>NW_011967224.1:656654-705980 GCF_000949405.1 Vollenhovia emeryi | reverse complement strand
AAAGTGTTTGAATTTCAAACACTTATTATTTAGAGTGAAAGGGACGTTAGGAAACGCATTGCTAAATTCTGCGAGAACTCGCGGCTACTTCTGAGAATCGTTTAATGCCGAGTCTGGATGATCATGGCAAGTGGTCCAAAACTTCAAACCCCAAGTTGTATCTAAGTACCTTATTCTGCTAGCCGATTGAAGTCATTCAACTCGAAAGCTTATTCGTTGAGTGTGTGGATATTAATGGGGATATCGTGTAGAAAAATGACCGTAACGAAACCTCTTGGAAAAGAACAGACAAAGATTTTTATTTTCCATATGTCCCTTCACTTACTGGCTTTCCCCGGCAATCATGCAAACGAGACGGTCCTGCGTGTCTTTGCGGCCGCGCGTTACAAGTCTGTATAAGGACGTCATGAATATCTGAGATTGTTGGCCAACGTGTCCTGCAACTTCTCTCCCCTGCGTGTTATTCTACACCGGCGATTTGTGCGTCTTGCCACGCAATGGCCGCACGTATTTCTTTGTGCACACTTTCTATAGAAGGAAACTGACCCGTGTTCGTCATGCGTATGTGTGCACCATGTAATAACAAATAATGATTAGGTCGGGACTGTGCTCGATCGTCGATTTAGGAATCACGTTTAACGATCTTACTTTCAGAATCCTTACATTGCGAATGCGCTTGTTTCGTGCCAATAATTTCTTTAATTGATATTTTATTAATGGCATACAAGAAGATACGAATTAAGATGTTATCGCAGCGAATCCGACGAGGAAAAATGCGACTTATTTGAAATGTAAATAATTAATATTAACATTGTTATTATATTGCCAGTAATTAATTTGCAGAACACGGCTTATGTCTTGCACACTGCGGTGCCTATTTAAAAAAAACAAAAAGAATCAGTTAACCCCGTATCGCTCCTATTGTTGTAACCGAAATCTTTCATATCTAAAGATTAACGCAGCGATTGAGAAATATCGAGGTGCATCGCGTACGACGCAAAAGGAGAACAAACGTGAATTGAAAACGTAACGCGTAATCGCGCATGGCCAATTAAGATTACGATGAAAAGATTCGTTCTAATCTTCGCATTAGTGCTATATTATCGCATTATTTCTTTATCAGCTGCTGATCCATCGGAGCTAATTAATTGTTAGAATAAAGACTCGGTTTAATCAGAGAATCAAACGCGCCTGTGAGGCACGTGAATTCCATCGGACGGCTTATAAATCGTTGCAATGCACATCGCGTCCCATTAGAATCGGAAATTGGAATCCGAGAGAAGCGCGATCCTGTACCTTACAGTCCGTAGTACCGCGAGTCACTTGACTCTATTCGATATACCGATGGTGTGTGCGACCAGAAGTTTTAAACGACCGAGTGAAAATTTTAATATTTTTGACGAATACTGTTGCCGTCATTTGCGGAAGATGATGAAACTCGCGCGCCCCATTTCGCTATGCAACTCTTCGCGCATATAAATATTCTAAATAATTCGTTTGCGTTTGCGTTATTTGCGCTTATCGTCGAGCTGCGGTGGATCTTATATAATACGCCTATTGCGCGCGACATAGTCTAATACCTGAAGGGGAAGTCTGTAACAATACGCTCGCACGTAGACAGAAATGAATCCGAAAGCAACGATATATATTATTGCATAGATATGGATACACACACACGTTAAATGGCAAAGAGAGATAAGTGCAAAGGTGGCTGTGCGGTTTACATACACACGTACATGGATTCTTCGTATATTAAAAAAAGAATGAGACCGGTAGCCGACTGACGTGGTGGGAGATACTTGCATGCCCCACCCCCATTAGCCCCTTATATTTTTATATCAACACCTAGTGCGGCTCAGGACGCTGCTGGGCCTGCAGTTTCTTCAGTGGCTTTGTATAAAATTTTCCAATTTTTTTTATCTAATATTATTGGCATTTCTTTTCCTTGAAATCTAATGTTTTATAATTAGTATTCCACGAGGCGGTTGCGGTTGTGCGTGACAAAGCAGTGTATTGTGCCTACAGTGCATTGTGGAAAAATTATGAAGACACACGAGTGCTCGTTCAGTGCGAAATAATCGGGATACATTTTCCTATACCGTGACTTTTCAGTCCATAGAAATGTTCGTTTTACAAGAGAAAAATTAACTGGTCGGTGAACCCTCAACGTTCTTTAAATCCCACAGACCTGGATGGCAGGTACTTGTACCTTTCATCGCACGTTGACAATACCAAGCTTAACAATTCGCTCCGATCGCCGGAGTCATTTTCCGGCACTCGGTTTCTCCTCAGTCGCTTCAATATTTTCAAAGAGGACACTTGCGCTCATCCAACGAGAAAGAGAAGAATGTTAAGTGAATTATCCGTTCGAGACTGATCGGCGCTTGGAGTTGTGAGGTTTCTCAGCGCACGGCTGGGAAGCCAAAACAGTGTTCGAGCCAAGTGAGACGGAAAGCATTCGTACGGCAAAGTCAAAAATCGTCCCTACGACTCATCATCTCTTTCTCCATTCACCCACGTCTTGTATCGTGGCGTAAACGTGATTTATCCTTGCCTCTCGCGAGCATCATGGACCGCAACGAGAGCACGAATGAGGGTGGCAGTTCGCCCGACACGGTAATCGCGCGCTCCTCGTCGGAGGAAGAGAAGCGGAAGTCGATCGTGGCCAGCACCTCTGGCGAATACATCACCGTGGGCGGCAGCAGTTCCAGTCTCGACACCCTGACCAGCGGTAGCGTCGCGACACTCTCCTCCAGCGCCAACGCCGATGACCGAAAAAAGAGTAAATTTGGCGCGTTGAAGAGCAGCTTCCGCGAGGGCAACTTATTTAAAATCAAGAGGAAGACACGCGGAACCGACGTATCCTCCTCCTTCGAAGCGGAACAGCACGATAAAGGTTAACCCCGACGTTTGACGAACTTTTGCGCTCCTTATTCGCGAGCTAGACAATAAATGACGAAGGAAATGCATGGGATATTTACATATCTTTTTAAGATCTACTTGTCGAGTCTTTTAATTCCCAGTTTCTTGATCTCTTTTCAACATTACTGATTACAAAATTGGAACGAGACGCGTTTACATTTTCCGAACGGCTTTTCCCTGACTCGCGATTCCCTTCCGCTTCAGAGGCATCCCAGCAGCAGCCGCACCGACTCGTGGACGAGAAAGAGCCGAAATTGATGACCGGTGCACTTTCCAGCGCGACTCTGAAGAAGAAGAAAAAGAAGTCGCATTCGCTGGTGCGCAAGCTGAGCTTGAACAAATTTCGCATGTCCTCGGAGCAGCAAGAGCCGCGACATACTCCGGAGGGTGGCAACAGTAGTCGATCGCAAAGCCAATCCTCGCAAGAGTCGCCCGTTCACACGTACGTTCGCGCCACGAAGAAAGAGAACGACGACGCCCTGGAAAGGGAAAAGGGGGCGAAAGAGGAGCTTACGAAACCAGAAAAGCTGCTCGAGAAACCGGCCAAGACCGTCAGCGTAGTGCAACGCAAATCGCCGTCACTGACCATCAAGAACGTAGCAGAGACCGTTCAGCCGGGTGAGCCTCGTATGAATGCTATGGGTCGCGGATGCAAAACCTGCGTAAAACTGAAAGCCGGAAGATCCCGCGACATTCGCTTGCTAACGATTTCATGATTTCATTACGTACCTGACGTGCTTTTAAGAAATTAACTCTGGGCAGATATATCTGCGGTTTTTGAAAAGTAGAATCTACAGATACATATGTATTTAAAAAATGTATACGATACGTATGTCTGGATCTCGTTTCTCAGAAACACGCGTTACGTCTCTTCAAATTTTATTTCTTCCTTTTATGTTGTCGCTTATCCTATTTCACGTTGAACCTGCTCGTAACAGCGCACGTAGAACCGCACGATTATATTGGCTACTGTAGCACAGCACTGTCGCGACGTTGTAACCGCTGAAAGCTACTTAAGACGTAAAACCAACCGTACACGTATTCTGTATACAGCCGCGCGTCTTGAAATTTCTCCTGAACATTCGCAACGGGAGAATCAAGATAACGCCTCTCCTTTCGACAAACGATGCAGCTCGACACTCCCATACACGTTGTCGAGATGGCCGGAGCATAGCGAGACCAAGTTCGCGGAGAATCCGACGGCCAGGAGGGGCAAAGTAAAGGCGAGATACGATTCGGAATCCTCCTGTATGAAACCGTCGACATCGTCGCCCGTCGAGGTTCGCCGCAAGCTATCGCTGCTGGAAGAGAAGCGAGCGATATTCCAGCGACGTTTCTTTGATTCGAAATCTGAGGACGCGACGCGCTCGGATGAGACGGTGGTCGACGTTAACACCCGCGACGAATTATCGAGCGCCAACAGCAACGAGGCTCTTCGACGGCAGGAAGAGGAAAGGAGGAAGAACGTGCGACATATTAGCGTGAGGACCTTCGACGCGTTCTCCACTTTCGGCAATACCCTCGACGAAGAGGACCTATCGGAGGATTGCAACGATACGGGCAGCAATTATCCCAGACTTTACACTGCCATGGTACCCATGCTGGGAGCCGTGGACCACCTTGAGGTGAGATCCATCGCGCAGGAGCGAGATAGAGTTGTCTGCGTTGACGTTTCACAGCGTTGTGGCACTGAATTGCGAACTGTGCGTTACGCGTATGTATGATGAACTTTGTCGCGTTGGACATACGATAGCTTGGACTACTGCACATTGGCGGACTTGCGGTCAAACTTAGCAAAGCTCTGTGTAATTAGAATTGATAGAGAAAAGAAATGCTCCGCTTTTGATGTACATTCATTCATAGAAATGGTTTTCGACGTGGATCGGTTTAATACTCCAATATTGGGCGGGACAGGATCGAATGCATTAGAGACTCCACTGCTAATCCAGTCACACGCTGCGGTACGCGTTTGCGGTACCTTTCTGATACCGATCCGCTTACATTTCTGCCTCTTTGGAGCTCGTGTGTCCTCGTCCGTCACAGAGTTTCGAGTTACATGGGTTTGCACGTTGTATTATATTGCGCCTACGTTTAAAAGGGAAAGAAATGTGCGATTGTACAGATAACCGAGGTCGCTCAGAGGAAATCGGGGAGAATAGAAATAATCCATTTCAAAGATTTATCATCCTAATCGAGATGGAAAGCGGGAAGGACGTCTGTCACTCTTGGTTAGTAAATCGAATTCGATTATTCAGATTGTCGATAATGCATTCATTAAGACGCGAAAGGCTTATTGTTGTATTTATAGTTCTCGTACGGTCCCCCACGACAGTGTGCTCGGGGATAATTCTCCCACATGCAAGTCTCTCGGTTCTTTTCGTTCGCGCGAGCTGCGGCAGCCAGATCATTCGCGAGGAGCGTAATTATTTTCAGTCTCCCAGAAGCGTACAGACGTCTAGGAAGTCGCGGGTGAACATGGACGTCGAGTTAAAAATTTGGCGAAGTTTAGAAACGTTCGATTTCGGCAAGTGGAAGGTGCAGCCGAAAGAATGGAAGTGGCTCGGGGTTCGTCGCAAATGTTTGCGTTTCTAAAACAGTTATTTAATTTAGATTTTTCGTTGCTACATATAAGCGATACTTGATAATTGTCCAATTATTTGTGACGCGTCATATGTGCGTATATTTTCTCTCTCTTTACCGCATATAAACGTATTCAGCGTTGTTGGCTGTTATCTATCAAGTTGATGCGCTGTGAACGAAAATGGGGAGGACAGCAGCGTTGTCCCGAGTGCATAATGTCTTGTGAAACGTGTACCTTGAAGAAAAAGCGTCTCGTCCTCAAATATTCATTGTACTTCCTTTTGTTGTTTCAGTCGTCGTCGAATAATGCACCAAACCTCGGAGTAAGCGAGAAACGGGAGCACTTGTATAAAATACTAGTAATCGGCGAGCTCGGGGCGGGGAAAACGTCTATCATCAAACGATACGTGCATCAATTCTTCTCTCAACACTATCGCGCGACGATTGGCGTTGACTTCGCGCTCAAAGTGCTGAACTGGGATCCACATACCATCATCAGACTGCAATTATGGGATATCGCAGGTCAATAGTAACTCACAAATGTTTCACTTCTTTCTTTCTACGAGTTAATAACGGAACTCAATGCTCGTGTGACAGATAGATTAACAAGCATATGTATGGCTTTCACTTTCTATTTACTGAGAAACACCTTAAGATTTCCGATAGTTTAAACCATAGTCGAGTTGTTGCATGAATAATATAATCTTGTTAGAATGTTATTTAAATGATTTTCGAGATACAGTTTTTATTTAAAATTATAATTACGTACAATGTTTAATATACTTGACTAATTCTTACATTTAATGGTCCGCTTAGGTCAAGAAAGATTCGGGAACATGACCAGAGTTTACTATAAGGAAGCCGTAGGTGCTTTCATAGTGTTCGATGTGACGAGAAGCGCGACGCTGGACGCGGTGGTAAAATGGAAACAGGACCTGGATTCAAAAGTGCAACTTCCCGATGGATCGTCGATACCGTGCGTTCTGCTGGCGAATAAGTGCGATCAGCAGAAGGAAGGTCTGGTTAACTCGCCCGCCAAGATGGACGAATACTGCAGAGAGAAGAACTTTTCTGGCTGGTTCGAAACCTCGGCGAAGGAGAACATTAACATCGAGGAAGCAGCCAGATTCCTTGTCAACAAAGTAAGAGATATTTCACGTTACTTTCATATTAAATCACAAATGTTAAGAAAAAGGGAGATACGCGATCGTGAATAATTCTGGGGCTCGAAAGTAAGATAGAAAGACATTAATAATTGTGTGGAGACTTTGTGTCGTATAATCGCCCAAGCTTTACACGCCTATTGCTTATGCGTGACGTATGACGGATTAATCATTGACGTCTTTCGCCCTAGAAATGATCGACTTATGATGCATAATTAATTAATTGACGTGAAACCAATCGGCGTCTCTGGTGTCCGCATGCCAAACTTGCGATCGGATAATTGCTATTATCGCTTTACTTAATGTTTCAGCGCTTGTATTAATTTAGTTAAGACTGTTAGTAATAAATATATGCAAAATGTTTGTTTCAGATACTTCAAAATGATCAGGTTATAAGAGACAACGGTATCCAGGAACAGACAGACAACGAGAGATTCGCGTTGAATCAATCGCCGACGAGTTCCAAAAAATCCTGCAGCTGCTGACGAATAAGCAAATTGTTGAACTCAAGTTCGAATTCTCGGTCACGAATTTCCACCTATCGACCTCAACGTGTCTTCGCAGATGCCATGAGAATCATGATTTTCTACACTTTGCCATTTTTAGTAATAGGGAGCATCTGCTTATTCTCCAGCGAGAATCTTTTATAATGTGCGAAGATTATTTGGGTTTGCCAATCCAAATCATTTTTTTATACATATACAGCACGAGCAAGCCATACTTTAAGTGTAATAAACTAAACAGATTTTTTAACATTTCTATAAACAGTGCTTTTGAAATGCATATAATAAGGTTACAACAATCTTGACAAGATCACCGATGTGCATTCTTTCTTAATTAATTGACACGTGCATTTAAATTAATTAGAGTAGATTTGTATATAACACTGCTTTCTACCTAAAAAATTATGTGAATAACTGTTATTTATACTATTGCTTCTAGCGTTATTGATGGCAAGAATTAAGAATCTGGTGTGTATACGTGTGGTAAAGAGCGTAATGCTATTTATTGTGTCATTCGGTAAATTAAATCAATTATACATCCACATAATTCGATAAAATCAAGACAAAACACTTTTGATTGCTTTCTCGTTAGATTTACAGTAATACGCTTCCCAACTATACTTCCATTTCGCTGTTTACTTTATAGATTAACTTCCATTGCCGACAACATTGTGCCTTCGTTCGCACAATCGCAGCTAGTTACACATGACAGCTGATTGTAATTAGAACATTAAACGACCATTTTATATAAACCGCGTTTAGACCAATTTTGCTAGTAGCATTTTTTGGACTGCGACATTTGCAATATTTGGATTAAAAGGTGAAAAATAAGAATCTTTAATGTATCGCTTCCCAAGTTGAGAAAGGTGCAGAGGTATATAATGTTCTTGATGTATGTCTACGTATAGAAGCATACGTCTGTTAGTAAGGTATATATCAAGAGCATACACTTGTACGTATATGCTATTGACATGTACCTCGTACATTGTAAATAATTTAGATTTTACACCAATGATCTTCACTTTTCGAGCGATGTTCGCATGTTTGCACTTTTATATAATATGATTTAACAATGCGGCGTGTATCGTTATTGCAGAGAAAATTGTAGATATATATATACATATATAAACATACGTTACATGTTATTTCTTCGAAGTGTTGTAATGTATCTAACACGCTATTACTATCTAACAGTAATAATAGCAACATACCTGCCTCTATTTTTAGTCTTTTTGTATAAATACAAGGCATAATTACGAAACGATGTTTAACTATAATATTAAATTTGTTAATATGAGAGAATACTGTTAAATCTCTGTTTCCGTTATTTGGTTTCCGATGTATTCTTTGAATAATATTCGTCCGAAATTGTAATGATGAAAGCGTTTAAGTTCGAGACAACAGATCCTAATTATTAACTTGCTTCTTAAACATTGACACGACTTCCTATTTTATCTGAAGAGATAACGACGATAAGAAATATTAAGGAATAGAGGAAAGAGATAGTGGCATTTGCCTGATTGCGCGACTCCCGGTATTAACGAGCTTCCAAAGATGTGAGACGGATAGTTGGTGTAGCTGACAGACTTATTTGAGATGATTTCCCACGTTTCTGAGCTTTTTTGGGAAAATTTGTCCGTTACTGTGCCCGCCAGAGATGATGACTGTTCGACAAAACTGTGGTGCAAGTTTTGGCGTAGAAAACCTGTGAAAGTGTCGAATATACTGAAAGGAGGTAATTCTCTCTGTTATTATTGAAAACGATGGGATACATTTGTATCTGGGTTTAGCGAGACGTCGGTTGTTCAATGATTTGTGGTTTATTAATCGACAACAAGTAGTATTTCTATTTATGAGTAACAATGCTTCTTTTGCGTAAAGTATCCGGGTATGCAGAGACTGGCAACATGTTCGCTATATTGGGGCCGAAGTATGCAAAACAATGCAAATATATATCTTCGTGAATGTTCCACGCGAAGTTCACGGACGCATAAACTTGTTTCTCTAGTGGTGCTGGCAAGACGACGTTGCTTGCCGCTTTGGCGAGAAGACTCGAATTAACTTCGGGCGCGGTAAAAATCAACGGGCACGACGTTTCTCGGGAAACGATGACAGCAATATCGAGCTACATACCGCAATTTGATGTTCTACCTTCCGCGCTCACTCCCAGGGAACACATGTCCTTCATGGTATCGAAAAAAATATATACGAGAATCTATAAAATAGTGCAAACAATTATTGACTTGTAATTCTTATGATTGTAATTTTCGCACGAATTATTTTTGACATCTCAAGCTGTGTTTTTCAGTGCGCTTTGAAAATAGGAAGTAATTGCAGCGTGCAACAAAGAAAATCCTTAGGGGAGGAATTTCTGCGAGATCTTGGATTGTGCGAGTGCATCGACACCGCTATATCTGAGCTGTCCGGCGGCGAAAGAAAGCGCTTGTCGCTAGCCGCGGAATTGGTCACAAAGCCGAATATTTGTTTTTTAGACGAGCCAACCACGGGTAAGAATTGGATCGAAATGATTTAAGCGAAAGGAGATCTTACGCGTATCGATCCTTAATCGTCGCGAATATCCGGATGTTGCACGTATATCTGTCCACAGTAATAATTTTTATGAATTTTATATATTCCACCTTTATGCTTTTGAGCCGCTCCTAGTAGCACAGTGCATTGGCTAAATATTGGGCCAATGTTTAACCAATGCATTGTGCTACTGGGGACGTGCCGATTGCTATTGAGAGCGAGTTTCACAAACGTCGGTTAACTGTTAACCAGAGCTCAGTAAACTCCCTATCTTTTCCTATCTTATTATTTAAGGAAAGACAGAGAATTAATTAACCTTTGGTTAGCAGTCGACCGACGTTTGTGAAACTAATGTCGCTTAACTTTGAGCTTAGTTTAATACGTTCTTTGTCTCTTTTCAACTGTTACTTCAGAAAGAGACAGACGTGAATTAAACTATAAGATTAAAGTTAAACAATGTTGGTGAAACCGGACCTTAGTCTTGAAACGCAATCTCGTGCCAAAGCTTGACAATTAATATTAGAATCAGCTTAATACTACCGACGCTAATGAACAATTTTGCGAAAAGTATAAACATTGCGGGCGCAGGCTTGGACACTTCTGCCGCATTGCACGTCGTGCAATCGTTGAAATTAATCGCCTCGAAAGGCGCTATGGTCTTCTGCACAATTCATCAGCCAGGTATGACGATATACAATATATTCAGCCACGTGATACTGATGGCCGGTGGTAGATCGGTATATTTTGGGACCTTAAGGAACGCTACGGAATTTTTCGAAAGGTAAAGCTCTGACGTCCCGACGCTCACAATTAGTTTCGTTGCAAAATAACGGAACAACAGCGATATATTTTACGCACAGCCAGGATTATCAGTGTCCCGTGAACTACGACGAGTCCGAGTATTACGTAAACGTCCTGTCGCGTCGAGTGGATTGCGATCTCGAGCTGTGCCAAGCGTTCTCACGATCGCCGCTATCGAGGGTCCCCGCGATCGAGAACGTCCCGGCTTTCCACGCCAGCCCTCGAAAGTATTGAAATAAAACGGCGGCAAAATTTCTCGGGGTAAATTTTCCCAGGTAAAGTTCACAGAATTTAATCGTCTTTTCAGAAAATCAGGATGGTTCGTGCAGTTTTACTGGTTGCTCTGGAGAACATTCCTGCGGGACAAGAGAACGGCCCTCGACAATTGGATCGCGTGGTTCTCTTGCGCGGTAACAAGATAAAAGGGGGGAATTTGGAGTGACTCGGATCAAAATTCGATTAATTTAATCGGCGATCGACTCGACCGACAGAATTGCTTGCAAACTTTCCAACGATATCATCCGTTGTTCCCAATCTAATTTCTTCCGTATGTTAAGTAATAAAAGATTAACTCTCCACGTTAACGTCGTAATGCAGGTACGATAAGTTAATCGCCGATTAAGCGGAGTCATCCTTGGAACCGGACGTTGTTAGAAACTAAAAAAAAAGGGGGCAAAATTAAATGACAATGCAGATGTGTGATCTCGTAGCTATCTATCGTCTTCATATATACCTTTTACGCTGGCACCACGTCGTCGACGCAGGAGGGGATACAGAGCGCTCGGGGTGTGTTGTACTTGACCATCTCCGAGGTGATTTTCACGGTCGCCTACTCCGCCGTTTACGAGCTGCCCGGCGAGCTTGCTCTGTACACGCGCGAGGATACCGCGTACGCGCCGGGGCCTTATTATCTCGTCACTGTTCTCGCCTCGGTACGTACCCGCGTGTCTCCCCAGTAAGAACACCGACATCGAATCGACGTCACTGGGGTCGAAACCGTCGAATTGTATCTGTATTTCAAAAGATTTCCTCAAATGTCTTACACTTGTACATTCTCTAATCATCACGTATATGCATTTACTTGAACAAGAAGAAACTCCTAAGCAGTATGTTAGCTTCATCTCCAAATCCTGATGTTGAGGCTTTGAAGCTTTGTAGCTCCTAAACTATTGCTTTTAGGAGATGGTGCCCATTGACACTTTTTATCAGGAAGGTGTGGGCAATAACATATTTTAGTTTCAGCGAAATTTAACCGAAAGCCATGTAAAATGTGCGGGCTCTTTTAATACAAAAAATAAAGTTTCGAAGCTCTTAATTATCTTCGAAAACTGATGGTTGGAATCTCGTTGACGTCGATTCGACGTTAGTTGACTCCACGATGCTAGAAATCGGATCGAGATCTCGGACCCATTTCTAGCATCGCGGACACAACTTTAGAAAAGCGGGCGCGTCCGCGACATTATTAATTACGGTTTCCCGACGAGAAACTCCTCAGGTAGCGAAGGCGACGTTCAAGGCGCTCCTATTCACGATCGCCCTGTACCTGGCGTTGCATTCCGAATTTTCGCCGCTCGGCTTCTCCTCCTATTGTCTCTGCACGATGGCGGCGGCGATCTGCGGTGTCGCGTACGGCATGACGATCTCCAGCTGGATCGTCGACATCGATATCGTAACCGCGATAATGATACCGTTCGACTTGTTGTTTCTCCTGACGGCGGGTACGTTTTACAATCTGCGGTAAGTACCGGCCGCTCCCGATATTACGTCAAGTGGAATTCCACGTCGCGCACATGAAAAAAAGAAGGTACGATTCCCGTAGGACTCTGCCGAACTACCTGGCGTATCTCAAATATTCCTCCGTGTTTTACTACGCCAATGAGGCCATATCGATAGTGCACTGGTCGCAGATCGGCTATATCGGTGAGAGACGGTAAGGCGAGGGGTAAACCGCTGATGGCATTGTGGTGTACCGATTTGCGGCATTACTGGGCATTACTAGGCATTCTTTGGACATGTATGCCTTGCTGGAACATTGTAAAGATAAAATGAGATAATAAGATAAAGTAATGCCCATCCCAGTGAGAAATGATTCGTCGATCGACGTCGAATCGACATCATTTCGACGTCGATCGACGAATCATTTCTCACTGGGATTGGGCATCAGCCCAGTCAGAAATGACTGGAAAACCGACGTCGAAACGATATCGAATCGATGCATTTTTGGTTCCATTTTCGAGCCAAGTCGAAAATGGAACCAAAAATGCATCGATTCGATATCGTTTCGACGTTGGTTTTCCAGTCATTTCTGACTGGGAGTAGGCATTGGTGTGTATGATTTTGGTCAGCGGCCTACCCCTCGCGGCAAGGTCTCCTGGGCTGCGCCGAGCTTCGTTAACATTCTAATCTTTCTTCCCTTAGAATGTCCAGGCCGCGGTCTGCCCTGTCTGTCCAACGGAACGGAGGTTTTGTCGGAGTTCGGGTATAACGAGAGCAACTTTCGATGGGACATGTTCGGTTTGCTGCTCCTGACGATTCTGATGAACATCGCCGCGTACCTCGGCACAAGGAGAAGAAGAGCGTCGATCGCTGGCTACTCTTACTACTAGTCGCGACTTCCTGTTATTAATATTATGCAGAAACTTCCTCGGATTAGGATGAATTGATAATACGCATTCATTTATGATGTCATTTATTTGTCGGAAAAATAATAAAGAATACGCGGCGTATATTCTGGAGGGAGCGAAAGGTTACAAATGTTATCTTGGAGGCTGATAAGACAAGGCTACAACGGTAATAATTATTAGGCGTTAAAGTGTATCCCTGATGAACACTTTTTTCACAATTTTTATACGAATTGATACACTTTTCAGCTCGCCCGTTTTCGTAGAATTTTTCATACGCGTGAATATTTTCAGATATAAATGTTTGAAATTATAGAATGAGAAATTTCAGAATATTTCCGAATTTATGCATATGGAAGATTCTAGGAAAGACACAAACTTTCTCGGGACTTCTGAAAAGCGCTCCGATTTGTGCAAAAGGTCTGAAAATTTTGGCAAAAGATTATAAAATTATTGAAAATCTTAAAAATTCTGCGAAACATCTTCACTGGGGATTGTGTGTGCAAAAACGAATGCGACTGCAAGCTTGACAAATCGTTAGAATAAACGAGACTCATTATTATCAAGCAAATTCTCACGACGCACGTATGCCACGCCGTAAACTCGCGCCGTTAGTATTTCTCGTCTTCCTCTCGGGAAGCTAAAACTTGTCGTGCGAACGCAAAGTCAAGTTAATCTCCTTACGCCAGACTAATTTAATCGTGCGTTACGCAAACTGACGTCGTAAAACTCGAGTATAAAGAATAAGAATAAAGGAAGACTGTAAATAGCGATTACGCAGTCTCTCCGTTAGTTTTCCTGACAGATTTAAGAGAAGGCGGTGGCTTTCGCGTTTCTTCAACCGCGCACGGTCCTCGTCGCCGATACGCGACGAGACAAATTCTGTTATTAATAACCGAGGGAGATTTTAATATTTATCTTTCCCCATTTATCTTTATTTATTCGTAATATACGATTTCAGTCATTTAAATTTTATTCGCAGTAGTGCCATCTCCGTTGAGTTCGGTTCACGAGCTCTCGCTCAATCAGTCGAAGAGTCGAGATAATCTTCCTCCACGACCGATTTCCGGGCCAAGAATCGGGGAGGGGGCGGGGAGGGCGAAGGGGAGAGGGTGGCGAAGGGCGGGGAAGCGGCGCGTTTGCAGCCGGAGCGACAGTAATATTGGAATCGGCGCAATATGACTCCACGACAGGTCGCGAAACGAAACGAAACGAAACAATGTTTGCGTTGCGCGGAACGTCGCGGATATCCCCTTCTCTCTCTCTCTCTCTTTCTCTCTCTCTCTTTCGTCCTCTCATCTCGTTCACAGCCAGAGGGCTTCTTCTCCCGTCTCCCGTCTCCCCCCACCGTCCCGCTGGCGCCGCGCGAACCGAGGATTTGTTAATATCGAGCGCGTTCTAGCTAGTACCGTGCCAAAATGGCCGACGTTTAGTCGTCCCTTAGTTCGGGTTTAAGTCGGCCACTCGCTCTCCGCCACGGGCGTCCGCGCGTCGAGTTTTGTCCCCGGCATCGCTCGCTTCGCTACGACACTCGTGCCACGCGCGTCTACGTCCCGCGAGCCTGATCCGGCACCGAAATATCACGAGCGTAAAGCCTATCACACAATGCCCGGCAACAGGCAATAGGAATATGGAATGAAATTTTTGACGCGTTCGACTCGTCGGAAATTTCCCTCCAACCGATCCGACGCGTCAGAAATTGTATTATTCCCTGCTCCTGTTACTCGGCATTGTGTTTGGGCCTTAAAGCCTATCACACAATGCCAGGCAACGGGCAATGGGAATAGAATTTCTGACGCGTTGGATCGGTTGGAAGAAAATTTCCGACGAATCCAACACGTCAAAAATTCTATTTCCTACTGCCCGTTGCCTGGCATTGTGTGATAGGCTTTCGATTCGTAAGAAATTTTCTTCCAACCGATCCAACGCGTCAGAACTTGTATTCCCTGTTCCTGTTGCCTGGCATTGTGTTTGGGCCTTTAATCCTATCACACAATGCCAGGCAACGGGCAAACAGGAATAGGGGAATAGAATTTTTGGCGCGTTGGATTCGTCGGAAATTTTCTTCCAACCGATCCAACGCGTCAGAACTTCTGTTCCTGTTGCCTGGCATTGTGTTTGGGCCTTTAATCCTATCACACAATGCCAGGCAACAGGCAAATGGGAATAGGGGAATAGAATTTTTGGCGCGTTGGATTCGTCGGAAATTTTCTTCCAACCGATCCAACGCGTCAGAACTTGTATTTCCTGTTCCTGTTGCCTGGCATTGTGTTTGGGCCTTTAATCCTATCACACAATGCCAGGCAACAGGCAAATGGGAATAGGGGAATAGAATTTTTGGCGCGTTGGATTCGTCGGAAATTTTCTTCCAACCGATCCAACGCGTTAGAAATTCTATTGCCTGGCATTGTGTTTGGGCCTTAAAGCGTCCCGTAAATTCTGGCCGATTAAAACGGGAGTAATTGAAAGACCCTCGCGACCGACTAAAACGTTTCGAGCGAGGGGACACCCGGGTGTCCGTACGAATGCTCCGAGTCGGATTACGTCGTCCGCGAGGAAACATAATCGCCGGCGACTTTCGAGGCACGCGGTAGATGCGCGTTCACGCCGATAGCAACTAAACAGCTGACTGTTTTAAAACCGCGCTTAAACAAGCAACCCGCGGGGCCGCGAAACGGAGCGGCGGATCGGCGCGCGGCGGTGCGCGACAGGCGTTTCGTGCTCGCGCGGATCGAGCGAGCGAGTGAAATCTCGTGGATCGGCTTTGTGACAGATTGAACAAAGGTCGGCGCGCACGCGCGATCGCGACCGCGACCTTGCGTACGGAGATGTCCTCTTCCGCGGCGAGCGAGGCTACCGCGGCGACCACGGCGCTGCTGAAGAAGCGAGAGAGGACGCAGAACTGGATCCCGGAGGAGAAGAGCGCCCTGTTCGACCTGATCAAGCATCACGTGGCCGCGATCGAGAACAAGAAGATCGACGCGGCCGCGTCCGCGACCAAGTCGCTCGCCTGGCAGCAGATTTACTTGGCGTTTCGCGGCCGATTCTCGGCGGACCGGGACATCGTCAGGATCAGGGAGCAGTGGCGGAGGATGAAGGCGCAGGCGAGGATGGAGATGTACACGTACGCGGAGAAGGTGCGGCCGCGAAAGTTAAACGCGCCTCTCTCTCCTGTCTGACCCAGCGAGAAATGACTGGTCGATCGACGAGCCATTTCTCGCTGGGAAGTTTCCTCTCCTCGTTTCTCCCTCACCGTCGCGCTGATGCACAGGTACGGACCCTGGGGTCGGAAGCGGCCGCCAAGTCCCGTCCGTCGAATCTGTCGATCGAGGTGTGGCGGCTGATGGAGAGCGTGCGCAACAACGACTGCGAGATCGCCGATCGCTCGGACGACAGCAGTCAGGATAACGAGAATCCGACCAGTCGGATGTCGATTAACGCGATCCTGGACAAATTGACGTTGCCCACGGAAACGTCAGGTTGGACCTTACTGACGATCGTCGCCGTTTCTTCTTTACTTTTCGCGACTTCCCCCATCGACTCGGGAGAACCGAGCCAAATTATCGAAATCATTATCTAGGGCCGGTGCGGGAGATTAAGATCGAGGTGACCAGCGATACCGAGGACGAGAACAGCCACGGCGAGCTGTCGCGAAAAGTATCGGTGGACCATTTCTCGCGGCGGAAGCGACCCAGGATCGCGGCCGTGGACGAACCCGTTGATCTCGTCGAGCAAAAGATCGCTTGCCCCGACAGCGTGTCGACGTCCCGCGTCGACGATGGTACTTTACGTTCCTCTGCTTGTATCGCGCGCGCGCGCGCGATGGGATTTTGCAATCAGCGAGCGGTTTTGTTTTCAAGCGTTGGAGCACAGCGACGCGAGAAACGAGCCGTCCGTCGGCTGGAACGACGACTCGGCGGCCTGCGACAGGGATAAATCGGCGCAGAGGGCGACGTGGATCTTCAAGTCTACCCAGCGCGAGCACGAGCTCAGGATGCGGATGCTGCACATCGAGCTGGAGCGCGCGGAGCTGCAGAAGCAGACCGCCGTCAACGAGCTGAAAACGTCCGAGTTCAAGAAGCAGCTGGTGCAGGATCAGCTCGACGAGTACTACAGGTCCGATTGAATCGATCGACAATTCATTCGCTCCAATTGCGCAATTGCAATTTACGGCCAAGTGCCATATTGTATAAGTCATTATCGTTAATTTAACTTTTCTCTCGGAAACTGCAAAAAAAAGCAACAGTTCTAGCCACATTAACGAAATAGGGGCCGCTCCGATTAACTTTAATCGGCGATTAACTCAATCAGCAGTGTCGCCAACATGAAGACTTGTTGTGTGTGTCGTTCTTAAGGCAGGATACCACTTTGACTGCGATTTTGGAAGCGTTTTTCATGAATTTTTTTGCATACAAAGAGTGCGCAGAAACAAAATCGGTTTTAGTCATTTATTAATGTAACTTTAGTCTGTAATTACAAACTGAAAAAGTTTCAAAAATAATCTCTTGTAGGTGGCGCCAAAATACATTCCTTTGGAGGAACACCGTTAGACGGCGTGTCAAATTCCGCTCTGTACGTGGCTCCTAGAAAAAAAACCAAAGAATGTTCCTGTTAACAACAATATTTTTTAATGCTGTACGTAGGGATTTTACGAAATTTCGATTTTTAAGAAAATGGCGGTTATTTTAACAAAAAGGTTTACCCTAAAAAATTGACCTTTATGTTAAAATGACCACCATTTTCTTAAAAATCGAAATTTCGTACAATCCCTACGTACAGCATTAAAAAATATTGTTAATAGGAACATTCTTTGGTTTTTTTTCTAGGAGCCACGTACAGAGCGGAATTTGACACGCCGTCTAACGGTGTTCCTCCAAAGGAATGTATTTTGGCGTCACCTACAAGAGATTATTTGTAACTTTTTCAGTTTGTAATTACAGATTAAAGTTACATTAATGAATGACTAAAACCGATTTTGTTTCTGGGCACTCTTTGTATGCAAAAAAAATTCATGAAAAACTCCTCCAAAATCGCAGTCAAAGGTGGTATCCTGCCTTAACTCAATCTTTTTGATGCATGGTATAATTGTGATTTCACGAATTAAATTTAAAAAACTCTTCTTGACAACGTACAACAGCCTTAACATAGATGGAACTGTTGAATTGTTACGTCTGTACAACAGGTTACTAAGAGTTGGGTTAAAAACGACACACGCAAGTCTTCATGTTGGCGGCACTGCTGATTGAGTTAATCGTCGATTAAAGTTAATCGAAGTTGGTTAATGCCCGTTTCTACCAATGCAGATTAACTTTAACCTCAGCTTAAATTACTTCTTGTCCTTTTCCAATTCATAAAACTAGAGAAAGATACAAGGCAAGTTGAACCGAGATTAAAGTTAAACTGCGTTGGTAGAAACGAGTATAAGGGCCACTTTAACCAACTCCGATTAACTTTAATCGGCGATTAACTCAATCAGCAGTGTCGCCAACATGAAGACTTGTGTGTGTCGTTCTTAACTCAATCTTTTTGATGCATGGTATAATTGTGCTTTCACGTATTAAATTAAAATACTCTTCTTGAAAACCTACAACAGCTTTAACATAGATGAAATTGTTACGTCAGTACAACAGGTTACTAAGAGATAAGTTAAGAACGGCACACGCAAGTCTTCATGTTGGCGACACTGCTGATTGAGTTAATCGGAGTTGGTTAAAGTGGCCCTTAGGTACGGTTTCACCAATGTTGTTTAACTTTAAGCCTAGTTTAATTCGTTCTTCGTCTCTTTCCAACTGTTACTTTAGAAAGAGACAAACGTAAATTAAACCAAGATTAAATTTAAGCGACGTTTGGTGAAACCGGGCCTTGGGCCCTGTTTCACTAACGTCGTTTAACTTTCAACGTAGCTTAATTGAAATAGAGTAAAATAGGGCCATTTAGCTTAATTCGTTCTCTGTCTCTTTCCGGCTGTTACTTTAGAAAGAGGGCAGACATGAATTAAACCGAGATTAAAGTTAAGCCACAGTCGGGCCTCAGCTGTGAGCAGGTGATTGCGTTTAAATTCACGAAAGCTCGCGACACGAGCGCCACGATGCCGCTGCTCGCCACCGAGTTCCGCGTTCTAAGAATAGTGTTACGTTCATGACTCGGATATCGGCTCGGCACCTCGTCCCTGTCGGTTTGCCAAGTCCTCGCTGGCCTTCTAATAACGAGTGTCTCGTGATTGAAAAAAAATGCAACGGGCAGTTACGACGTTTTCGCGGAACATTTCTGCACTAAGGTACCGGAAAAGCTCCCCAGCTTCCAAGCCGAACGACTTTTCGACGGTGCTCGCCCGCGAGGCAGACTCGTGTCTCGTAGCCGGCACTTTTCCAGCGCACACACTGATGTATCGCTTTTATACGCAGTAACGTACCGCCGGTCTTCTCCCTTTCGTATCTTATCCTTTCGCTCACATAAGTAGACAGGTCGCATCTCCACGGTGCATTACACGTTTGTGACACGACCCAAGTATGCCGTATCAAAATTATGTAATAATTAAGAGAGCAGACATAACCTCGGAATAAGATCAAGCGGAAACTTTGTGTCGTTCTTTGCAAGCGCCGTGTTGTATTTGAAACGCGCTTTGTTACAGCCAAGCGAGAATGGCTGGAGAACGGGGCTCGGGTGCTGGCAAGGGAGGCGGTACCGGTGGTGCTATTCGTGACGCTGGTGGTTCTTTCGGGAAGATGGAAGCCGCCCATGAGGACCAGTACTTCTACAATCTGGTCAGTATATACTTTCTGCACGATAATGTTCGTTCAACGTCTCGTTCGCGCCTTGCACTGAATCCGAAATTGTGCTTCAGCAAAAGGAACAGCTGCGGAAGATGCGGGAGAGCCTGCACGACGAGATCTCATTCCACGAGGAGCAGATCAAGCGCCATCAGGAAGCTATAAATCGCCACAAAAAACGGATCACGGATATGGAAACCAAAGAATGAGCTAAGAAATTATATTAGCGTGATACTCTCGACCGATCTCGGCGGCTATGCTATTATCTCGACGCAACGAAGATAGGCCGAAGATAGAATAGAGTATCACAGTCTTCTTATGTATAAACTGTTTCATTATATAGATATTAAATACAATGCTCTTAATACATACAGATATGTTATTTGAGCGTTGAGAAAATTGCGTTTCCTCGGATATTATACGAACCGCTTATTTTGGCGAGGCCGTCGTACGACGGTCTGTTTGTACTTTAAACGTCTGGGAGGTATACTTGGTAATAAAACGTGTTTTTCATTGTTGCTTAATCTTTTGTTTTAGACGTCGAGTCATTCCGGGGCGCGCCAAGTCCGACCCTGAATCCGAATCGGATGCGAGTTTGTTTCTCGCCCGTCTCTCGTAACCTCGTTAAAAGTATCTTCCGTCTGACACACAGTCAAAATTGCACTGTATACAAGATATATCCATTTTGCGTTACAATTTTACTTGGCGGCCGCAATGCTCCGACGTGTTCTCGCGGAAGCGCGCGTACATACGCCCGGGTACTTAATTCGATAATATTTCCGCCGTGATTTCCATCGGAACTTGCGTGATTTTTCCAACCGATGTAGGCGGTGACTCTTCTCTCGGTTTCAGGCATTTTAACGGGAGGAAGAAACACGATTCCAAACCGGATCAGGCGTCGTTCGGTGACGTTGCGTGTTGTGAGGCGGACTATTTTTACAAGCAGGTGATACAAACATTTCAGAGTCAAACGTTAACTGCGACGTTAAGGCATTGCGAACGATTAGGATAGGAAATTGCTGAAAGTTGTTAAGGAGAGGACGCAGGACGAGGTGGAGCACATGCGGAGAGAAGTGCAGATCATGCGGGACAAGATCGAGGAATATAATCGCGGCATAAACGAGAACCTGAGATTTTTGAGGGGCCTGGAGAGAGATCTGTCCGCCGGCGACAAAAAGACCTAGGCAGTCGTGCGTTCGTTTAAGAATCTGTAGGATTCCCATTTCGAATAAATGATTCGGATTTTTCCCTCAATCGCACGGCTTCTTTATACATTTAGGCGACCTCTAAACGTAACAATTTCTGGCATAATGATATCGATCGCTTCTCACGTTTGCGCCAATTTATATCCGTTCTATTTTATTTATACGTTAACATAAATGCGCTAGTAAACACGTGCAATATGCACGAGACAAGGAATACCGTGAAATTTGTGTATGAACTTGGCAAAAAATTATCTAATGTAACGATACGTCGCTTTCCAAATAGCACGGATTATAAACTCATGAAAGATTCGCTTTTCAATATTCCGTATGAATTAGCGTAATCTGCTCCAAATAAACTCGAAGGAAGTTCCTTTCCGGTGGTACAGAAAGATTCTATAAAAGTTTTGACAGCTTTTGACTTGTCGCGAAAGTAAGTTAAAGTTGTTCCGAATATAAAGAATTTCCTTTCCGGGAAAGAGTTCAGAATTCTTTTCGACAATTCTTAAGAATCTTTTTTTTATTCCTCCTAAATGTTTTCCATGTTATGGTACACGGGACGAAGATAGATAAATAGAATTCTATCTTGAATTGCGAGGCACAGGTCAGTCGAAATCGATTTAATACGGCATTAGTGTCGTCTATTGTCCAGATATTTCGTTACTATGCACATACATCGTAGACGATTATATAGTAATAGCGTTTCTTTATTTAAAGCTGTGCTTCCGCCCGCATTATTCGCGTTCGATCGGGAACAAGTTTTCGTTTCGCAGTGCGACGCAACGTAATCGCATTGTGAAAGTACGTGCGCTCGTTCGCGAGACGTCGGTACGATAAATTTGCTTGAATTTAGCGCCGCATCGCTTAGGCTGCATCGTTAGAACATTCGAAACAGCCCGTACTCGTCAATTACCTCCCGGAGGATTTACGTCCATTTCTATCCTTTTTCTAATTCATTCACGGAACGCGAAAGAGATATAAAAGGAGATCAAGGTTAATCTACATCGGCAAAATGGGGCGTCACTGATTAATCGCGAGATTTCGTGTCCATTTCTATCAATTAGATTTGGTCTCTTCCAGTTGCAAGAATTGGAAGGGGATAGAAAGTAAGTAGGATTAAAGCAAAGGCTGGCTTATGCAAGGCCGTGACCGTTAACTTGTGCCGGAATCGGTAAAAATGAACCGATACAGTCGACTATTCTCCTCACTTTTAAGGGGATCCTAAAGCCATCTGTTTTACCGACACATTCGAACATAGTTTTTGCGCTGATAAAACTTTTTATTAGCTCTTGTGCACAAAATAATGCCGGGATACGTTGCGGCCCGCATAGCAGAACATTTTCGTACTTAAAACACTCGGGTCAGAAGTCCAATGGAAAAGATATTGGTATTTAAAATTTTCAATTTTTAATCGTAAACAATTTGAAATTGGCTTCAATGAATCACAAAATTCTTCCACACGATTATAGTACGCATAGAAACAAAGCGCGGTTCACGACTTTATACAAAAAACGAAGAGAAAGTAAAAATATCACTTTATAAGTAATAGTGGTTAGGTCAGGTGACGGCTTCACATGCTGGTACTTTTAATTGCTCTTCGTTCTTTATATAAAGTCGCGAACCCCCCCGCTTTGTTTTTATGCGTACTGTAATCGTGTGGAAGAAGCTTGTAATTTTGTAAAGCCAATTTCAAAATTGTTTACGATTAAAAAATTGAAAATTCCGAATACCAATATCTTTTTCATTGGACTTATCCGAGTGTTTTAAGTATGAAAACGTTCTGCGATGCGGTCCGCAACGTGGCATTACTTTGTGCGCAAGAGCTAAGAAAAAGATTTACCAGCGCGAAAACTATATTCGAATGCGTGGGTAAAACAATTCTGACCGATTCCGAGATAACTGAACAAAGTCGCGGCCTCGCGTGAACCAGCCCATACAGCACAAACTTCCAAGGGACGTCCTCAGAACATCTTTAGGACGTCCTTAGGACGTAGAATGTCCTGCTGTATGGGAGCCTTGACACGGGCATCGGCAGAAAGCGCGGAAACGTCCGGCGACGGCGTTTCGAAACTGGCGCGAGATCGGCGGGACGGAGCAGCGCCACGCGCGCCTGCGCGCGCCTCGATTGGCAGATGACGCCGCGCGCGGGCGCGGCGCGGCGAGGCAGCATGGCGGCCAGTCGGGTCGGTCTGGTCGACGGTAGCGGGCGATCGTCGCGCCGCCCAGTGTCTCGCGGTTCATCGATCAGTGTGGTGTGTGTCGCGCGTTGTTGTTCCGGGAGATCTTTTTTTTCCTCCCCCTCTCCCTCGAGCGGTACGTCCGTCCCGACGTTTGTCACGGGTATACTGCCCTCGCGCCGTCGTCTCGCGCGGAGCGTCGCCGTCCCTCGCGCCTGGCCGCCTTCCGCGTTCCCCGTCGATTCGTGCGCGTGCATACGGGACGGGCGCCGGGCGAGCGGGGCCCATCGGGATCACAGGATAGAAAGATGCGGCTAAGGATACGCTGGATACTTCTGGTCAGCACGGCCGTGGTGATCATCGCGGGATGCGACGCCGCCACCGAGGTGAGTTCCGTACAGTCGCTTTAGCACGCGGCCGCGTTGCGGCACGGGGGGCGGAGGGAGGAGAGAGAGAGAGAGAGAGAGAGAGAGATGGACGGAGAGCGAAGAAAGGCGGCCGTTCCTCGGAATCTTTCGGCGTGAGGGACGCTCTCCGTTTCCCCGCTTTTCTTTTCGACGTACAACGGTCGCGCGACCAAAGGCAAAAGCCTGCGCCTTTCCCTTCGTCGCGTTAAGTGTTACGCCGCTGTCGAGGCATTCCCGCATTCCTGGCGTCACGTCGGGCCAGTGGTGTTCAAATCGAGGCCCCTCAAGTGCGCCGCTTTCGCGTCCGAGTATGTTCGCCGTTTCTCTCCCTCTCTCTCTTTCTCCCCTTCTTGTGCTCGCGCGCGCGCGAGCCGTTCCTCATTCTTGTCTGCGGTTTAATTTTCGCGAAGCGCAGAAACGCAAACGTGTGCGCGACAACCGTCGCGAGGTTTTCAACGTGACACAACGTCCACCTCGAATCGGGACGACCGTGCGGCGGCGACGGGTCTCGCCGCTCCCGCCTGGGACCCTTAAAGGGACAGACGCGCCCGCGTACGCGAAAACAAAACGCTATTTCGGAGCGCCGCTCGTCATATGAGCGCGCCGAGTTGGAAAGTGACGCGCGCTCTCGCTCTCTCTCTCTCTCTCTCTCCCCCTCTCTCTCTTTCTCTCCCCTCGTTCTCTTTCTCTCCGCGAACTTTTGTTCCGCTAATAAGTAAACGTTCGCGCCGGAGAAGTTGCGCTAAAGATCGAGTTTATCCCCCTCTCCCCCCGATAGTACCGTAACGAGGGCGTCCGCGTTGTTAGCTTTGTTAATAGAAACTTGGGGAAAGAATCGGAACAAGTTCGGCGCGCGCGCGCGCGCGCGCCCAAGCTTCGCGATTCGCTAATGAGGAGTGGATTTTGAAATTGACGTTTCGGGGGCGCGCGCGCGCTCCCCCCCCCCCCCCCTCTCGCTCTTTCTCTCTCCGGGCGAACGGGCCCGCGGACAAATGCCAATTATCGTCGTGTCGCGCGTCCCCCTTGTTTATGTTTTTATCGCTGAAATTCCCGCGGCCGCTCGTTTAATTAGTAAGCGGGGAATATTCTATATCGCGAAAACGCGCGCCGGGCCTCCCCCCTCCGCGCGCGCGCGCGCGGCTTTTTGCGGAATAATGGCCGTTCTAATGATGGTCGCGCGGCGTAATTCGACGGCGGCAAAACACGCGAGCAAAATATTTGTAACGCTCCGCGCGGCTGCTTTTTTTTTCCCCCGCGATGCGCGTTGACTAATGGCCAGGATAACAATTTGTATAAAGGTGCACGCGGTATCGATTGTACAAGATATTCGGGCAATTTTGTTGTCACGTTACGTTACGACGCGCGCGCGCGCGGGCGAAAAGCGTTTCGTCGAAAAAGAGAGGAGAAACGAAAATAAAAACGGAGCGCCGCGTTAGATTTTATTGTCCGCGGAGCGGACGAGGAGGGGAGGGGGGGGGTGGAAGAGTCCTGGAGCGCAGCGTTGGTGCGTCACGATCGAAAAACAGCTTTGGGGCGATCGCGCGAAGGGTCGGGTGCGTAAGGGCGTAGCGCACTAAATTTTCCCCGAGGTCCGCGCGACGCGGATATTCACCGACTCTCGCCCGGAGACTCGGAACCGCCTGTCGCGGCCGTCGAATAATGAGAGCCGCTCGAAAAATCGTATCTCGAGTTACGAGCCCTCGAGGCGAGGAGGGCCGTCGTCCTCCTCCTCGTCCTCCGCCCGGTCGGGCCGGAAAAAAGGAAAGATTGTCTCGCGAGAGACGCGCGGAATTTTCGGCGCGAATGCATTTCGGGGGAAAGACGGGGGGGGCTTTCTCGTTTGCCCTTTATCTCTCCCTTGGGCCGAGCATAAATCCCGTGCACCGCGCTTACACGTAGCGCAGTTACATTTTACAATTGCCGCGAGGACCTTTAATGCAAGCGGCGCGGAGGAAGGAGAAGTGGCGTGGAGGGGCGGGGCGGGAAGGGCCGCGCGTCCCGAAAGGCCGGCTGGTTTTAGCGGCCGATGAAATATCGCCGGTAATAATCTCGCTGTCTTCGCGCGGAAAATGCATACCTCGGTGCCGCGCCGCGGGTCGCTTCGCCGCCACGCCGCTTAAGCTATAAGAGGAGCTTATAAATATTCCCTCGTATCGCCGCGGCCGCCGTCTCCGCCGTCTCCGCCACGGGTCTTTAGTGGAGAAAGAATCGTTTCTTAATAGCGCGAGGCTCGTTATCGATGCCTTTCCGCCGAGTGCCTCGTCGAGCCGCCCGAAAATCGAGATTCTCCCCTCCCCCCATTTCTCGCCTTCTTCCCCCGCGTGATTATTTTTTAATGGCGCGTTCGCTCGCGATCCAATAACGAATGCCGCTCTCTGAAAATCAATCGGTGAATTATTGTTGTAAAAACAGCGAACTGATTAACTTTTAGAGAGTACAATGCGCTCGCGAAATTCTTTGTGCAGTAAACTTTCAAGGGGGTATAATCACTTGATCGTAATCGCGGGACAGTGTCACCGAAATTATTATGAAATCCTTACGAAGTCCCCGTGTAATCGTTTTCTCTTAATTTTCAAGTCTCTTCACTTAGACGATAAACCTTAAATTTGAATATTTTCTCAGTCCATTTTCCGAAAAAATCAACTTCTTTTAGCGCGCATCCAAATATATATCATAGTTCACATTTATAAACGCGTATTCTATTCATAATAAGACTGAAGTAGTTGCTGGCTGGTGGAACAACAGCGAGTCGAAAGGTTGATACACCTTTGCGCGCAAATTCGGAACAATAAACGGTAGATACAAATACAAAAAATTACCTTTCGTTAAGACCGCGGTTAGACAAGTGGGAAGCGAGGAAACACGTTTTCTACCTAAACGGATACTACAATCTTACCTGAAATTACAGGCAAATACTTGTTAGTAAAATAAGAAAATATATTTTGAGGAAATCTAACGGCTCGTTGAGGTTTAACGTTACATATTTTTCAACGTGCATGTAAGAAAATGATTTGCAATTAGATGAGACTATTTGTAATCAGATGAAATCGTGTAATCGGTGGGACAACATTTCAGCTAGCGGTTACCCCCTTGGTAAACTTCCGACATAATTTAATCGGATCGGGCAAATAATACCGTACGTGAGTTAATAATTTCGAAAAATTACAAGTCAGAAAGCTGAAACTTGACCGAGAAATTAAAGGGATGCGCGCGAACATTGAATGGAGCTAACTGAGAAATTAACAAGACACTCTTCAACCGCGCAGAAAAAGAAGCGTCGGATCAACTCTATGCTGTTTTGTACGTACGCAGCAGTCTGTAATCTTCTTAGAAGCGCGTGGTAATCCGACGTTTCAGCAATATTGCAGTCTTATTGAAACACTGCAATTGTCACATCGAGAACGCACGCGGAGTAAAAAATAAAATGTTAATGTCGACATTTTTCACTCGTTCCAAAAAGTCCACTCTAAATTTCGAGTTAAAATAACATTCATCGCGTGTGTTACTTTTTGACACACTATAAATGTTAATTAATTAACGCTATCTTCACGTTTATGCTTATGCTCTTTTAACCATAAGTGTGACGTAATGAAAACAGGGAGGATAAGTAAACTGTACGAATAGTTGCAAATCAGAACGGTTGAAATAATTTTTAAGAAACGTCGATATTCCACGTTTCGGTTGATTTTTTGAAATAGTTTTGTTAAACGAACTCAAGGTGATATGCAATTTTTAAATGACGTACATTGAGAGTCAAGTTATTACGTTAACATAAACATGGCACACAAAAATGTTGCGGAAATAATAATATATCTGTCTTATGTTAATTTTACGTTGAAATAATAATCAAGTCTTGGTAAGACAAGAGAACTTTAACATTTCAACATTTTCACTGCGTATAATTATTTTAATCATTATAGCCTTCGATTTGAAAATCTATTATCCGACATTGTTTCCTTTCCACTGAAGATAATTATTCTTTTATAGTAAGCATATTTTCTTTTATAGTAAGCAAACTTTCTTGTTTAAATTATATACAATTGCTTCGTTCAAGTTTTCCTACCTTTAACGCAATATAATCTCATTTCAAGATTTTCACGTTGAAACGACGTATTTTCCAAGGAAGAATATTCTTTTTTTCTGTGTGCACTGTCGAGAGAGTATTTCTTATTATAATTGAATATCACACGGTACTCTGTACGTGGTATCGAAGCTTTACATTGAAAACGATAAAAATGCCCCTCGGTCACATTCGATCTAACGGATACCTCCTCTACCTTATTAGTCCGTTAAATCGAAGGTTCGCTGCATTTGTTTTCCGCGAACCGTTTGGCCGTACGTACGGGGTGGGTGTGTTGTATGCGTGCGTTTCGCCAAATTGCTTCTCGGGCTCCCAAACAAAGAAATGTCAATAGGTGACTGGTTTCGTTCCGCGAACCCCCGTTTCTCGTTATCGGAGAATGGATATACGAATAGCCGACGTCGTACGGTAAATAAAGATCGTCGCTCGGCGACGAGACCCCGGCGCGGCTGACAAGAAGCCGCGAGTCGGCGACGAGCTCGGGCCGGTCAGCTGACGGCGGTGGATTTAATTTCGCGCGGCGGCTCGCCGTTCCGCGTGTTGTTCCGGGAAGAGCCGGAAGTCGGCGCCGACTCTGGACGGGGAGCCGCTTGTGACTTTCGGGGGCTCGTGAGGCCGGTCGTCTCTCGCTCCTCTCGGCCGGAAGGAGCGCCGATACGCGACGAGATCCGCGAACGATGGACATTAATGGCCTTTTACGGCGACGCCTGACCCGCCCGTCGTTAGATCGTGTCTCGTGGCTACTGGTACGTGTACCGGTATCGAGTACACGTACGCGCGCCGTTTGCGCGTGTGCGCGGGGAGAACGAGGGCATGTCTTTCGATACGACGGTGTCATGGTGTCGGCGTATATACGCCTGGCGTAAGTGTCGGTGGCGCTCGTTCTACGCCTTTCCTTCGCCGTGTACACGAGTCGATAATTGATAGACAGCGGAGACAACGGTGTCGCGTTGTCGTCGTCGTCTTGCCTGTCCGCTCGCTCCGTCTCCCCCCGCCTCTCCCCGCGGGCAAGAAATTAAGTTTGATTAATATCGTAACGCGGTATCGAGACACTTTCGTCGGGGAAATTGCGGGCAATTGAGCATCAAGTGGATTTTCGCGGTATCGATGACGCGCTAGCGCGCGCCTCGGTCGCGCACGTCTCGTTAATTATTCATCCGCTAATATCGTTCGTAGAATACAGGACGCGCCGATTAATGTAGAACTTGGCTACGAGATGCCTATTCATTTCGCCCGGCAGCTCGATCCACGGTCAAACTTGCTCCGTTTGCCGATGCGAGTAAATCGAGACGGATACTATTTACCTTGGCAAGCCGCATTGTTTCCGCCTTCGGTTACGGTATAAATTTTACGTAATTACGTTAATGCGCTTCGAGAGACGATACCGTTGCCGATACGCGGCGAGTAACCAAGTAAACACATATTTGTTTCCCCAACTAATATGAATAATTATATTAAAACGTTTCCCGTTGAAATTTCCCTCGCAATTTGCGCTCGCTCGAATATCGTCGGAGGGGTCTGTTTTTTTCTTCCGCGAGTACCGCGCGGCGCAATTTCGTCAGGTTTCCAGAGTGGTTTAATTAATTCTTGAACGCTGTGTCTTGCACATGTATCTCTCCTCTCCTCCGGGTATTCGCGTAGTTTGTGGGACAAGTCGTCGTTGGAGGGTGTCTCCTTATTTGGTCCGTTCGAGTACGTGAGGAGGAGCCTTAATTCGTGCAACTTGCCGATAAGACGCGTTCGACGGCGAGCCCCGAATCTCGCGTAGGAGAATCGATCGCTTTGCCCAACGATGCCTGACGGAAAGTCCGAGTTATTCGCGGTGTGTTTTTGACGCATCGCAAAATAGCGTTTTTAAAAGGCAAGACAATCGGGAGGCGTCCATAATTACTTCTCGTAGGCTTTTAGAAACGAGTGTTATATTTGTAAATTCAAACCCTGAGGTAATATTTTTCGCGAGAAATTTTCTGTATTGTCAAAAGTGCCAGATAGGGTCAATAAAAACACTCAAGTTGTTAATTACCGCTGGCGACACGAAGAATATTCTTGTTAGTTCGTTATACGCCATTGACCTCAAATATGGTGTTTCCACGTAATTGGGAAAAGGGGACAGGGAGATATTTAAAAGTCGCGTACCGACAGCTCTGTGTACTGCCGGCAACCCGAATCGGCGCGCAGTTTAACCCTTTGAAGCATACGTTTTTCTGTTGAATCATTTTTTGTGAAACTTTGTGTACAAGGGTTTTTGGGGTCGCTGATTACGCTGATCCGTTATCAGATTTTAATAATTCGAAATGGCGGATTCAAAACTTAAAACAATAACATCATTCAACTGTAATTCAACTGTGCTAAGAAATTTAGATGTTTATTAGGACACATGGAAATCTAAATTCCACTGAAATTCTTATAGATTATAAAAAATAGCGCAAAATTTGCCGATTTCAGATTCTTGTTTATAAAGTGTTATTTTCTAATTGCACACCTGATCCGTAGGTACCGAGTTTTGAATGGAAACATCGAATTCGTAATCCGCGACCTAAAAAGTCTCTAAATACCGTAATCAAACGAAAATGCTGAAAAGCTTGAAAACTTAAAATATTCACGTTCTTTGTATCCGCCATTTTGGGTCGGCTATTTTGAATTTTGAAAATCTGACATCAGATTCGTAATGAGCGACCCCGAAAACTCATTTGTACAAAGCTTTCAAGAAATAATCTTAAAAAACTTGGTCAGTAATGAATTTTTCCGAAAGTATTAAAGACTACTCAACTTTTTTTTATGTTCTTTTATTGCTAAGATACCCCAAAAATGCAAAAAACCGACCTAAATGCGTTAACTAGAAATTAAACGGCTAAAAAGTAAAGAAGTTGAGGTTATGTTGTCTTATTGCTAAGATACCCCAAAAATGCAGAAAGCCTCGACCTAAATGCGTTAACTAGAAATTAAATGGCCAAAAAGTAAAGAAGTTGAGGTGGTAACGTGGGTCACCACGATGCTTCAAAGGGTTAAAAGTCGAAAAATAGACGCGGAGATACCATCTTTATACTGTTATTGCGACAAATATTGCCTCGGTGGTCGAATTGGTGAGACGCCCGCCTAGAGTGGTTCCAGGTTCAAGCCCTGGCTGGGGTAATATTTTTCGCAAAAAATTTTCTGTGTTATCAAAAATGCCTGATATATTAATAAACACACCGAAGTTATATTTAGAGTTTATCGAATGCGAGGAAACGGATCGCCCCCTCGTAAAGTTTATCGCGCGATCTCTCGAGCCCCCGTACGACAAGGTAGTTATTAAATGATTTTCGCCGCGCTTAACGATACGTTGGAAAAAGGATCGCAAGTGGGTCGACTTTATATCTCAAATAATCGCGGGGCTCGCGGCGGCACGCGACTAACGGGGAAACGAGGAGCTTCGGGAGGAGGAGGAGGAGGAGGAGGCGATATCGGGGTCAGACGGGAATTTTCGTACGAGATTCAAGTATTTTACGAGCGCCACCCATTAAACGGCCACGAGCAAAGCTCTCGAAAAATCTGCGCTTCTCCCCCTCGGTATACGTTTCATACAATTTCCCCGTGGATACGCATATTAATAAGCACTCGCGTGACATGGTCTCCCTTTATGAATTTTCTTCGGCGCGGGTACTTTGAATTTTGGCTATCGGTCGGTCGGGGGCCGGTCCTGTTCAATATTTCCATTGTATTCCGGGCTCGTGGATAGCATCGCGATTCATATATTATATAATGTTTTATCAGCATGCGCGAGCACGTACACATGAATAAACGAAGATAATAAAAAGTAAATAGACGATAAAGCAGCCTCTCAATAACGGGACATCGAACGAGAGAGCATCCCGTACGATACGCGGAAAGGGAGGGATAGACCTTCGGGATCCTTTCTACATCCTCGTTACAGAGCGTATCCCACCGCGCTTCGTCTCACCTCGGGTCCCCCCCGTCTGCGCGCCTTTGAGATAAACTCGGGAACGATACGCGCGTTGCGCGCGCGATCGACGTGATACTCTGTGATAAAGAAAGGAAAAGAAATTTGTACGTATCGCGCGCGTCTCCTCCACTTTGGGAGGTGGCGCGCCGTCCGAGCCGTCGAGACCGCCGACGAGGGCGAGCCACATCAAAGGCAGTTTAGGTAAAGGGCGTTATCGGATACTTACTTAGGAATTAATGTAACCGAAGCGCCGCGCCACCACGCACGCAACGCGTACGTGTGACGAGTGCGACCGATCGAACGACGTAATTGCAACGATGAAAATTTACATTATACGAGTAGATGTGAAAGCTAAATTATACCTCGTATAACAAATTAATGACATAATAATTAGCAATTGCGAAGTTAATTAAAACCGCTCCGTCCTTTTTCTCCATTTTATGCAAAATGAATTATTGAATAATGATGATAACTGCGTTCCCCATTATATCTCTATACGCGCGCGCGTATACATTGTTTACGCAGGTTTTAATTGTATCTATGCATTTTTTTCGTGCGAGGCCCAATAGACGCGTATCCCGGCGATTTAATACGTTTCCGGCGTATAATTCGAGAGCCATTTAAGCCCCAGAGATAGCTTTTGCGACAAAAGGCCTCAGGTTCATTGTCCTCCGACGAGGACGAGTCATTTTCTTGGTGAACCTCGCTCCGTTCTTGCCGTCATACTTTAATCTGCGGTTCCTGAAAGCTCTTTCTGCTCTCGGTAAGGTCGGACTTTCGTGGATCTCGCTCGTTTCTTACACACTTACACAGCCACACACATAGGTAGAGATTGCTACAGTCCACGTCGCTTGGATTCGCAGTCTAAAAGTCGCCGGTGGTACCAGGAACCCTTCTACAATCCACCCCCGATCGTCTCGGGACGGGCGCGCGCGAGCGTCTCGTGGAAATTGGCTCGTTACTCTTCAGTTTTCGCAGGCTTCCGAGCTTCTCGGGGCCCAGAAAAAAGAAACTTTCATCCATCTTGCTCACGCTGTCGCGCGGGCGACAAGCTTCCTTCCTGTATGCTTTTTCAGCTCTTCCTTTTTGGGAGTTTTCCAGCTTTCCACAACGCGCGCGCATTCCTTACCCTCCGTGCTCGCAATTCCTCTTCGCGACGGGATGACGGTCGAGGGCTGCGACCCGTATTATATGAAGAATCTACCTTCGGGCCGAGGTACATCTACGCTGAATCGTCTCTCCGGCGGAAAAGATGTTCTCTAATGATACCCGCGCTTCCGTCCAGGGTCAGTTTTGTAACGACCGGCTAATTACGCTCGGCCGCGAGTCGCGTTTCGTTAAAGCGGCCATCCGCGAGGATTCACCCAATTTTGGCTGGGAATTCCGGGCGCGCGACGCCACGACGCGACGCGAATAAAACACTCGCGCCGCTTTGATTCTAAATAATTTGCCCGAAACTAATGCAACGTTGTATGCCCGGGCGCGCTTAATGCATATTTATGCGACAGATCCGGCGGGCGTTGCGTTTTGCATATCGCCGGGTGTCATCGCGTTCCTTTATCCGTTTATTGAGCCCCGGTACATCAAGGGGCGGCTTTAAGCGTCCTTTGAGGCATGTCAAGATGCGAAATAATGAAACGGGCCGACGTTAAGATGGATTAGAAATCGCCGTTCGACTTTTCTTCCCGTCTCTCGTTCCTCACGCTGGTCTGCCGCCCTTCCATTCTCTTCCCGTGTCAGAGAATGAGAAATTGGATCGCGTCGATAATACAACTATCATCGTGCCTTTGTTTGCATGCAGCCGGTTTCAATTCAGTTTAGCTTCTCTCTCTCTCTCTCTCTCCCTTTCATCCCATCTTTACTTTCTTACTTTCGTTACTTCCGTTTCCTCCTCTCGGTTCGGCGACAGTCTGTCGCGCGACAAGACCTACAATTACTCGTATCTCTCCTTGCCGGTTTGCACATATCTTGACCTTTTTACGCCTTCGACTTGTTCCGCGCATCGCGAGCTTCTTTTAAACAGCCCTCGCAGTCAAATGTATATTCTCGCCCCAGCGCCTCGGTTCTTCGCCAGATTAGCGGATTTTCTCGTCGCGCTTCTCCTTTCCGTCTATTTCAAAATCCGACTGATAAAATTCGTGGATATCGATATCCTCGCGCAGCCTCGTACAGTCGACAGAATGTTTCAGGCATTTTCCACCGCGAATTCCATCGGTGTCTTCCTTTTTCCCTTCCTGCCTCGGTTCCCCCTTTTTTTCCCTCTTATTTCGTGCACGTATCTCGCCGGTTGCCAACTCAGAAATATACCTTCGAGTTTATATAGCTCTAATATACCAGGAAATTCCTCGTTATACAGCGACTCGTTGCCGGTACCGGTATTATTATATCGGCAATAATTCCGATTCGCGGAGCTTTTCTCTCGCTCATTCAATTTCAATTCAGTTTAGCTTCTCTCTCTATCTCTCTTTCATCCCTCCTTTACTTTCTTACTTTCGTTTCTTCCGTTTCTTCCTCTCGGCTTCGCGACAGTCTGTCGCGCGACACGACCAACAATTACTCGTATCTCTCCTTATGAAATCTAACCGCCTACGACCTTCCACTTCTGGATAAGGATAACTCGCCTCGGTGCACCGGAATTCTTCGGATTTGCTCGAGCGGAACAAAAACGGAGGAAGTGATTTTCGATCGCTTGTACATGTCTCGGTATCATTTCATTTCGCTAAATGCCGGGTGGGCGGAGAACCAAGATATAGGTTCGTACGCGCAGGGTTTGCCAGAGGCGAGTTCACCTCGTCCGAGAACACGCGATAGCTTATTTGCTGTTTATAAGCCAAGTTTTCGCTGATTAGACTACGTATTTGTCATTATCGGTCGCGCACACGGCACATAAACGGAATGTAATCTCGCAGGCCGGAACGAACGGCACTTCTCTTGGAAAGTTCGCCGAGTAATCGACGTTACGTCCCCGGTTTTTCTTCAGAGTGGATACTCCTCGCTTTAAGAGGACGGTTCCGGGATGCGCAAATATGCTTACTAGACAACCGGGCGAAACTTGGAGTTGGCATTGTTATTCCGCGCAATTCAAATAAGAATTGAAAACTGAACTGCCGAAGTGCGCTCTTTCGCCAACTTCGCCATTGTAACGTAATTGCGAAATGCTGCCGGACAGGCAGTCGCGTTGTCGCCGTAAACTTTTCTTCCCCGACACAGAGGATGCCGCGCTCTCTCCTTTGTCCAGCCAGCGGATCGTCCATAAGATAGTTTTAAATTACTTTAGATCTCGGCAAACGCGCGGTAGTCAGATCTTAATTGGTTTTACACCGATAGAGAAATATGTAGTACTTCAAACTATAATAGCAACCATATAGACACAGCGGAAAAATAGTATCGTGTGCCGTTGGCTTCAGTAGTTGGAAGAATGAGATAAAAATGTGGTTAGCTCCTGAAATGACTAGAAATTATAGTGAAATTGTGGTAACTGCAACCATTTTCTACTCTGTCAGTGCACGTCGGTCGCATACAAAATCGCCGTCTGTAACGTAAACTTATTCCATCGCGATTGCGTACAATCACGCGTATTCATACGTAGGGTCGAGGCATCTCTCGTTCTCTCTCGAGCTGTTGAACCGACTAGAAGAACGTTTGAACGGTTTCGAGAAAACGAGGCTAATCGCCTTTCTCTTGTACGTGCTCCGTCCCGCAGCCTGGAACGTCCGATAAGTCTCGTCTCGGGGAGACCATCCATGTTTGGTCCAGTCTACCCACCTCTATCCCTTCCCACCGGCACCGGTGCACCCACTCGCGCCCACGCGTGGAAAGTCGTCGCGTCGCGTTGCGTAAATACGTTACGTGCGTTTGACTCGCGCATACGTATGCACGGGCGTGCGTGCGTGTTGGTGACCCTCCGGAAAGGGAATCGAGCCGCTCGAGACAGCGCACTTCTAACGGTATCGTGCCAGGGCTCTTTGGAAGCTGCAGACGCCCGAATAATTAACGTTACGGCATACACGACGAGTCGCGCGCACACACGCGCGCGAATGCTTGATTGCAAATTAAAGTAAGGCCGTTTACGCAAACGAAATCTCGTTTGGGAGTAGGATCCGTTTGCTCCAGTTTACCTCGTCTCTTTTTACCTGACATTATGACTGTGTCACGTTTAATCGATGCGACTAATAATAATCCAGGCGCGACCTCGCTGTGACGCGAGTTCATCAAAGTTGATGTAATACACGCGATGACTAACTATGATGACTGTGCCCGAACGACTGATAAATAAGCGAACTGTGATCATCGTCCGGTTATGCGCTCATCCATCCTGCGGTTTCCGCACGGTGATTTCACGGACTTCCCTTTGTCACACCTTACGGCGTAAAGGGCGTTTACAAATTCGCTGCTCGTGTAACGTTATTTGCGCTCTGCGCGATATATTTAAACGCGACAGTTGCATTTCAATCGCGCTTACGAGTCTGCCGGAAGAGATCCGATGGCTCGATACACGTTGGTGAACGTTCTCGCTTCAACGGCCACACCTTGTCTACGTTGGGCACGCGAGAGGAGCCGCGCGTATTAATTAAATTAAATGCATTTAGATGATTGAAGACGGACCGTTTTTATTACGCGAATGTACACGCGTGCGTGCGTGCACGCGCAAAAGTATTGGTGCGTCACTCGCTACAGATTTTAATTTCGCTCTTCTTATTGCCGCGTAGTCACGAGCTATAAAGTATATATTTTGTTTTTAAATGGTGGAAAGAGCGCGCCGTGGACGCCGGGCACCCTCGGCGCGATTTTAAGCGCGCACAATATGTTTTGACGAGAGATTAACGAGACTGTCTCCCGCACATTTCTACTGCACATAGGGAAGGCTCGTAACACGAATACTCTCCGGCTTTCCACTTCCTCCATTTCTCTCGTCATCCCGTCGTCATGCCCTTCCCTCCCATTTCTCTCTTTAACTTTCGCCCGCTCTCCTCCATATTCCATTCCGGAGTTTCCGTACCTCCACAACCTTTCCCCTTTGTCACGTACACCCACGGATATAATTAATTTCAGTGTATCTGGAGCGGAGAGGACGGGTGAGTTAGGATGCTTATTGTTCCTTGACTCTTTCATCCTTTGTGCCCTTTGACAAGATCCTCGAGTCACGAGGTTTCTACTGGAGTCGTAAGGCGAAATGAATGTACGAATCGAGAGGACCATGTCGCAGTCGCAGCAATTCGTGTACCGATTATCGCTCTCGCGCTGCTTACCATGCGGAATTGCGTTTTATCGAGTCGCTTCTTCGTCTCTCCTCCCGTCGTGCTTCTTGCGCGCGCACTCGCGCGAGCAGTTACCGCGCCCCGCGCTCGACAAACTCGCCGTCGAGTCGCCGACAACTGTCGTAACGTCGTTTGCCAACGCGAACTTGCCGCGGCCGCTTCTTCCGATCCCGTCGCTTAAACGCAGCCGACACCATACCTCGCTTCGCTAGCGCTTTGTCAAACCTCCGCTAAAAAAAAAGAATGCTAATGGCCCTAGACGTAGCGCAAAATAATCCGAGACACTTGTGTGAACGGAATCGCTTAACCCCAGGCGGAAGCGGGCGTCGCGGCGGTGCGGGTAGGCTTCATGAATTATGCCGTTATGCGATGTCGCGTCTTGTAATATCGCGCTTAAATTTTACTCCATGGCCCGTCAGTCCGCGCGAGTGCTTCTCCCGCTACTCGAACGACCTCCCCTCCGTCACTTTCTCCGCACTTCGCCCTGCGTATATTTTATTATTACCCGCAGCTATTGTGCGAGACAAATTTCCCAGACGGCGTCGCGGCTCCATACGGAGCGGGCGGATGTGAATTCTCGTAAGCACCCCAGTTCTTTCGGGCGCCGCACGAAAATCCCGGGCTCTTGTGAAACGATCCACCGCGATCTTACGTATGTAAAACTCTTGCTTACGCGAGGGATATGCCGAGGTTCTCCAAGTCGCTCCAAACTCCGTTGAACGTGCGAGGATATTAATGCGATGTCTCGGTACACACGAGGCTCCTGTGATCCAACCGGGTTCTAAGCGGCCGATCCGTTCGCCTTAGAGCCGATAGAATCGCCCACTCTTCTCTCCCCTTCCTCCCCCCGCCGCTACCGTTCCGGCCCGGCTCATTTTTTCAACGCTGAATTTTATCATTTGAGCACAGTCGGCCGTAACAGACCGTTAATTCACCGTGCACTGGCTGACCGGCACAACGCTCTCGTTCAGACGCGGTGTTGACCTTCGCCAAGCTAGCTGAGAAACTAGCAACTTTTTTTCCCCTTGGAGAAAACGAGCTTGCGCGGTAGTTTACACGTGTATGCGTCGCGCATTCAAGTATTTTGCCAAGGGGCTGACCACTGGCTAAAATGTTGCCCCACCGATTACACGATGCCAATTGATTTCACACGATTTCATCGAATTGCAAATAATTTTCTTATACGCACGTTTAAAGATACGCAGTTGAAAAGTTTGCGTTAAATTTGACAGATGTCAAAATGTCCCAAACGGTCCACGCAAATTTTTGTGTTAATTTAACATAATGTGGACACGTTAAATGATCGCACTAATACTCGGTTAATATTTTGACGCGAAATAAATGCGAATCTTAAAATAATTTAAAATAAATTTTCTGTAAAATTAGCATATTTTTAATGGCAGAGTGAATTTTTTAAAATGTAATTTTTACGCTCTACAGATGTGATAAGTCGAATGACGGTTCGAAATCACTTTCACTTATGTTGTATAGAATAAAAGCAACATTTTATTCTTGTAAATGTTAGCCGACAAATCTTGTTACTTTGTGTCAGATTAAAAATAAGTACACATTGTGTATTGTTTTAACATTTCTTTTCAGTTATTTTAATAATTTTACATTTGAGGTCAATTAACACCAGAGCAAGATGTTAAATTAACACATGAATGTGTTAACACAAAAATTTTAACCGGCATTTAAAAAAACACAAATTTTCCAACTGTGTATGTGACGTTGAATCTCAAAGAGCTGTTAGATTTCCTCAAAACATTATTTTTTATTTTACTAATAAGTATTTGCACGTAGAGGTAATTTCAGTTAGGATTGTAGTATCCGTTTAGGTAGAAAACGCGTTTCCTTGCTTACCGCTTTTCTCACTAGTCTAACCAAATTTGCGCGCAAAGGTGTATCAACGTTTCAACTCGCTGTTCTAACAGCAACTACTGCAGTCTTATTACATTATGAAAAGAGTAATACGCGCTTACAGGTACAAACTATGATATACAATTTGGATATTCACTGAGAGAAGTAAATTTTGGGGGGAAAATGAAAACAAGTTGTGAAAATGTTTATCGTCTAACAAGTGAAGAAACTTGGAAAATAAAGACAAAGGGATTACACGGGGATTTCGAAAAGATTTCATAATGATTTCGGAGACACTGTCCCACGATTGCATCAAGTGCAGTTACCTCCTTGTATTTTGCATCTTGTGATTTTATGAGAGAAGAGACTGCCCGGCTGGATCGCGAAAGTGACTTTCAACGCGAATAGCAAACGCTTTTTCCGGCGCCTTAAACCTGTGTTTGATAAATTTAAGGCCGTTTAAAGTTCCATTAATGGAGTCCAGTCATTTGGAGAGCGTCGGTATTCTATCTGCGTCAGAAATTATTTATGTCCCGATCCGATAATAACATAACGCGAAATAATATCGGCCGAGTGCCGGATACTACGAATGAAATATTCTTGCAAATAGGATAATCCGAGTGGAATGGATCGGGTGTGGATCGCGCGTATTTTTCGTATATTTCCACGAGCGAGAGAGGACTCGGGTGGTTTTTTTTTTATATCGATATTTGCATAACCCAATACGCATCTTATTGATCAATCGCGCGGAAAAGCTTCGTTCACCCGCGGGAGAAACTCGCAATTATATAATGGTCTACGTCAAGTACCATTGATAATGGATGGAATCCGGCGATTGTCGGGAAATCAGATGGTCGATCGTGATTGAGCATTCGGGAAGAATCGGCTGTCGCCCGTTAATTTATCGAACGGAAAGGCACCTAACTTGCGATAGTCGAAATTGTGAGAAGACAACGATTTGAGTATACAGTACGCGCACTAACGATCTCGTAACTTTGTCGACAAATTCGAGAAATTCACGAGTGTGTCGCGTTCGAAAAGTAAGAGAGAGAGAGAGAGAGAGAGAGAAGTTTGTCCAACGTTTCCCGTTAAGTAACAAACAAAACGCTAAGGTTCCGAGCGACTTGGAAACTTTTGACGTACGAATCCGTACTTTGCACTCGCTTTGCTTCTTCGTTTCTCGCCGGAGGAGGATAATTAGGCGAAACGACGAGGGAAACGGCGAACGAGGGGCGGGACGAGCGTAAGACAAAATCGCTTCGCATATATTTTAACTTCAAAGGACGCGTCACAGCGAGAGGGAACTGCGAGATACAACAAGGCGAAAACTAGGCGAGTCTCCGGGACTTTGGTGGAATATCGCCGCGCAAATATTGTCGGAATAGTCGAAAAATCGGAAATGGAACGTGTAACGCCGGATTTGTGAAAACGTGCCCCCGGTCTCTGTCGCCAACTTCGGAAAGGATTACGTGAAAAATGCATGACGTTACAATCGTTTTCGCGGGGCCGACGCTTTCCTCCTTTGGAAGCCGCGTTCTTTTTCCTCATCCCGGAATTTCCGCTTCACCGAGCCGTGCGATAATTATCAGAGGGACAGGAGAATGCGCGACGAAGGGCGGTTGAAGGGAAAGAGGGGTGGACATGCAAAATGAATTCGTATGCGTGGTAAGGGCGTACGCCGGCGCCGCCGCCGCCGCCGCCGCCGAAGAGATATTGATAGAGCCGGTGCAGTTATTGGGAAAACGTGCCTCTCAATATTGCAGTCTATAATTGAACGCCATTGCCACGTCAACGGAAATAGAATAGAAATTGCTATGGAAATGGCTGCACCGCGCCGCGCCGCTCCGCTCCGCCGGCTCGGCCTCCTTCGATTAAGTGCAAGCGTGCTCGCGGCCAGGTCGGCTGCCGTGCTATCGGCCTATCCAAACTTGTGCAATTTTTATAATAACGTTAGAGCGAGGCGTAACGCGTCCGCTGTATATACGGCGAAACTTTAGAAGATCATTTCTCACGGTTTCGCGAAGCGCATTTTCTCTTCGACCTTGTGAGATTTTAAGGCGATCTTTAGGCATGTTGTTTCGCTTTCTCTCCCTCTCTCTCTCTCTTTAACTATACCCTTGATTTTTCTCACTCTTTTTATAATTCTTCCAACTACTAAAGCCAACGGTACACGATACTATTTTTCCCCGCTGGATACGAGAGCCAATCAGGATTCAGCTTTGAGTCACCTGATCGAAAACTCTGCATCCTGATTGGCTCTTGTAAGCAATCTAGTAGGAAAAATAGTATCGTGTGCCGTTGGCTTAAATTACGGTTGACCTAACAATATATTATAGTTTCTCATAAATATACAATATTGGTCCATGCAACTTATGACATGGTTGTCATAATGCACCAAAACGAGCTTTTAATTTTAACAGAATAATAGTCAAAAGCTTATATTTTGTAGTAAATTATTTAAATAGTTGGCATCACTGTGTCTATATGGTTGCTATTGCTAACATTATAGTAATAATTACTATAAAAATGATATTCCCGGCTATAATTATTTTACTATGCAATTGTAGTTTCAAATACTAGATATTTTTCTATCAGTCTGTCCCAGGAGGAAAGGTCAATATTCTGGGAGGTGATAGTATCGGTCATTTTAAGCAAAAATGTTCATATGGATACATGTCCCGTTCCCTACTGTTTCCGAGATAGAACTATTTGAATGTACAGGTGCAAAATTACTGACAAGAAAGAAATACTGCGTGCTATTTCCAATATTTATCGTTCACGATTCGGAATTCGGCGTTTAGAAAAGCGTCGACGGTATTCTTCAACAGCAGCCAGTAGCACTGCCGTCGCAGAAACCGTAAACACACGGTACACCTGCATATTCGACATTTGCGAATATGCGAGGCATTTTGAACATTTCTGCAATGCTATCAGCACAACAGTCAACAGACGTATAAGAGTTAAGTTCCCGCAGAGTAAGTTTTCCGTTTATGAGGCTCGATGAAGGGTCAAGTGTGCAGGAAAAAAAGTAAATACGCGAGCCATTCGAGTAGCTCTATCTCGGAAACAGTGGGGAACGGGACGTATATCCGTATGAACATTTTTGCTTAAAATGTCCGATACTATCGCCTCCCAGAATATTGACGTTTTCTCCTGGGACACCCTGTATACGATGTCTATGGAAACTCTCGACACGAGAAACCGCTTCGTCTAATATCGAAAAGGCGAACGATAAGAAACGACGTTGCTCCAAATTTTCCAACTCGGACCTTGCATCGGGATGTTGTCCGTAAAACACGTAGGCGGAAAACACTTTCATTGTGCAATTCACAAGAGAGGTATCGATGAAGCCTTACTTAGAACTTGATCGGAGCATCCGATAATCTAAAGATCTCCGAACTCGTCCGCTCGCGTAGAGATACACGGTCGGTCTCGCCGCGCGTGCACTTAGCGTGTCTTTTGATCTTACGCGGAAGGAAAATGGAATTTTCCTTCATGGCATCCGAGCGGAAAACGTGAGCGGCGATCATTAAGAGCCGCGTTTGTTATACGCGAGCATAACGCTCGCGATATTTTACGTGAAATTTAAACCGTTGTTTACAAATAAAAATTGTTGCTAACCGGCGATGCGAGATAAAATTTAACGATGAAACGTTGCGATCAGCCCCCGAAATGCATCGCGTCGGCCGATGGCGGTTGAACGGGGAAAATTCGCCGGTCGCCGAATGAAAAACTGGCGGAGCCGCGTGCGTCGTAGCCATTGGCTGTAAACAAAACTCGGAGATAATTCGTTTCGTCATCCGCGATCCAAGCTACCGATGTATCACGATTTTTGACGGAGTACCATCGATCTGTAATTCTATCAATACACAATGACATTCGTCCGCGCTGGTAGAGGCGCATGTTTTTTAAAGCATAGGAAAGCGAACGCGGGGGATGAAACGCATCGCGCGCGCACAACGAGAGTGCAAAACGTTACAACCAAGTTACGTTCAATCTACCGTGTCTTTCTCTACGAAACGGGAAATGTACATACGTACATACATGAGAGTTCCCTCGCGCGTCTCCGGCGCTCTTAATGCACATTATTTCGTTGGCATGGGTAAAACGAAATCGGCTTACCCGGCCTTGCCAACCTTTCGCTTTATTTCTCCCTTTCATCCCCTTTCGGTCGTAAAATTGTCCCGCCAAAGTGGTCCACGGCAGTTTACCGAACGATCGTAACTGCTTACCTCGGCCCGAGAATTTTCCATCGACGGGGGAGGACGTCGACGCACGGTGCAAGTGCTCGTCCGCGCACCCTTCGATACTTTACCGCGAGAGTCCACGCGATTATCGTTTTTCTCGGTCGAATAGACCAGTCAGCCGGCCCAGGTCCTTCCGTCTTACTCCGAGATCCCTCAAGAGGAAGGAAAATTCGAAATAAACGCGAGAAGCGAGCGCGACCGGAATATGCAGCGTCGAGAAAGGAAAATTTCCGCTTCGCGTTGCGCTGCGAGGGCTTCGCCGAAGAAGACTAACGCGCGGAATTGAATTCGTCCTTTTGCCTCCTTCGAGATGAGATTTCGTTCCGTTCACGGCATTCGAAGAGTTCGAGGTAAGAGGATCTTTCGGGGGAGCTTTCTCGCTATTTTTCTTGCTTAACAGCGCCGCGTCATTTCCGCCGCGACGTTGAATCCCGTACTGGGATACATTTCTGCTTATCTCGCGCTTTAATTATGAATCCTGATTATTGGAGGTTCTCGTTGTGCCGTTCTTATCCGGAGATTTCGCGCAACTATAAATTTGTAAGATAATCAAATGTCGATAATTTAATATTGTTTGCTAATGGTAAGCTACAGACTCCGCGACTATTAAAAAAGTACAAGAGAGAGAAAGAGAGAGAGAGAGAGAAGAGTATGATGGGAATCGTGAAACTGGCGGTGATAATATTCCTTTATCTTCCGGTCGGGGCGACCTACATTAATTCAAGCGACCGGGGTAAACGCCAATATCGAAGAATCTCTTGGCCGGGGTTCGGGCGAGGTCGTGGAGACGCGGCAAATCGAATGCGCATTTATATTGCTCGTACAGTGCGGGGTTTCCAAGAATTTCCCCATTTCGCGAGCGATCTTTAATTGACCTCGTAATAATTTGCGTTTCGTAACCGTTCGCGTTGCGTTATTCGCGCGCGTGCACACACAGACGGATCGGAGGGCGCAAAGTTTATCTCGACGCAGCAAGTTTTTAGCGAAATCAGAAAGTGTCGCCCGCGATTTCGCGAGATTTACGACTTGCCCTGTTGCGTTTGACGTCGCCTAAGTTATTTTTGATCATGGCGGATCGCGGGCAAGTTACGAAACGATCCGCGGCGATTTATCGGAAGGCGCGTCGTGCAACTTGCGCACCTCGTCGAATCGTTATTATTAAATCCCGCAGATTGGCGACGTCACGGTGACGTAGAAAATCTTTAGATTATCCGCGTACAATGTACACTCTGTGTTATGAACTGCGCCGGTGAAGTTATATCGGAGTGCTTTACTTTCAATTTATAACGCGCTTTCCCACGGCTGAGACCAGCTTTGCTCGTTCGTTAATCGCGGGGGTTCATTTAATTACGGCGAAATGTTAAACTTGGACGTAATTGGGAGGACTGCGCCACTTGGACGGGCGGACGCTTCTATCCCTGTTTGTTCTCTTCGTTTGGAATATTACACAGTTCGAGTCGCGCTTTACCTTTGGAGTCTGCGGCAACGACGTCCCTCTTTTTCTCTGTAGATTTAAAATGGAATTTTCAATCTCTCCGGAGAGATTTCTATAGAGACAGACGCCTCGGAGTATTTCATAAAAGAGGCATTTTTATACGCCTCTTTCTCTTTTCCTGGCGAGTACCCCGACAACTTGGTTGACGAACAACTGGTCGCAAACTAAAAATGCAGATTTTCAGATTCTCAAATTTATATTTACACCGGAGGACACGATTTCCAAGACGAATTGACGACCTTTCGACAACCGTCCGGATTGAGGCCATTTTCGGGGATAAGCGTAACGAGTCGTCAGGACATATCCGTAAAATCAGGAGAACAGCGTATTCTGCGCTTTGGCCGATTACATGCGAAAAGAGACTGAAAAGGAAAGGATTTCTAGATTCGATATCTCCGGACTTGTTCGAGCCGTTGATCATTATCGGTACATCTTTCTCTCTCTCTCTCTCTCTTTTTTGTGCAATAAACACGCAAGCGCACGAAAGCGCGCATTTCGCGGTATCCCGTCGAACGGAATTTCTGCGATTCTAGAGGTAGAAGGCATTCGGCATCACGTATGCGCATGATTGCATTCGATGGCGCAATGTGGCCCGAGGTATTCCGATATTAGAATGGCAATGAATTAATAACGGGCAATCCGTCCGTTAAACGAGAGACCCACTTTCTTTTTCTACGAACGTCTATTTACGTTGCCACGGGACAGAACGACGTGTCAATTCGCTAATGCATCGCCCTCATTACGTGTTTCGTTACGCGATAGTCGGCGATTAATAGTCGACGCGCGACGTACGAATTATTATCTGGAACAGTCTAATCGGGATTAGCGTGGAGAATGCATCGTTTATTCGTGCCATGTGTATCGTGCCGCTACGCCCTGCCGCGGGCGATTCTACGATCCTTGTACGAGTTATTTGTCGGGACGTATCGCACGTGACTCTGCGACTGCTATTCACGGGGTCTCGCCGGCGCTGCCGTAGACCAAGCCTGGCGATTTTCATTTAGACTTCCGGCCCGCGCCCCGGACTCGGGCAGGAATTCCGCCGCCGTTGCCTCCGGAATTTATCGTAAACGGAAATATTTCCGAGACGCGACGCGAGGATATTAATTCCCGGGTGTGCGCTGTTAATGCGCCCGTGAATGTCCCGTGTACGGCGCAGTTGATTACCAATAACGTTTCGCCGCTAGTTGCATTTTATCTTGCGGTAATTAATATTACGAGTCGACATAATCTACACGCGACGCAATAAACGATTCGCCGCGTATATGTGTGTGTGTGTGCGTGTACGCGCGTCATAACAACCAAACGGGCAAATTATTTACGAAAACACTTGCGAATCTGTGCTACGTTCGGCAATAATTTGATATCGACGTGGCGGGTTTAACAACGCCCACTAATTAAATTAAGGTGGTCATTTGCGCGGGATAATGCGATACACTCAGATGCGAAATGTTTTAAACATGCTAGATGCTTTTAGGAAATTAAATGTCCTTTAAGTGTGTGCGCGCGCGCGCGCGCGTGTGTGTACACACAAAGTTTAAAGCACCGGAGGCATTTGTCCGAGTTCATTCCGATTTACTTTATGAAATGAGAATTTATTTTAGGAAAGTGCGAAAAGAGAGCAAGATAGATCGATTGCATTAGCATCCGAAACCCTCGTGCACATCTGTGGCTTCCGCGGTGGCTGCATAAGATGCATTTTTCATTTAGATTCGTACGCTTTCCCGCGGCATTTCGGCTAGTCGAATTCTCGCATTCCGCGATTTTCCCGCGCGCGTAAAACGAATTGAAGAGCGCGATTCTCCCGCGAGTGGAATTATCCGAAAGGCATTATCGATTTTTGAACGTCCGCGCCGAGCGAAAATTCCCACGTCCGCCGATACGCATTCAGTACGAGACGCGTCGATTGGCACACGCGCGCGATATATATATATATATATTTTTTTTTCTCCGAAAACTTCAGCACGTTTCGCGCGCCATATGATTTCAAGTACATAAAGTAATCGTCGTGAGTTTGCCGCGACGCTAGAAATTATTCCCGGTACGAGGATAAAAATTAAAATCTCGCGGAAACGCTCGGCAAAATTGAATAAACGGTCGCGCGAGAATCGCGGCGCGTTGAGGAAGAGTACAACTACGACGATGACGACGACGACGACGACGACGACAACGACAACTATGACGGGCGACGAGCGACGAGGAGTAAGAGGGGCGATTAATTTTCTTGCTATCTACTCCACCTTTACTCCTCGACCTCTCCCGGGAGCTCCTTTTATACCTTCCCCCCCCCCCTCCCCTTTTTCGTTTACTCTCCCTCGCGCAACGTCAACTCTCATTCTTTACGTCCCGCTCTTTAAAACCGATAAACACATTTGCTCGGGACCTTCTTGGCCCGACGATTACCGGGAATGCGTCTACGTAATATGATAACGGATTAAATTGAGCGGGAAAAGCCTGGTAACGATCAAAGTGCGCGTCTCCGAGAAAGTTTATTAATAATGATGTAAAGAACCGTGAACGTTTGGAGCGTCTGAATATTAATATATTCAGATTTTGTTATCTGCGCGACGCGATTTAAAATACGAGTCTAAAATGAGCGAGTTACATTCCCGACTTATCGTTATCGATTTATTTTACAAACATTGTAATTATTGGCTCGCGAGTCAGGGATCGTCCATTCTGTAACATTTGGAATTTTATCGACAAATCGATCATCGTCTAGCGCGCCGTTAAGAGACAGCGGTACGTGCAGGGGTGAGAAGAAAACGAAACGAAAGGCGTGTCACCTTTCACCAGCACTCCGCCGCTAACGTAGAAAGGGCGCGGTGCAAAAAGGTCCATTAGTATCTGCGACAGAAGGAAGGGCCATCTTTTACGTTATTTATTTTATCCTTTTCTGCTTTTGTACCTTTCGCTTAATGAAACTCAAATCTCACGCGATCGATCGATCGATCGGCTGGCCGACCGATCGATCGCACGGACGATTTCGGCGAGCAATTTTCGTGAACCGCGTGCGCCACGGTACGCGTTCGTTTCCTCCGAGGGAAATTCTCTCCGCCGATCTTCATAAAAGACGGAGGTCGAGGAGTCGTTGCCGCTCGATCGAAATTGAAAGATCGCGCGGGGTTATCGCTCTCTCCCGGCCGTCCATGTGTCTTACTGCGTGTGCACGCTCGGTTCTGCGTTCGCCGCCTAAGAAGCACTCAACTTTGTTCGTGCGTTCTCTTACGGCCACCCACTTACATCCTTAAATATATTTACTTAGCACGGCCAGCCCGTACCTGTCCACCAACACTCGAATACGCCCATTCGCTGCAACGCTGCATCCCGTCGTATCGCACACACACACACACACACGTGCGCACGCAGGTGGCCACTTATGTACCTGAATACGGCCACGACTCGTAGCATACCCCTGGAGAGCCATCGGCCATCCGACAGCTATGATCCGTTCAACGTCTCCTCGCGCACGGAAAGCACGCCATTTCAGCGACAATATCGCTACAATCTGCCGGAATGTGATTTTAAAAGGCTGATTCGAACGTCAGGTGACAATTCGACGGCGACATCGTTGTTTGCGCGAGAACGTTAATCAAATTAATCATGTTATTTTCTCGTCTCTACGCGAGATTCCCGTACATCCGATGGCATTGCGAAAGCGGACGTAACTTCGCAGACGCGCCGCCGCGGCTTCGCCTTCGAGTACGAAGCTCTTGTAAACGCCAAGCATCCGAAGTCTATCACAAACGCCCGGATCCCTCGTAAGGCAAAGCCCTTGGACCGTCTAGTTCGCTTCACGATAGAGAGCAGCCTGCCTCCGCAAAGCTGTACGAAGTTACCAGGCACCGCGCTGCTCGCCGGCGAGCCTGTGGACCCTCTCAGAACCGGTCTTACTACACCGCGATCGTTTCTCCGGTACCTTTTAGATCGCCCGTGAGCTCTGCTGTCGAAGAAGACGCCATACGCATTTCTTCAGCAGCTGAATCCAGCCGCTTCGCGGAAACCACGTCGTAAAATCCAATCGGATAACTGGACAACCGGATAACTCGAGCGATTTACGAGAAACGCTTTACGCGATTAATATCGCCCGGTGCCTTAACAAGATATTTAATCGTAAACATTTATGTGGCGTAATCATATTTCAACGGCAGTTATATTTTTATGGTTACACAGGGTGTTACGTAATACCCGCCGCACCTCTTATTTTCGGATAGAGCGGATCAGACTGAGTCGAAAAGTCCTTTACCGTTTTGCAATTTTCGCAACAGTCAACGAGTTATTAATTATTAAAAATCGCTGCCTTAGCCCGGCCTACCGCCTAATTCAGGCTCGCTGTGAGATGCGGCGGTCCCGCGATCGGCGTTGCTAGGCGCGCGGGGAACTGTTTATAACACACTGCAATTTTGAACTTTATTATATACGGTTGAATTCGTAATAAAAGAAGTTTTAATTTGATGCTAGAAGATTTTCAAAATTGTAATAAAAAATGTTGAGTGGTGCGGGTATTTTGAAAAAGAAAAGGTTTTAAAAAAACTTTTTTGCTCATAGTTTTTAAGTGCTGTTAAAATCATTCAACGTTCATTTAAAAACATTTTCCTAGCTCTTACACTTTCGTCAATATTCGCCCCGAAAGAGAAAATCAAATTTTCACCACCTAAAAGTGTGGGTACGTACACTGAGAAAAATGTCCGATTAAATATAATCGGATAATCCAATTACATGATAACAAACGGATATGTCCGATTAAATTGTATATCCGATGAAAAA
>NW_011967224.1:621361-654580 GCF_000949405.1 Vollenhovia emeryi | reverse complement strand
AACAGCGAGGAAGGGGAAGGGGGGGGCGGGAACCGCGTAAATATGACCGCTGCGATAGTAAGAAACGTGTTTAATTTCCTGTTTAGCCACATGACATTTCTGCAACGTTTCCTTCGGCCTCTCTCGCGAGGATGTCCCGTCTAAGATCATCCACGGGTCGAATATTCAACGGGATATTTATGCACGGTCAAGTTGCGCTTTTCCTCAACTACCGAAAAGAGTCGTGGAGAGCGCACGTAAAAGCGGACGATGTTGTTAATTCGAGAGCCGCTTGTTATCCTCCGAAAAAGAGAAAAAGGGAGAGAGAGAGAGAGAGAGAGAGATCGGCGCTATCAAGAGTTCGGCCACCTTTGACTCTCACGCGATAAAGGTAACGCAGTTTATTCACACGATAGCGGCGCCGATGACGTTTCGCAAAATTTTACCGAGTTGTTTGTCAGTCCGTCGAACCATTATAAATGGCATTACACTGATATTATGATATCACCCATGTAATAATCTTGCGTTTGAAAATATAGAGTATTGCATTTCAAAGCCGCGCGTGTGTGTCTCGATGACACACGTGTACAATACGTGCACGCGTGGCTATGCATAATTACGAAATGCGACACGGTGATTTAATTAATTCGCGTAACATTCGCGCATACAAAGTTTCCAAGACGCTTACGCGCGTGTACATATGACGGCGCTTAATACGCGCGTTTCTCGGGGACGACACGTCGGGGCGGACACGTTGTAAGAATATTGGCGCTTTAAACGGCACTCTTTAAGGTGGTTCTTGCAGGACTTTGAAGTCACAAAAGCAACTATTATTACTAATGACAAATATGAATGATTTAGTATGTAAAAATCAGCATACATTTAAATTAATTATTCCGTAAGGTTTTTTCTCATTGAACCGTCGGTATAAACTGAAAATGTCAGAACGAAGTCACAAATTTGACTAGAGTTGGAACTATACATTTGGCAACGTCGCAATTTTAATGACAGGATGACAGCCGGTGTATCGATAGTGAATATATTCATACAACTGCCGAAAAAGATATATTATCTTTATAACATCCATTGAACCTCCATTCAACGGTGGGAGAATGGTAGGACACGCGCCTTGTGCTTATGCGTCAACTGAAGCGCGTGCGACCGTGCGACGTTGCCAAGCTGCCACTCAAGACGGCGGCCATGACTCTCGTGTCGTGTCAAAAATTGCCGAAAGTTCGTCGGAAGTTTCGCTTTATTTATGGTACGGTACGGTCAATCAGTTTGGTGTCGCGTCAGTATCTGTAGAAATGTTTATTGCATCGATTAAACAGTTTTTTATTCGTTCATCATGGCGAGAAGTATGAACGTATTGCATGAATGTGCGATCTGACCCTCCTTTCCCTATTATCAATATGTAAAATTGCCAAAGTTTGCGGACATATATCTCCGGAACCAAGCGGTAAAAAAATCCGAAATTTTTCATACACACTCTAGGAACACGTTAATCTTTCATTTGATATCATATTTTTCGAATTATCTCGGTTTGACCTAAATGCAAGAACCACCTTAAATATGTGCATAAAGGAGAACGATATATAATATTTAATATAATTTATTAAAATTCCGATAAACTGTCTTCTCGGCGACGCGCTCGAGCAGTGTGCCCGCGCGAAGGCTCGTGAGCGTTTTTATTTTACAAAAGATTCTTGCAAATTTCATGCAAACGAATACGGGAGACACGCATTATTCCCGAAGTGGCCGATCTATTGGTGCTCCCTACCTATCGTTATTGTATATCTGGCATTTAAAAAGAGTGGACGGGCGGGGGTGGCGTTATTTAGACTTTTAACTGGGCCGCGATACTTTTGTTCCTCTCTTTCGCGCGCGCGCGCGATCTCTCTCTCTCTCCCTTCATTCCGAATTTCATCGCAGCTTTCAGTTCGACCGTGGCTATGGACCATTTTTTTCTATTTCGCTGCTCGTTGCATTCTTCTCCCGCGCGCAATATCACGCTCGTATTCGCCAAACGGCCGGCTGCATCCGTCAGATAAGCCACGTGTACTCGTATCGACATTCATAAGTGACGGTTCGACGTCTATCGTTGGCAAACAAATGACGCGCCGTGAAAATAATGAATGAAAAAACGAATGGGGGGGTCTTTCTCCAAAAAATTTGCCAGCCGAAAAAGGAAGATTCGCCAGCCGTTTGCATATGTTTGCGTTGTGTCGATAAAGACCGGGAGGACGGCCGCGTATATCGTCCGCCGGGATTAAAAATATTATTGGCTAACCGACGGGATTCGATATCTTATGTATGGTAATGTCGACGGACAGTCGGCCCGAAACCGCTGATTAATGTATCGTAATTGCGCTCGAATCGTGGTAAACAATTGGCTATAATCGTAAAATAAATCGATAATGTCGACCGCTCACTGGGCACGACTCGGATTTAGATGGCGAGCGCAACGTACAGAGACACGATTTAATGCCATGGTCATTTACAAACCGCTTGTATCATTTCCAAAGAGAATATCGTCGATAACGCGTATATTGCGAACGGGCACAACAATTATTATTAATTAATACATTAATACATACGCGTTTCTCCGTATAATTACGAGTCACAATGGCGGCGAGCGGTTTGCATGCGTACGAAATTACCGAGTCTTTCGAGCTTGCAGCCTCGTGTCCGTATCCGTAAAACCTCGCTCCTCCGCGTGGCAGGGAAATGAAGAACAGCGAAATGAAAAAGTGGCACAAGTACGCGTTAATTACGCATATTACGGTCGTACGTTATTATGTTATTTGCGAATCTTGATTAAACGCCTAACGAAGCAACGTATGTATTTTTGGTACGTGGCGCTTGAAGGGAGCCTCGGCCGCTGTAATTATTTATTCAGCTGACTTGACAGTGACAGAATGCGCGCGTACTCGCGCATGTGCGTCCATAGGCCGAGGGTGCATATAGGGGCGGTGGATAATGCGGGTCGCTTTGACGTGAAATTCGCTCGTTGGGAGTTGATGACAGTCTGAACGGTAGAAACGGCCGCGATTGTTTACGATTAAAGCAAGGGACTTCTGTGTTGCGTATCGCCTGTATGAAATCCACTCGTTGAGAGAAATTTCGGTAGAAGGAGAGGAGGGCGGGAAGAAATGCTGATCTAGATTACGTCGAGGGGTAAACCGCTGAGGGCATTGCGGTGTACAGACTTGGGGCATTACTAGGCATTTTTTTGACACTAGCGGGTGTTATTTGGCTAAAGAATCTAAAGAGATAAAATTAGTAGGCGTTGGTGCATATGATTTCGGCCAGCGGTTTACCCCGCGCGAGATTACGTGATGCAAAATTCAATTTTCAAATCTTATTTCGATAGCTCGACTAATAGCTCAGTGATTAAGGGGATCCTAAAGCCGTCTGTTTTATCGGCATTCTTTGTTAGAAGTCATCTTTTAATTGGCTTTATGGAAATGCAAAACTCTTTTACGGAATTAAAGTACGCAGCAAAATCTAGACTATGCTCGTCGACTTTATATCAAAAACGAAAAGACAAAAATTTACTAATTTTTGATACACTTGACGACAATATTTGCTTGCTACAAGAATTTTACAATAAATGTATACAAAATGAGACCAGCATACTCTAGGGACAACATGTAAGAACAATATCGTGCAATTAGAACTAAGATTAATAGCCTAGAAAAAAATGATTACTTCTAATGAACGCAAGTCCAGAAATCCAAGTCTAGAAGAAGAGAAAGAGAGATAGTTGCAGGCTTTTTCGAGAGAGATCGCTGCCAAACATCTGTCAGATTGTCAGTAAAGCTATATGGCGTTGACGGTGCTAGAATTCGATCCAAAATCTCGGTCCGAGCAAAGTGTAGCTAATAAAATTGCTACCTTTTCGTAAAAGTCGCAAATTGATTGGCTATAAATTTCTCGGACCGAGTAGAACTTGGAATTAAAAATGTCGACAGGTGACGTTTTTAATTCCGTCCCCTATCTTATCGACACTGATCGAGTTCGCCAGCGGCTTTAGGATCCCCTTAACGAGAGATTAGAAAAATTATGACGAAATATTTTACATGTTATTTTCCTATTACTACATTGCATCGTAATGCTATTTCTTGTAGAGCAATATGGTTCGGAGGTTGATTTCGGGGTTCCTTTGTCTTCCGGCGTAATGCAATGGTTCGTTCCGTATTTACGAGATTTAAATCGTTATGACCCCGATGAAAAGGAAATAATTAAATCTGTACCTACCGCGCGGTGCACGGGCGCATTGCCATATGTATTTCATAAGGATACCCAGCACAGAAACGATGCCAGCGTAAATATTATGCGCGGGGATGCTATAAAGCCTCTGGTAATAAAACAGAGCGCGCAGAATACCAATGCGGGGGGCATTTGCATGCACGAAAAATAGAATATTAAAGGTATCTGTATTTGTTGCCGGCTACAGCGCGCGCAACTATTGTATTAACTATTTCCCATTTTCTTGTAACTGAAATTTTATCGGTTTTAATTTTACGGTCGAAGCGCCGCATTTGTACGACGTAAGCTTTCCGTTGTGATCTCTTTGGAAAACCTCGTACACAACGTGCTCCCCACGTATATCGGTTTTATTAAATCTCGCTTTCTAGGAAATCTCGAATTCTCATTTCCATCTTAATTTATTGTTGTATTAGTTTATTATAGCACCGCTGGTTTCGTGCGCTGCGAAAGTTATTCCGGTTGATCCGATAGCGTTGCGCGTAATGAAATATAAAATACAGGCGAGGTACGAAGCGAGGCCAGAGAGGCAGAATGTTTTTTCCGCGTTTCGGTAGAGTAGCATAAACGAGACGTGAAAAAGCTTCGCAATGAACATTGAAACGGGACGAAAAAGTTGCGGCGTTGTCGTCAATGAGGCACGAACGGATCGGTTTATCGACTTAAGGAAAGAACGGGGCTCGGCTTAATTAAGGTAATTAAGGCAATTAAGGCTCGACGCGCCTCAGCAAGGTGTGTGCGCGCGCGTAGATGCGTACGCCCGCACGTGGCGCGCACGACGGAAGATTCGAACCTTCGCAGCAACGCGAGGGCGATAGTTTTCTCTAGCTAAAATACGTAATGGCTTGAAGAATTGCATTATCGTCTTCTCTTTTACATGGTGAAAATTTGAATGACTCGCGAGACGTGCTAGCACGCGCTCCTCCGCGCTCGCGTATCAGCTTCCGCCGGGAACACCGCGACGCGTACTCCTGGCGATGCGGTTGCTGTTCTCTGGCAGAGGCGCGGTGCGCTATTTTGTCTCTTTAATTTTTCACGAAAGGAGTAAGCCTCGTCGCGCGGCGAGCCGGTTGAATCGAGCGCGAAACATCGATTCTCAATTTGGCAGCGAGCAGAAGAGCGGAAGGAGCGTCTCTTTTCTTCAACCCCGCCTCATATTTCTCCCCACCCGTCCCATACCGATTCCTCCTCGTTCGTTCCTTCTTCCCTGTCCATCGATTTGAACGTCACTCAGCCGTGACATGGCTTTACTCGCTCGCTCGCGGGAAGGGTTTTCTACATCTTCCTTCTTCTGCGATTTCCAACCCCTCTTGGCATGCCCTCCTTTCGACTGCGATTCCACGATCTTCTGCTACTTTGTTTTCCGTTTTCGGTCTCTCTCTTTTTTTTCTCTCTCTCGCACAACCTCTCCGCCGTTGTACATCGGTGGAATACGAGATGTAAGATTTTTCCATCGCACGTAATGACAAGGTAGCGGAAAGTAGGTTTTAACGCGGTTTGTAGAGATCGCGACATTTACTTCTCGAATATAATGTAACTCTTCCGATAATTCACGCGTTGAGCAATCCCTCGATTGGGCGCTGCGCTACTAATTGGCTAATTAACGCTCAGCTGCAAACCGCAGCGAATTGGTCGATCGAGACTAGTCTTGCGGTGAGATGTTCGATCTGCGGGCCGACACCTGCTTGTGCATGCGCGTATTCGAGGACTCGTATAGAGGAATATCCAGGAGCATTTCCAAGATCCGATAGTTAGGACGAGAAATTATTTAGACCGCTTCGTTTAACGTTACGCCGAATTTAACCTCGAGAAACGTCCGTCGAGCGACTCCTGCACCAACGGCGTTGTCAGATATTTTTTTAAACATTTAGATTCACGCGAAAGCACGCGCGAGGGACGCGCGTGGCACTTATCGCCGGCGACGTTGCGTCTCGCAACTTCACGTACGCGCGCTTCCGCAATTTTCATGTCAAAGATTGTACCTTCGGTTTGGATTCCTGCCGTGTACCGCGTGTGCGCAATCTACGATTCCGGCGACTTTGATAGGCAATTGGGAAATTGCAGGAATTAGGTCCGGTGACGTCGGCCAATCGGAGGACATTACTGTGATTGGACATTTAAAGTTGCCCGAAAGGAAGGTCACTTTCGTGCTTGTATGGCGCACATTTGGCGAAATGTTCGACCTACGTGACGATGCGCAGTCGTTGCGACTCGTCCTGCAGAGACTCGAGCGAGGTCGACTCTTCCGAATGATTTTCAATGTTATCGCCTACATGATTTCATCATATATTTCAAACGCGTCACATCACTAACTCAATGTGTCGAACGCAAGGTGATTTAAGGAGGTAACTGACAACTTATTCGAGCGACTAGATTTTTTGTTAGGCTTCTAAACTTCATTTCAATGATACCATGCTGTTCTCTGATTTAGCCCGATTAGTGGAACACTCTCGGTCTGCACACAAAAGCCACATAATTTGTATATTACACAAATGTCTTCATGAATTGACACTTCTAAGTGCATTAATAGAAAAATGTTTGCCGCTATTACATTATTTTATTCGTACATTGTCGAGCGAAGGTCCAGAGGAAACTTTTCTCTTTTTCGTTGTTTTGCTTTTCAGACAGAGATGCGTCGTCCGCAATGCGGAAATTTATTTTAAAATTGCGCGTCACGAGCGCAAGTTTACCTTATTTATCGCTGTCCGCGATCAACGCTGACATACCACTCTTGACATACTTATCCGCTAAACAAACATTATTTAATGAGGATTGCAACTTACGTTTACACGTTGTACCAGCTTTAATCCGTAATTATCATGGTTTACTGACGTAATACGGGTGTGCAATCTTATATCGTCGCGCACATTTTCCTTCCGTGTTATTGTTTTTGAAGAAATGCTAAATTGTCACGATCGCACGTGCAAACGGCCGCAAATATTTATAATATCCATACAGTGTACATTTCGACAAACAGCACGAACCGAGCCGATTGTTGTATTTCGTTCTTGTAAACAGGTTAACTTGAATGACGTTTTCGAACGTGTTTATGTATCCTCGTACATTGAAAAATTGGATATATATTTAACTCCGCGAGAGAGAGAGAGAAAGAGGAAGGAAGGAAGGTACATTAACGTGTATAACGTGGCGAGAATGGATCGCCTGGGTGGTCGACAAGCTCCTGTGTACACACGTCGATCGTTAAGACGTCTCGCGGCCTCTCTCACGACCCGGTGACGATTTCTCATTGGATCAATGGGATTAAATTGCTTTTCCATTAGCGGCCATCGTCCGGTTTAAATCAGATTTTGCCTAATCGAAACTGTCCCCCATCTTCGCGGGACGCGAACGGGAAGCGGGGCGCTTCCCATCACCCGATTTTCCGATTTAAATCCGACGCGGCGGAAAGCACCCGAGGCACGTAAACCTTGAACGCGCGCTCCACCGTGTCACGAGAAGAACGTTGAAAAATACGAAGGGTTTAATTCGATAAATTTACAATTTTTGCACGGCCCGTGGCACTCTAAATCACTCCTGGTATTTGCTAAAAGGCGCGGAGCTCCAAACGGTCCGCCTATCACGGTCGAATAATTAAGTCCCGTAATTAGCCAAATTAAAAGCAGGGAGATTACGTCGGAACGAGATTAGCAATTATTCACGCGTGCTCGCTGTTAGAAACTGCATTCGGGCGTACCGTGGAAGCTATTTTCGCGAGTATTATACAAATAACTTGATATATATAACATTAGGAAGCAGCAACAGCACTCATCTGCTTGACGCTAATTGATGAACTAGTGAGGGAACAAATTTTCTCTCTCTCTCTCTCTCTGTTTCTTTTTCTCAACTTAAAATTATATTGCTTCGTTTTGCTATCTGTCAACGTGTCGAACACAAGCGCATCTCTCGTGCATCGCTGTCGCTTATCGCTCGGGGTAGCTTTGAGCGCGAGCTTAATAATAATGGATCCTCACCGATTCAAGGCCGCGGATTACCTGGCAAACTTTGATTGAATTTCAAGTCGGGAGGCGTCGCGGGTACAACAGGTCACTGATCGAAAATTTAATTCGCCGCAAAAGCGAGAGCACAAGTCAGCGGCGGACGATCGAGAATCGGCCTGTCCGACGCGTGATCGGGAATTGGCGGTTTATTTTTAAACATACGTGCTCATCGTAACTTTAAACCGACGTGACGGGACGGCGAGAATGCGCCGACCAAGTTTCTTCGGGTGATTATATGCGAAGAATGTTCAACGTATGCTTCCTCACATGCGCGGATTACTTCCTTTTTTTCTCTCTCCCCTCAACTTCAGGACTTGAATCTTAATGCGAGTGACTAATTAAAAATCTCTCGTTGCGGCGTAGGAGAAATCGGCGAATTAATCGTCGGCATCGTTGGTGGTCGCGTAAAGAAACTAAAGAAAGAAAGAGAGGGGGGGAGACGAAAAGGCGAAAGAGCTGACGGAGAATGAAAAAGGGACCTAAAGGTCGACCGGTCCTGCCCCCGGTGCTCGTGCGACGGATATAAAAAAGAAACGTTATACCACATTCGCGCATACTGCCGCTTCTGAACTTTATAATAAAGCAAAGAGTGCGCGCGCGTGCGTTCGCTCCGAGGGGTAGAGAAAGAGATAAATAAAAGGTAACGTGTAATCTCAGCGCGCTACACTCAAATCGTTGAATTAATTGTCAGCGCTGTTGGTGGCCGACGCCAAGGGAAAATTAATAGGATAACGCTAAGAAGAGAAGACGGAATCAAAAGGAGCGATGAGAGGGATTGACAGTGATTTAGGGAGATAAATCGTAATTAATTCGTGCCAGGGAGAGTAAAATTTCTATTTTACATATGTACATAAAATAGTAAAATAAATTGCTTCTTTCTTACTTTAAGAAACCTCGAAGGGTTGAATCTCGGATATCTCGCGAGCAAAATAGGATATTCGTTATGCACTAAATTTTTTCTGAAAAATGTTCGACGTGACGTTCTATGCGATTTACGTTCTTGTAAGACGGGTTTATCTGGCTCTCCTGTCGGTGAACGCGAGCGCGCGGTGGTCGATAGCGTTCGCGTGTATCGCATGTCCGCGATTGTCGCGAAAGACGAAAGACCGTGGAATCTCGGCCCGTGGAAAAAGGAGCACGGAAACAGCAGTCTTTTCATGTATAATGCATGAACGACAGGCGCCGGAGGACTCGCGGCGACAACGCCGAATTATCCACGACCGGATACACGCCGCAGATCGAGTATTTTTCAGCTAAATTGCATGTCTACCTCGTTTAGACCGTTCCCGGCGACGTTCATTCGAAGCGATAGACCGACACTCGTTCGACTTTCTTTCTCCTTCTCCGGCGAGCCCTCTTCAATCAGGTCCCCCGATCGATGCTCGCGAAAATGCGATGCTTCTCTCTTACGAAGTTTTAAAAATTGCTGAAAGCTCTATTATCGGAAGTGTCACTTTGCGAAGCAGCTACTAAACCGGCACACGGTCTTTTGCACGGTCGAATGAAACGTGTACAGGAATTTATCTTTTTTTTTCCGTTGCCGGTTTATTGCCGCACTTCTGACTTTGTTGCTTCAGTTGGAAACGGTAGCTGTGCCAGTTAAAAATTAGCAGTGCTACCGTAGGGTAGCCACGTGAAAAAGACCGCGCAAAATAAGGACGTATATTATACAAGCTGTACCCACGAGGCTCGAATTGTAACGTTTTTCTCTCTACAACTTTCTTTTTTTACAAAAGTTGCGGTAACGAAAAAAGAAAATAATGCATCGAATAACTGACGGATATTACAGCGAGTATTCTCACGAATCCGGGAGAAGCCTGTGAAGAAACCGTGAGAGGTATCCCTTTATGAGGGCGTGCTCGGCTTTCGAGACTCCCCTTTTCTTGGTGCATGGCACGACCACTCCGCGAGTCAAGCACGCGGATGAAGGCCTCTTCTCTGCCTTCCTTCTATCCTCTCTGTTTTCCGCCGCGTCCCGTTGTTCGCGACTTGCCGGTTTTGCTAATGAACCAATCGAAAGAAGGGGTATGAATTGGAGCGAAGGGTGACGTGAGAGCGTGCGGCTGCAATGAAATGCAATGTCGCAGTGAAACGTAAGTGTTTCTCTCTCTCCCTCTCTCTTTGATACGCGTTTGATTTCGAGCGAGGCGAGATCTTGTCAACAGCTGAACAACTATGCTGCGTATACGTTATGTGTGTTGCCGAGCGCGATTCTAAGCGCGCGCGAACCGAGTATCACTATTCCGAGCAGAATCCGCGCAATAATAATTAAACTATGCGCTATTGATATATGCTAATGAGGCAATTATAAAATCTACACCGTGCCGATCTAAATACGAGAACGGCGCTTTAATTAGGCTCGCGCTCCGATATTTGGTCAATTACGAAACAGTAATTTCGTGACATTCTAATTGCTCGCGCAGAGCGACTCGTTATATGTGACCGGTAACATAATCTTCCGACTTACTATGCGCCGCGCATACGTACCGTTGCCATCCACTGTGTGCGTTGCAGTCGGGAATGCATTTCGGCTCTATCGTTCGATAGAGCTCGCGAATCTTTCATTCATGTTTAAGCGCTATTTATAGTTCGTTGTTAGTGGCACTTGAGCCAAGAAATTTCTCGAAAATTGGTAAAGAAGAACATGATCGGCAAAGAGCACTATCAAAATTTCCAAGAATTGAAATTCCGAGAATTTCGAACATCAAATCACGAAAATTTTGAAATGGAATTTTGAAAACCGGCAAAGTATCAGGAGAACATGATCGACAAAGAGGTGGCAGTATTTAAATTTTCAAGAATTGGAATACTGAGAATTTCAAACATCAAGTCACGAAAATCTCAGGAATCTCAAAAACTGCCAAAGTATCAGGAGAATATGATCGGTAAAGAGGTGGCACTATCTAAATTTCCGAGAATTTTAGAAAATTTTCAAGAATTGGAATCGAATCGCGAAAATCGAGGATCTAGAAACTGACAAAGTATCAGAAGAACATGATCGGTAAGAAAGTCGCACTATTGCAAATTCCAAAAATTTTCTCAATTTTCAACAATTTTTTGTATTTCAAAAGATATCCTCAAATGTCTCGAATAATCGACAAAGTATTAGGAGAACATGATTAATAAAGAGGTCGCACTATCTATATGTACGTCGCGTATCCTTACGCCGTGTTCTCGCAAAGAAAGCAAACTTTCAAGGATCTTTTCACGATTTCATCTCTATCTACGGTAAAAGAGTCGGAGGCGTGAGAAGTCGCCAAACGTCCACCTCGTTTTTACTTATCTCGATATGTGATCTAAGTATTTTGCACTTTGCGCCACAGAATCGTTCGTGAATAATGCCGCGAGGAAACGTGAGCAGCAAGCGAAACTTTGCAAGCATTTAATCGGCCAGTTACGAATCTTTCACAAAGGCTACTGTGAATCAATTCGATCCACAACGCGAAAATTCTCGTGCTAATAGAATCGCTTGATCAAAGAGGTGCGCGATTTATTGGCGAATCGGACCAATGTGGGCTCACGATTCCGTGGAGCGATATCCGCGAGGCCGTTTCCTAAACGCGAACGCACACGCCACTCGCGAGGAGGAGGGTGTAGCACGGCTGGCAAGCGTCGATTTCGAACGTCGTAATAATTCATCGGGTTGCTCAGATTGCAGGATGCTTTGTACGCGAGACGTTCAATTGGAATCACCGATGTTATTGGAAGCACGATTGCCTTCCGGCAAAGTAGTATTCCGCGAGACTTTGTGCCCATAAATATACCCTCGTATATTTCGGCAATTCTCTTGCAATTGCATAAACGCGATGTACGCGAGTCCCTGATTCGTTGATCAAAAGTCGGTAAATGAATAGCGAGGATCGATGGTAGTCAAATTTGCCTGTCCGCAAGGCGTTTGATTCCGTCTTTTTTTTTTCCTCGAAGCGAAAAGGAAGATCCGACGAAGCCTCTCCGAGGCTTGGTCTCACTCGGTGAATTTCTTAGTTCCGAGTTGAATCTTGAATTTTACGTCAAACCCCCGGTCGGAGCGAAGGTGCGAAGAACGTCGGAGGCTGGCATTTCCTTTCGTATTGGCGGCAATGGCGGCGACGGCGACTCCGCTCGAGTACGTCTGTCGTTGTCATGAAAATGCAGAAAGCTTTGATTCCCGAGGACAATGCGCTTCGCCGGCGAGCTCTCTCCTCGAGCTAATGAAATTTCATCGACATCAGAGCCGACGCCGTTGTGTTCGCTCTCGGGACTAGTACTCGCGCAATCCTCAAGAGGGAAAGAGAGAGAGACGGAGAAGTCGGCGTTTTCGGCGAGGATGCTCCAGTCGCATGCTCGAGCAGCATCCAACTACGTCTTTCCATTTACCGAGACAACACCGCGGTTGACAATTTATCGCATGCCAGCTAATCGTCACGCACATATTCTCGTTCCTGCTTAAATCCGAACGGGACAGCTTAATGCTGTGTCAGCAGACGACGAGACGAGGAGTGGAAACCGAGTAACAACAGCTGGACGGTTTAAAGTAATAACGGCGACCTCGTGTAGAATTAACTTAAACGATAAGAGTTATCTTTAACAATTTTACGGAGTAGAAAACCACTCTCTAATTAATTTAACGACGAACGTTCGCGCGCCACTGATATAAACGTTCACAAGGCGCGCGCCATTATAATTATCCTCCACGAATAAGAAACATTGATACTTACTTGAAAAGGACCTAAAGTAATGTCGAGACGTAACGAATTTAATAAAAGTTGCCCAGTCGCGTTGACAATATAAGCTCACTGTTTTAATTTTTAATCGTCACTGGGGGCGACTATAAGCGACATTTTTCTTTCATTGATACTTTGATTGCCAAGATACGCGCGTAGTAATCCCATTAGAATTATCCAGATGGCATCGCGAAGCTCGCGGGTCAATTTCGCGGGTTGGTACACTTGCGCGGAGTTGCTGGGCATTAAGCGGATCAGAAGAGAAAACTAGCGCCATTACTGCGGATAAGAGTGCCCGCATTAGGGTGGCGTTAGGGCACGGCAAATAGAATTACACGCGGGGACACTCGGTATCGCGCCGAAATTCCACCGAATTTCGCGTGCAAACAGGGGCCGCCGTTGTGCAAACGACGCGCGGTTACCATCGGCGTACGTGTGCGTCGTTTCTGGATGAGATAGGTGCACTCGCGTAATTTGGCATTAAGTCGATTCACGGCGATGGACCGATCGAGCCACGAATGCGGCGCGATAATCTTAATTCGATGGAACGTGTGGCTGCGCAAACACCGGAGGCCGAAGTCTGATTCGTGTAATTCACCGTGCGCTTTCCTTTACAGAAACTTGCTGCGAGCAGGTTCAATCGGCGACGTTGGTTGATTTATCTAAATAATAAGTGCTGAAATTCAAGTAGGTATACAATATGTAACGTGCCGATTTTCGATCCGCGCTTAGCAATTGTAAAATTTGGAGAAGACGAGATCTCGCCGTGGAAAAGTCCGCTGAAAACTTGAGCAATTTCTCATGCAAATTCTGCCCCGATACCCACGCGGAATGTGTTGTACACCTACGAGAAATTGGGTCGTCCTTTTTACGGGTTGCTTTTTGCGGGTAATGGAACTTTGCATGCATATCTGCATGTATACAGTCTCGCGTTCACGCATAATTAGCGCATGTCGCACGAACGCAACTGAAACGTGATAATTGTCCGATATAGTGACGCACAAAACGCCCCGAAAAAACAATTGCGTCTGTTGATCGTTAAATAGGGAACGACGCCGACTATCGTCGTGAAAAATAAAACCCCTCGGTGTCGTACGCCGGTATTCCGTTAGCGATTTCGTGTCTAATATTGCAAGACAGTCTGACGCACGTAACGAGTGCATCACGCTTCCCGTTACTTCTGCGTCCTGCGCGGAATGACTGTCGTTTCGCCTCCTCTAAGGGAAAACCCGGTTTTCTCAAGAGATCCCCGAGTCGTTAAACGCGGAGATCGTGGAATCGTTTTACTCCTAAACGCGGCGCGCCCGGGACGCGGTTCGTTAACCCGAATTGCGGCTCACGAGATTATAAGAACGCCGGGCCGGCGGGAATTTTCGCGGTGTCGCCAGCGACGGGCGGCGGCGTCTCCGAGGAGACGTGGAAAACGCCATTCCGCGTCTTCCACGTACGCGAAACCCCCGGTGCCGGAAGTTGGCCCTGATCCAGATTGCCGTGGCGTCGTAAAATTTATCGCTTAATTGCTTTCGGCGGACAACGGCGCCCCGATAAGGAATGTACCGATCCCCGGCCGACACGGACAAAAGGGTAGCTTCATCGAGATTACCGTCACGTTTCTACCGGTTCGCTAACCACCATCGTTCGCCCACCGTCGGTTCCTTTCTCTCTCTCTCTTCTTTTCTCACCGATGCTCCTGTTTTCCCGACGACCACTTCGATCCCTTTCATTCGCTCGCGAGCTCGCCTAATGCCGCTAATTATCTCACGACGCGATCGGTAGTGCAGCGAAGGCTGAGATGATGTTGAATGCGATTAGAGGAATTAGTGGGTCGCGTTGCTGTGCGACGCGTACGCGTCTTACACTGCACCTCGATGAAAGGAAAGACGCAACGACGACGTTTACAAATATATGATTTATTGCGCAAACGGCTATCATAAACTTGTGCTAACTATCGAAATTGTTTCTGTTGCAGGTAAGCTTCACCGCTGTACGAAAGAGTTGACGTAAGTTACTCCGTGAAATAACGTAACCCGTCGAAAGAAGACAAAGACCGCATCAACGGGCTATCCCGGGGCCCGGAGGGACCGAGAGAAGAGGTACGTTAAGCTTCGCGCAACGGTCAAAGTGCAATATTGAACTCCGAGTATCGATATGCACGTTGCAGCTGCAAAATTGGCTCCAAGTACGAAAGCCTGTTCCGTCTCTCTCTCTCTCTATCTCCCTTCGTCCTCGTCGAGCCATCGCTTTAATAAGGCAGAAGCTTCGGGGTCTTCTCGTGCAATTCCTGCCTGTGTGCCAGGCATTATTAATACGGTTTCTCTGCGCGACAGTGTATTATGCCTGCCCCGAAGGCCCAAAACTTGCCCAGATCCTTTCCAATCACATCGATTTTCAAAGCCAATGAAATTGCGACATGCGGACGCCGAACCCCTCAGAACCCCTCAGATCGCTTGAGTGGTAAGCAGCTCTCGGGGGCGGACGTTTTCCGTTGGCGAGGGGTTGCGCGAGTGTCTAATTATAAATCAATTATCGGTCGTGGCGGGGCCGCGCACTCTTCTTCGTCGTAATTAAAGTCGCCAGCCGCAACGCGCGTTCACAAAAATTTCCATCCTCGCCGCCGCGCTTCCGACTTTGGCTACCGTTTGACTTGCGCTAATGAAATATCGCGCTACATTAACGTAGCGCGCGCTGCTACCGCTGCCGTTCATTTGCATAAAGCGGCAACGCGCCGCGTTCTCGTAGTCGAGAATGATTTAATTCGGGTATCAGGACCGGATGCGGGAACAAACGCTTTGTTACCGCTACTTTCGGCGTATTCTCCGCCCGCGCGTAGGTGCCCTTCACGAAATCGTATTTCCCCAAGTTAGTAATTTGTCGTCCTGCCGCGGCCTCACCGCGCGCGTGCGCGGACGACTCGCTCGCACTTGTTTCTTACACTTAATTACTTGCATTAGTAGCTCCGCCGTCTTTTTAGTTACCGTGAACAGCGTAACGCGAAGCCGGCTGTTCGTCTTGCTGTCCTCTTTCCAAAGAGAAAAGAGAGACAAAGAGAAAGAGCGAGCGAGAGAGGAGGGGATTAATCAAATTTCTAATGAACGTATTTTAGATTCGTTGCACGTTCCTGCCCCGGCATCCACGGTGTTATCGCGGCTTTGTTTTAAGAGCCTCGCCTGTTTCTGCAATTTCGAGCTTTCTGGTTTCGCGCCTTTGTCTCAATCACGGTTATCGTTATTACGCTATCTGTTTTGTGCGAGGCAACATGCGCCGCCGACGGTGACTTTCTCGCACGAGAGGCGCGTCGCGAGCGCGGAAGAGCGGAAGATCGTCCGTTGTCTTCCGAGCCGGCTGGCGGAACTACCGAAAAGTCTTATTAAGCCCCTGAACTCACGCGACGTAAGACGGGACTAACCCATATTTGCTAACGTGCAAATACGGCAATACTCGCCTTCCCACGCCCTTTGCCAAGCGCCTCTCCCGAGATCTCCAGGTGGAGCGACAAAACCCAATTTCCACGATCCGTACGCGGCTTAAACGTATTAACGTGGTAGTAAAGGGACGCGACACTCCTTTTCCCAATTCCCTCCCGTCGAGTTTCCCCGATATTTTGGCTAGAGCTCGGCAGATTCGCGCAAACATTTTCCAGCTGTCCGCGTTTACTTTACAATCTCGCCGGCCCGGGCACCGTGGATGACCATCTCCTCCCGGCGCAGTCGCATTCGTAATCCACTTTTTACAGAATCGCGCGAAATCGTGTCACGCACCTTTTGTCGCGCGTCTTTAATGGACGGAACGAAAGTGTCCGTTCAAATCCAACTGATACAAATATTCCCAGCGGGGCAAGAGTATTTTAATATTAGGTTGTTCTAATTGCGACCTTTCTATATTTTTACATTTTCTTGCTGTCGCATGTAATGGGTGATACTTGATGAGGACAAGTATTACTGGCCGAAACGTCGTGTATTAATTGAAATAGATTGTGCCAGTTATTGTCGACAAATAACCCCTTTAATTATTGTGTTTTATTCACTGGCGATCCATCTGTCTGAAGATTTTTTCTATATTTTGTCCTGTACTGTCAAAATTACAGGAAACTCGAGTAAAAATATTAACTTACTTTTAACTGTTACGTAGCTATCCTGGTCTCGCACTTTCCGTCCAGGTGTGAGTTTATGTACGTATGCACACACTTATAGACTCGATACGAGATCAGCCTCGAAAATGGACTTGGGATTCCCCGTTTCTCCCCGTTGGCAAAGGTGTCCAAGCTGAAAGTGTTCCATTTCCAAATTCAAGCGCGCAATCGGGCTGCTCCATCTATGCTACGATTGCCACTTAGTTGCTCGCACGCGGGACTTGTCGTCGGTTAAATTTCTTCCCCCGTCGTTTGTTCCGCAAAGCGATTCATATTTGATAGTTGTCTATCGTTAATACAGGGGCGCTATTCGTATCAGAATGGAAGCGGCCTGGATTCGAAATCGGAGCGCGTTGAACTGCATTATGCAACGCGCGGCATATAGCCTATGGGCATAATGCATTCTTTCACATCGCGCCGTCGCTGTAATGCATACGCGAACCCGCACATTGACGTTTTCCTAAACCACGTGACGGCAACTGCCGTGGTACGCGATATTGCACCGATACGCGGCTCCGCGTTGCGGTAAGAACGCGTCCGCCGGCGGGAGATGCGGAAAACGCAACTTGGTCGCGGCGCATTAGAGGCGCCTTCGCCGGGAACGAGATCTCTCGCGCGGATCACGCTTTTCCGAAGCGAGGTGTTTGCGCGGCTCTTTCAGATTTTCCCGACGCTCGTCTCTAAGCCGCGGCGTCTCGAGCTTGCACCCAACGCGAGAGAGAGAGAGAGAGAAAGCGACGCGAAAATTGACGGAGGGCAGAAATTCGTGCCTAATGACGCGCGGTGGTGATCTCGTCCGCGGGGACCTCCGGGCAGAGATGACACTCGCCGCGTCCGGGCACCGCCGTTCTTGTCGCCCAGTAAATTGAGTAAGCTCGGGTTTAATCGAATACTCGGCAGTGCCGCGGCAAGAAATAAAACAAGAGCCAGCTGGGAGGACGATTGAAAACGCGGCTGGTATCTCTTATTGCGCCCGCGATTGCGCTTCGTATTAAATTCGAATTTATTGTAACCCGAGGTATAACGTCGCGCGACGCGCGGGCGCGTTGCACCTCTCCGCGCGTATCTCCGCGCGTACGTATATATCCGTCGGCGACGAAATGAAAATTGCGAACGAGGGACTCGCTCGCACCGACGCGGCGACGACGGCCGATCGAAATGCGCGATTCGACGATAACGTTGTCTAGGCAACGTCATCCCGCGGCATTAAATATCCTCGACATTTTTTAGTTAAAAAATATCAGCCCTCTGCCGCGTCGCGAAACTTTGAGTAAATACAGCTCTATTTACATTTTATCTGCGGCGAGAAAGCTTTTTATTCGCGGCGGTAGCGCGTCACGGGTTTGTGTATAAATTTAAATAAGCTCGCCCGTAATAATTTACGGTGCGCGGTACGCGAGCTGTATTTCCGGCCCCATTAGGATCTATCTACTTGTGCTCGTCTGTAGCAACTAGCGCGTATCTCCGATTTCTAAGTAATATCTCTTCTGCCTTTGACAACTAATGATTAAAGGCTCCTACCCCGCGAAAGATAGTATTGAGCTGACGTTAGATAAATTGGTACGACGATTATAACGCGGAATCCCATTTTAGTGCGCTATTGACTTTGTCGTTTTCGCCCGAGAGACGATGTGGCCAAGATGGCGCTTTGATCCTTATCAACTTCATTATCCGGGAACTCCATCAAAAGTGATATATTTGTCTTGATGCAGTTTAACAGTTATTTAAATGTAATTTAACGGGAGCGGTGGCGCGCGGGGAGGATTGATTTCAAAAGTTAAAGGAGAAGTCACGTACCAAGCGGTAGAACTTAAGTAAACGCGGCTGTGCGCGGCGCGCGATTTATTCGATAGAAACGGCAGGCTAACCGGATACTCCTTGTTATTGCGTGACGTGTCGGCCATAAAAGCCCCGGCGAATTATGGCGCGGATTTGCCACGCGGAGTAACGCCGCGTGCTTTCTCAAGTCAAACGCGGAAATTCACGCACCCCGGCCGGAATTGGCGGTACGCGCGACCCGGGGGCGAATCGGGGAAATCAACGCGGAAAAGGGCCACGGACCATCGGCAAAGCTTTTTCACGGCGACAAACGAGGGCATAAAACCCGATTGCGCGTAGTTGCGCCGCAATCGAAATGTTGACGTTAGTTACCAGTTTGGTAAGTGCAAAGGGCAATTTTTTTTTTCGGGAGGCCAAATCGCCGGTCGCTCCGGTGAAAATTTCACGGCCACGGTGGCCGCCAGAGACGTGAGGTCGGAATTAAAATAGCACCCTCTGCGAAGTGGACGGCGGAAACGACGGAAACGACGTCGCGATACGAAAATTCCGACGAGTCAATTATCGATAAATGCGCGAAGAGATCTCGTTGAGCGACGACGAAAACTGTAATACACATTTATAGAAAGCAAAATTGCAATCGGAAAACGGATCGCGGTGACAAATAATTAATCCGGTATGTAACGTATGTACGTGTAACTTTGCACGCGAAATTCATTGCACGCGACAAATTGCCGGGGCGGAAAAAAAACGAACTAGACAATGTGCTGGAAATGTATTGTTACGTTGCGCACAACTTTTTGGCAAGTTCGATTCCCGAGGTCCATATGTCAGCCTCAGTTTTAATATTTATAAGTTCATATTTTAATATCAATTTTAATATTAATTTTTATACGCGTACATTATACGCGTGTGCACACGCGCGCATTGTGCCCCGCATTTCGAGATTGCATTTACGAATGATCGTAATGACCCGAAGCGGAACTCGCAACAATCTCACGCCACATCGTTGTACCACACGCAAATGCAAAAGATTTGAAAAAAAAACCAGCCTTCCTCTCTCTCGCGTTGGTAATTCGCGATCGTCTCGCCGTTCGCGAAATCGTTGCTTCGCCCGGGAATTATCGATAAAACCTACGGAAGAAAGTAATTGCTCTGGCAATAAAGTGGCCACCATCGCGTGCGGCAATCCGCAGAGACGACGACGACGACGACGATGACGATGAGCGGGCAAAGCGAAAAGTGTGAAAGACAGAGAGAGAGTGAGAGAGGGAGGAAGAGGGAGGGAGAGGGAGAGGGAGAGACAAAAAATAAGGGATGTAAGGGTGGCGGCAACGAGGGAGAAAACGTCACAGTGGTCTTTCGTCATACTCTCTTCCTTCACTTTTTATTTGTTTGCCTCTCATCACCGGGGCCATTGTTCCCTCTGAAGATCGCCGTGGCGAGTTGAATGGCCCTTAAACAGTAGTCCGCGTGTGCCACACCGTGCACAGTCACTGTACGCGATGGAGTACACGTACATCGCTGTCAGCGCGACAAGCGGAGCCTTCCGTCCCCCCGCGGATTAATAATAAATCAAGACAATAAATCGTTAACTGCCGAAATTAATTCATCCGCGTGCTGTGACGTCGCGGGGAAAATGAAGTTGATGCCTCTGCTCTCATTCTTATTAGTTTCTTTTTTCCCCCCTTTCTTTCTTCCCATCGTCGAGAATGCGAGAACATCAAAGCGAGCACCGAGCAATCGCGATGTTAAATGGCAATTTCGCATGTAACTCGGTTTTTTAAATGGATAATTAATTTTGCATCATTCGCGGCGGACCGTATTTAATAACGTTTTCCATTACGCTATTAAAGCCATTAATGTAACGGACACGGGAGCGGTTAAATTCGACGGGGAGAAATATGTAACTATTTTATTAGCGAATTGAGGGTACTTGATTGTACTTTGTTAGCCCGCGATGGCTGATAAACCGATACGTTAACTTTGTAACATTTATCGCGCAAACAGACCAATACACCCCAGCCAATCCCGGAAGTTCGCGTTGGTTCAGAATACACCGCGGCGGTGGGGCATAAATGTATGCGTACGAGCATGAAATGTGAACGAGGCGCGCGAAGCGATTCCGTTTGAATACAGTTGGTATCGCAGCGGTCATAACATTTTTCTTACGGATGTATCGCTTATACAAATCGCGCGTGATAGATTACGCGGTCACGCGCGTCTGTATTGCACACTTTCGCGAAACGTACATTAGGCCGTTGACATTTATCTCCCAATGAAGTTATGTGACGAAGCGATGGAGTGTTTCTGTCCCGCGCGCGCGCGCGAGAGAGAGAGAGAGAGAATACAAAAGGTTAGTAACAGCATGGAATATTTTCCGCGAGCGATGTCAAATATTTGCTGTTAATCTAACGATCTGTCGAATCGGAAAATCCAGGCTTAAAATTTGCAGCGTAAACGGAGACCCGCGGGAGGGAGAGAGGAGCGATAAGAGCGAGAGATGGATCGAAAATTCTCACGTTTGCAATTAAACTTCGCCGTGAGTGTCCGCCGCTAAACGGATATTGCCGAGGGAAATCGAAGGCGCCGTTCTTCCTTGCATTCGCGCTCGTTTTACGCCCAGGCGCTTGTCAGATGACAAATGATAGCGTTCCGATCTTGGTCGCGACTCATCCAGTTTTATGAGCGGGAGTCCAAAAAATGGTCTCGATCGAAATCGAAACGCCCGTCCCGACGGAATCGCGTAAGCTCCGGCGCTTCCCGAAGGTCCGCCTCTTGAATAATGCAGAACGTCGCCGCGCGAGAAACGTCGAACGTGACCGAAATGAAAGGAAAGGGCGCGGGATGGTGGAAAAAAAAGGAGCAGCGACGAGGAGCAACGTGTCTCTGACGCCGTGGCTCGGTCAAAGAACGCTTTAAAGCGAGTCTGATCCTCGCGGTCGTCTCGTGAATGACGAAATCGGAAGCGATCAGCGGAAGCTCGGAACTTAAGAGCTCGGGCAAAGGTACCCACTTCCTCCGGCGACGGAGGTCTGTCCTTTTTACGACGGATTATCGGAAGGAACGTCTTGAGAAGACGTGCGATTGAATGTTTCACCGAGTAATCGCCCTGCATAATAATAATTGCATACAATCCTTACGCCCTCAGAAAGGCTTTCTGTTACCGAGACAAAAGTCTTCTTGACGCGTTTATATTTCTCACAACCCCATTTAGTATAAAAATAAGACAGTATCAAAATTAAGTCAATAATTCTTATTCTACTCTATCGAATTAAAGAAGATCGACTTACTATATCGAGACAAGAGCAACTTATATAAATGTAAGTTTATACATTCTTGCGTTTAGAACAAAATTTTCCCTCCATCTTACAACGCACAAAGTTGGCACGATATTCGGACAGAAGACGATACATACTATCATTTTAGTCTAGATTTTAGAATTTTTCATTTAAGATAAAAATATTCCTTCCTCTATAATAAATATAGATCCTATTTTATGATACATTCAAGTGCGATAGCATTGAGTCCGAAAAATTTTTTCTGTGGGTGCATAGTTGTTACAACTTTACGCTTTAATACTTCCAAAAAGGATCCTAATTAGAGCTGATTATGAGACTTAATAATTAACATGATCCACGGGTGAAGCGTTTTTTCCTTCTCGCTTTGTGACAATAATGTGTAAAATTTTCTTTAAAAGAATATTAATGTGGAAAGCTAATGGTTAGTAATCCCCAGAACTAATAAATGTCTCATGCTGACGCGACTACGCAAATCGATGCGAATTCATCAGTCAAGCTTGCCTTTGTCCTGCGTTATTACGAAATTCGTGGTCCGTCGAGGCTTTCCGAGGCCGCTCTAACCCCCCCCCCCCCCCGATCGATTATGCAAAAGCGCGGCTGACTCTTTTGATATCGACACAATATAGTCGATAAAAAAAATAGAAGACAGAGAGAGTGGAGAAAAAGAACGGTTGGATGCCGACGTGTCAACAGGTCGATAAAGGGTTGGAAACGTGTGCACGTGCCCACGCAAATATTTGCAAGTCCGCACCTTGCACATCGGTGGGGCACGTCCTTTTTGGACTCTTGCTTTTCGTAAATATGGATGCTACTTTGAGAACGCGATCGAAAAAGAGATTCAAATAACGAAACACTCGGGTGACGGAGAGGTGGGCGAGCGGCGCTTACTTGTCCTTTCTTGCTGGGAAATGCCGCAATGCTAATTGCAAGTCGGAACGACGCTAAATTCCATTGTTCTTAATGTACAATTACAATTGGAAAAAAAGAGACGAAATATATCGCGCGATAGATATATTACTTCTCGCTTGAAATCTAAATTTCAAACGCGGAGTAAGTTGAAACGCGCGTAGAATTTGAGCAATCTGTCCGGCTGTAGAATTATTGGTCGCGACATTTTCATACGTACGTATGTACGTGGACACCCTCGATAAAGTGGCGGAGGAAAAAAAGAAAGTTAAATTGAAGCGCTAGCGTGGGAAGTGAAGCGGGGAAGTGAGCAGAATGAAGGAAAATTGTCGGGTAAACGGAGGACGAGGATTTCTATTTTCTTCAAGACTACTATGAAGCGGATCAATTTCATTTTCCCTCAAGAGTAGAAGAAAAACAAGCGCCGGCTTTCCTTCTCTTTCTCTCCTCCCTGTCTCGTGTCGAGATGAGGAGACGGGCGAAAAGTGTCGACGGCAGAATACCTTAAACTCTGGAAAGTTGTTAATCTCGTTGCTTTTTTTTCTCCCCCCCCCCCCTTTCCGTCGCGGTTTCGTTCGATACTCCAGCGCCGACAGAAGCTTCTTCTTCTTCCTCATCGTCCACCGACGTCGTCTCCGAGCGGACGTAACAGCGATCCCGAGTTAAAACGAAGTTTTGTTAAGAAAGTAAGCACAATTTATTCTCTGTTTTTTCCCCGAGCTTCTCGAACTGAGATTCGCTCCGGACTTGTCTCCAGTGGCGAAATGGATAATCAACGATTTATACGAAGCCAGTTAAATCGTCCTTACTCCGAAATATAACGACGGAGACTTATAAACCCTTCGCCGTACAAGTTGTTTCTCACAAATAAACGGCGATCAAGCATTTCGTTCTCAATTTAATGTTGTCGTTGCGCGCGACGTGCAGCAATCAATTTATATTATTTAGAGGAACTAATGGAGATTCCAAGAATATAGCTCGTTGGTTATATTCATGAACTGCCTCGGATGTTTCGAGAACTATGCGATGAATTGCCGCAAAGCCCCCGTGTCGAGTGCTCGATAAAGGACTGCGCGGTTAAATGTGTATGCGTGTGTCGAAATCATCGGGAGAACCGTGGAAAATTGATCGCACGCTTCGGCTCGCGATACTTACCTTCGCTGCGAGACGATGATTTCGTGGCGAGATGAAAGGCGATATAAAGGAAGAAAGAAACGTTGGCGTATCGAGAAGGGCTTTTCCACCGCCGCTCTTTGCCAGGTTTTTCCTCTTCAACTCGCGTACCTAACCGCGTCGCCTCTTAGCCCCCCGCTGCTTAATTAACATCTTGTTATTATCGATAAGAACGTGCTTTCGCCCGCCCCTTGCAACCAGCCGTCTTTCATCTTTCAACAGTCGCGGATGGCAAGAGGAACGTCCTCCCTCACAATGTGTCATTCGCGTATCTGTCCTCTCGGATGAGAGAGAAACACACTATCGCGCATCTCCGCTTCTCGTCGCCTTTTTATTTCCACTTAGAGCACGATACGTATCCCCGCGACGTTGATATATTTTCCTCGCGGCGGCCACGTAGAAAATCGGAGAAAACGTGGATGCCCGCGAATAAGCCAAATTGAATGGCCGACACCGCGCGATAGGATTGTAATTTAAATTGCATCGACGTGTCCGCAGATTGTGCCGTAATTAGATAATAACGACGTCGCAGCGGGGGCCCGGTGTGATCGATGACGGCGTCATCGCGCAAACGTTTCCGTTTGGCGTTTCGGGCTCGATTCGCTAGTATCGCTGGACACGCGGCCGAACAGCTCTTCGGTTAAATTCGATCAGGAGCGGCGCGCGCGCGCGCCGGATTAATCGCAATTGTGACGTCGTGCGAAAGACATCTCGTCGAGTTCTATCGATACGACGGCACAACGTGACTCGGTCATTTTCACGAACGAACCGTGCGGCGCCGACGATCCGATCTGGCACGGCTGGGTTGGTCGCGCCGAATTAATAGCACGGGACTAAACGCCATGCGTCGCGGATCGTGACACGGCGCTGAAACTCCATATCTAATCTACCCGTTTCAGAGATTAACGTTTATCTTGTCATCGTGGATTTAACGAGAGGGCATTAGTGTTTAGCAGTCATTATTATACGCGAGTGCACCGTGCACGCGGCGCTCTGGCTCTATGCGCCCGCGATAATCCCTTTACGTTCGGCATGAAGTAGCTGGCTCGTTAAACTGCGAGCGAGATACTTTCCAAAGAAGAATTTTATGTCGAGACACGATGTTCCTTTATACATTAACGCTTTCAAAGCCCGCTTCGCGCGAGGTCTGTAATTTTCAGCCTTAAGCAACCTGGCTATTAATAAGCCTGGATTAAAAAATTCTCTGAAGAAGACGCGGTGAGCGTAGATTGCTCCGGGGTAATACGATTCCGCGTGCGCCTTTAAAAGAAGGGAGGGAGGGGGTGAAGAGATTGTCGCCAATAGCGCAGTCTTGGGCGAGATAATTCCGATCGTCATCGAACCCCGTTAATTGGCAGAATTCCGCGAAGCCGCGAAGAATGGCTAATGAGTGATTCAGATTTAAATCTCCATCGGTCTTGTCTCGCCGGATAATGACGCGATATTACGCCGGATCCGCGCTCGCTCGTCGCCGTCGGCCTCCTTTTGCGGCCTCTTATCGACGGACAGGCCAGAAAGAAGGAGGAGGAGGAGGAGGAGGACGAGAGATAAAGACCAATCGCACTCTCGTGCCGGCGCGATTAACGCCGACTGCAAGAAGCAGCCGAGATCCTCTCTCGCCGGGAGGAAACTTTTTTAATTTCGAACATCCGTGGAAATTATCGACTAACTTCTCTTCCCCCGGCCGGGGTTCGCTGCGCGACTGACTGCCCTCTGCCCTCCATCCGCGGACCCTTTGCCGCGGATACGTACTCGGCCGCCATTCAAATTAAGTGGAAAGTTCATCTCTGCCGCTCTCGCTCGCGTAATTTCCCGGGCGATTGCGCGTGCATCGCCAGCGTCGCGCGCTCCGCGGATGTAAGGGGCCGCGGACGACTCGCGTGTCCCAACTGCCGATTAGAAAGTCGAGGATCGCCGACCGGGAATAACTGGCTGCGTCGAGAGAAACGGGCGCGGACGACGCCGGGCCCCGGGGACCATCGCGAGCGCAACCACGTGGAACGGCCGAGCGCCGATATTCCTCGCGAAACACCGCAAGGCCGCTCTCGCGAAATTAGATCGCGATAAAGCGGCATCGAAAATTCACGGATGTCGGCACGCGCAATTTTTGGGTTGGAGGGAGGGTTCGGTACACTCGGCTCGGCCCCGCAGTTACCAAATTAGCGGAATTTTCACCCGGGGCGCCCCGCGCGTAATTGCACGGCGCACCGGCTATGCGCCGTTAGTTAGGTCCGTATTACATCGCGCGATGCTGGACGAAATGAAGATACACGGGTAGGGGGTGCAATAACGGTAATGTGGAAAAAGTAGAAGGCGGCGAGATACGAGCGACTCCGTCATCTTTTATTCCGCCTCTCATTATGCTCCTTCCTCGGTTTAAGACTTGGCTCGATCCGCTTCTCGCGCATTGTCCTCGTCCGCCTCCTCGCCGGGGCGGAATATCGGCCGGCCATATTTTTCTCGCCAGCCGCCTTGCCACGGCAGGCCTATTGAAATTTACGATCTTCCTGTTTTATCAGAGCCCATCGTTACCCTGTAATGTCCGACGTGTCCTGCTCGTGAGTTATGCTCTGGGGGGGAAAAAGGACAGCGACCCATTTTGCAGCCCACAATTAGTAATCGAATTATTTGGATTGTTCGTAACTCTAATCTTTTACGAATTTCACTCCGCACGGTTGAAAAATTACATTTAACAGATATCACATGTCCCAAACGGTCCACATAAATTTTTGTGCTAATTAACATAATATGGATATGTTTAAAATAAATTTTGCGTAAAATTAACATATTTTTAATGACAAAATGAATTTTAAAAAATGTAATTTTTACACTTTACAGATGTAATAAGTCAAATGACGGTTCGAATCTCACTCTCACTTATGTTATATAAAATAAAATCAACATTTGATTCTGTAAACTTTTTTCAAGTATTTTAATATTTTTACATTTGAGGTCAATTAACACGAGAGCAATATGTTAAATTAACACATGAATGTGTTAAACGTTTAACACAAAAATTTTAACCGGCATTTTCTTTAACAAGAAAACAAAAATTTTCCGACCGTGTGCCTCTTAAGTGAACATTTTCTTTGCGTTACTGAATATCGACAGAGCTAATTGAGAGAATTGATTAGTATTACTCAAAAATCTTGGATATAGACAGAATAGCTAATTGCGATTTTTACACTGGTAGAAAAATATCTTAATAAAAAAATATATTACTTTACTCAAAGAAATTATTTACTAGGTGACTCCTAATAGCTTATTAACTTAAATTTAAAAAATAATGAACAAATTAAAATATGCATTGCTTTAAGTATTTATTAAATACCGAAGAATAGATAACTTTAAACTAAAAAAAAATTATTTTAATTCTACAAAATGTTTACTAACATGTAATTTTCACAGCGAAGAAAATTGGATCTTTTATTTAACAAAAACAATTGTTTCATTTAATAAATAGTATTCTACATCTCATGAAATCTTTATTTGAATGTAGAAAATGTAACGATTTAAATTAGCTTACTTAATATAATACATAGATTTACGTGAAATTTGATATTTTTATTTAAATAGAATAAATATTTACTTAGTTAAAAAAATTTTGATTGTCAGTTACGCGCACAGTTGGAAAATTTGTATTAAATGTTTAACACATTCGTGTGTTAATTTAACATATTGTTCTTGTGTTAATTGACCTCGGATATATAATTATTAAAATACTCGAAAAAAAATTAAAACAACACAATGTGCACTTATTTTTAATCTTACACAGTACATATGTTCTATATATTTGGTAGCAAGATTTATCTGTTAAAATTTACAGAATAAAATGTTGATTTTATTCTATACAGCATAAGTGAGAGTGATTTCGGACCGTTATTTGACTTATTACATCTGTAAAATGTAAACATTACACGTTTTAAATTCATTTTGTCATTAAAAATATGTTAATTTTACACGAAATTTATTTCAAATTATTATGAGATTTGCATTTATTTTGTGTTAAAATATTAACAGAGTATTAGTGTGATCATTTGGCATATTCATATTATATTAAATTAACTCAATTAAATTAACTTCTTGTTAAATTAACTCTAAAAGATCAAAGTTACGAACAATCCAAATAATTCGATTACTAATTGTGGGCCCCAAAATGGGTTGCTGTCTTCTTTTTCCCCCCAGAGTGGAATCATAAATAAGATGGAGAGAGTCGCGGTACTTTGGCCGTATATACCTCTCCGACGTGATTAGAAATTAAAGGTTCGCGCAACGAGGGATTCTTTTACGAGCGAATTTTTCTCGCGAGAGAAATTGTACCGCAGCGTGGATTCGAGGATCAGTCCCGTCGGTTTGACGAGTCTCTTGTGCGAAAGCGTAATGGGCCGGTTAGTTGGTCGCAATCGTAGACTCGAAGCCGCAGTAATGGCCGCACATTATGACACGCGAAGGAGCTTAATCGGATCTAAGTGACCTAGTTGCGTCGGCGCTTCGCACCATCTAATTCACCGCGCCAACTTCCCGCCGTTCGCGTCTCGCAAAGTAAAAGGATTGGCGATTAGAAAAGAGGTAGAGGGACGAGAGGTGATCCCGCAGGATCTCCCTCGAGTGCCGTGTCCGCGCGCTCGATATCGCATCGAGCGACAAATGCGCGTATCGGATGACTCGTATTCTCTTTCGTCTCTTAACAAAATATTTCCTGCGCGGCTATAGACGCGATCGTGCGCTTTACGAGCCGCGATATTTGTATTGCACTAGTTGTGCGAGGAATATTTCATGCCGGGGCGCACTTTATCCCGCGCGTGCACGGAAATATCGCTCGGAAAGTTCGCCGAGAAAGACTTGGACAGCGCGCGGAAGTCGCAGCCGGCTACCTATAGCCGTCTCGCAAATTACTTGGACGAGGGAAGTGCATATAACGGAAATTTAAGAGAGCTCGCACGCTCGTCGTAGCGCGATGCTCCAGAGAGGCGGGCGCGGGTCGCCGATGCGTACGAATCAGATTCAATCGGCACAGAGATTACAGGTTTTACGAGAGTTTAAAAAGATTTCCCGGCGACGATTGGAGCCGAGCGAATTGCAAAATACGACTGTGTATGTGTGTGTGTATATATTTTTTAGTTTATACGTACCACGCGCAACTGTAAAACTCGCCTCTACTTGTAGCTTTCTCATCCCTTTTGTAACTTGGACTTAAAGTACGAATCGTAAATCTGAAGAGGGAGCGAAAGAATTGTATTTCTGGTGCGAATCGAAACCGATTTCTCTTCCGTGAAAGTTTAATCCGGGCTGCCCGCTCGAAGCAACGCCTCTTTTTTTTCTCTCTGCAAACTTTGATCGATAAATATTGAATAAATTTGGAGATAATGTCTCGTTTATCATTCAGAAACTGGTTCGCCGAAAGAGTGTTAAATAATTCGTTTCATTAAGACTTGGGGTGAAATTTCTTCCGAAGAAAAATTGAATACAATTTTTTTTAACGGCAAAGAGAGTCGGGAAAGAATATAAAGTGCTCATTCTGCCAAGTACGCACGTCGCTGCTCTTTTTCGGGACGATAAAATGCGGAGAGAAGGAAGGGCCCGAAGTCACGGGGGTTAAGCCCGCGGAATCGAAAATACAGTTCCGCGAGTTTTCCATTCGATTCCATTCATCGGTCGGTTCTCCGGTCGGCTCTCGGAAATCCCGTACCTCGTAAATTTCCGGAAGTAGTTCTCGGGAGAACAAACGTCGTATTGTTTGGTCCGGAATAGGTTCTTACGCGGATGTCGCTGGCGCCCGGGTGTGCATCTCGAAACGGACTCACACAGGCGCGAGATCGTTGCTACGCGCTGTCGCATTTACTCGCTCGCGTAAATCTTGTTGCGAATATGCCGCGCGAGGGTTCGAGGGGAATAAAATTAAGACCACCAACTCCTGTTTTCGCGACGCCGTCGCCGCCACCCATGTGTCTCTCTCTCTCTCTCTCTCTCTCTTTCTCGCCAAATCCTCGTTCAAGACAATCGACCCAGTCGCTCGTCGCGTAGGAAGCTGACGATCGCGATTGACCACTCTTGATAAAGCGCTCGCTCGTGCTCTCCTTTTTTATTCTCTCTTTCTCTGGTGTATCAGCCTTATTAACACCCGGCTCGCTCCCTCCCCTTTTCACGCCTACAGGGCAGTCGGTAGACCTGGGACTGGGTGTTACATGGGGTAACTTTACGAGCATGGCTGCCGGCAGGCAGGCAGCGGCGCTTCTATCCCCCTTTGGATTTTCAAAAGCCTCCTGAGGGGACTGACCCTATTTCCAAGTTCCTCACTCCCGGTTCCGCGCTCCCGCCGGCTAACGCGAAAATATTACGTTTCCAACTCGGTTTAGTCAAAGACACGTTGCCCGACATTCTCCTCTGATTTATCGCGGCCGTTCATTTTCGGAAATTGCGCTGTCCGCACGAAACGGTGTTCAACGTCGATTTGTTCATCGCGGCACGTTTCCGGCAAATGGCCGTCGTTCGACCCGCCGCGGAACAAACAGCCCCTCCCGCGGATATAAGCGTCGTCCCGGCTACATTCTTACGCGCGACGGACGGATTATTATTCGCGGGAATAAAACGGTCAGAGTGCGCCGAGAGGCGTCGGCTCGCGCGCGCGCGCGCAAGGTGTGTCCCGCGCGGCGAGTCACCGCGCGCGCCTAGGCCCGTTATCGCGGGAATCGCGTGTGTCGTGGCTCGCGCGGCCGTGCCAACCCGCGCGATTTATGTCAGACGTAATGCGTGGCGTAAGATAGCGCAGACAACGACGTAATACGTCGGCGATCCCGCACCCCGTAGCCGCAACTGTCGCATATGCAAAAATTCCCCGGCATTCATGCCGAAACTAACAATGAGCCGCGCCGGGCTCGCTGCACCTCGCCGTGTAATTCGCACGACGTGGCTTATTGTCGGATATATTTCACAATACATTACTGTCAGCGGCAGGGAGCCGCGGCGCTTTTGGAAATGTCTTGAATGTCTCTCGCTACCGACTGCGCTGCAAATTATGTCTCTATGACGGTTGCGTTAATAGTACACCGTAGAAATGTAAGGGAGACAGAGGGCAGGGTGGGAGGGCGGGGGGCGGGCGAAGGAAGGAGTGACGTCGCGCCGTGTTAGAGTTTCTGATCCACGGGCCAGACTGTAGCGCGATAAATAATACACGTTTCAGCATTCAACCGCGCGACGAGAAACATTAATTAATGTGAACCCCCGGTCGACGCTTGCCTCGCGCGAACGCACCCGTCGCGCTTATTCGTTTCTGCCAAATTGACTTCGTAACGAACGATTTTTTTTTCTCTCCCATCGCTCGCGGTTAAACCGCCTGCCATCTTATCTCGGGCTCGTCGCGCGAATTTTTCCATTATTCGATTCGGGAATTATTTACAGGACGGCGGCTGTTGTTCGGAGCAGAAAATTACAGTCCTGCATTATTCCGTGAAAATCGCTGTTCATTACGTAAACATCTTTCCTCTCTCGACGTTACTTTGTGCAACGTTATAAAAAGATTATTGCGGAGAGCGGATGTCTTTCCGGAGATATTTTCTCTTTTAATCGTTGTTGATACACTTCTGCGCCGCAGACTTTGCAATTTAAATCACGCCAATTGTTACGAAGCAAGAAAGCAAAAGGGCCGGGGGGGGGGAGGGGGAGGGGGCGGGTCGTGTCCGCTCGCGCGATCTCGCCGGTGAGAACCGCTGGAACGATATCTGTTTACGTCCCTCGGCGTAACGCGCCAGCGTGTTGGATTCTCTATCTGTTATTTATGTCGTAAAGTTAGATTCGCACACTCCAGACACATCGACGCACGGGCATCCGGGATTCTCTGAGCGTCTACTCGCCAGCCTATACGACGATACGCCGCGCGCAACGGGTGCACTCTTCAACTTTGCAAGACGCATTTACTCACCTTTCGCGATTGAAAGCGAAAATATCGGGGATACTCTCCCGCGAGATACAATCTTGGGTCCAATGATGTCTAACGTCAGATACCCCGGCTCCATTTGTGCACCGCTGGGGGCTGTACGGCGCTTATCCGTCGCGTATCCGCGTAATAGGCAAACCGCGGACTACTTAGATGCCACACCGTGGAACATTCGCGGAGAGGGTCTCTCCACGCTCGCTAAATACGACTTCGCACTTAAGGGAGAGTCCGCGAAGTTTACTCTTCCCATAACTTCCGACGCGGAACAAATCTTGTGTGTACCTTGCCATTTCCGTTCGGAACAATCTTTCATCCGTTCCTGAGAGGAGTCGCCCCGTGGAGATTTCCATATAACAGCCGTTTCCCGTCACCCCTTCGGATAGGGCTGCCTCGCGCGCTCACGCCGATAGGCGATCCCGATATCTCGATCGCGATACCGATCGCGCGCCCAGCTCTACGCCCGAATCGTTTCTCGCGTGTCTCGCCGAAATTCGACGATCGGTCGATCGACCTGCGACGGGAGGGGAAATTAATCACGTATAATCGCGGACGTACATCCACGCGGACGGACGGCCTCGACTTCCATCGTGCGCGCGGAGGAGATCGAAGGAAAAGGGGAGGAGATGGCGTAGGAGGGGGGAGGGGGTGATCGATCTTGTCGAGGGGTGAAGGGTGGAATCTACAGAATAGCCGGTATCATCTTCCAGAAGGAGAGCAGAAGGGGACAAACGTTGTCGTGGTGGTGAGAAGGTGGTGGTAAGGGGGTTGGCGCGGCGGAAGGGTGGCGAGAGAAGCGGGCAGGCTGCCTGGCTGGCAGGGTCGGTGGTGGCCCTTGTATTGATTCACAACCCCTGTCGTCCTCCCTCTCGCCGCCGTGCCACGGAAGTCGAGAAAGAGAGACAGAGAGAGAGAGAGAGAGAGAGAGAGAGAGAGTGGGAGGGAGCAATAGAGGGAGGAAGGATCGTAGTCAACCCCTAAACATTGGCGTAGAGCATCTAGACGTCGCCATGTCAGAAATTACTGTCGAGCACGCTGGCATCGGGGGGGGGGA
>NW_011967224.1:614015-620579 GCF_000949405.1 Vollenhovia emeryi | reverse complement strand
GAGAAGAGAGAGAGAGAGAGAGAGAGAGAGAGAGAGAGAGAGAGAGTGGGAGGGAGCAATAGAGGGAGGAAGGATCGTAGTCAACCCCTAAACATTGGCGTAGAGCATCTAGACGTCGCCATGTCAGAAATTACTGTCGAGCACGCTGGCATCGGGGGGGGGGGGGTTTAGTGCAACTTATTGACTTACCCCTTGGACACGAATAATATCCCGACGTCGTAAAAGCCGTTGGCCGCATATTGCGCGCGCGTATCAAATTTCGACGCGGCTCTCGGCGCATCGCTTCCGGACTTGGTTGAATTTACCCCGTGGCAATTCGCCGTTGTTCTCTCCCCCTTCTGCGCGATCGCGCCGCGCGTTTGGATTTCAATTAACGTCGAGATCCGAAAACGGCCGCTCGACGAATCGCTTTCCGATGGAAAAAATCTTGCGACTCTGTCCGAGAGAGCGCAGTTAACGTTCCCGAGCTATTCAACCGATATGCGGGAGGGAAGAGGGGTCTGCCTTTGACCCGTCGCGTCGAATAGCGGGATGAATGTGTCGGAGGTGGTGGATAGGTGGCATCGAGAATCGGGAAAGGGTTTAGTGTCGGGGCTTGATGCGCGCGGAGGGACGGGGGGCGAACGTCGGCGAGGACGAATTCAGAGGATAGACGTGCAATTATTACAAAGATTGCGGCCGAGTCCTCTTTTTTTTTGTTTCCTTCCCTTTGCCGCTCTCTCCTCTCATTTGAAGCCACGTCTGCGACAAACGAATTGAGAATTAATAGCTTTATACGGCTGCGCTCGTCGCCGAAGACAATCGGAATGGAAGACACGTTGACAAACGCGTCTCGCTTTGAAGGTTGCTAGACGGGAAAAAGATTTACACCCCGTCTGTCTGCGCGACGGTACAGCAACTGTAGAAAAGGCCGTTTTAAAAGAAGGTCCGAGAGGCTGTCTGATTGAGCGTTAAATAGGCGCTCAATTGAGCACGACGAACAAACAATCGGACCTTGACAAAGCGAGCCACTGAGCCGGAAGAAAAGGAACGTTTCTCCAACGTGACGATTTTCCACGAAACTAACTTGACGCGTTTTCCAACGCGCTGCGCGCGCTCTCCGTTTCGTCAATTATATTTCGCGACGTTTTCGTATCAAAGGTGAACGCGGAACAATGACGCGTCCACGAGAGACAAAGTTGCCGGAGCCTATAGGCAGCACTCGACGTTTTGTGGGCCGAGGTGAGAACCGTGAGGAGGAACGGAGGGGCAGAATCGCTGTTGATGCAGCATCTTGCATTCGACGACGATCGAAGGCGCTTATTAAGGCCAAGTGTCATTCCGGACGATGCCATTTCGGTCTTCGACGTGCTTCGCTCACCTCTGGGTGCCTCGCGCCCGCCCCTCTCGCCCCTCTTTTCGCTATCTCGCCGAGACCTCTTTGGAATTTAATAATCTCGCGGAGAAGAGAGTGAGAGAAAGGAGCGTTTCTTTCTTGTAGAAGATAGCTCGGAAAATTACGATTAACAATACACTCGTCACAGCCTCTTCCTACCTCTGCCTCTCTTTCTCTCTTTCCTCATCGTCTACTCGCGTTTAAATAGTTCGCCACGTTAATTGAGACGCTCGGGGAAGCGTCACACGAATGTTGCGTCACGCGAATCTCCCTTAACTCGACACTGCAGCTGACGTATATTAATTTGCAGGCGCTTACGAGGCTTCCTCCTTCCGCGTCCGTAGGTCACGCGCAACGCACACGATCGCGAGCGACGAGAACGCAGCCTCGTTCTACTCTCTTTGCCTCCGCGTTGATTTACGTGAGAATATTTCGCCGGTAGATACGCGCGATCCGTCGTGACAAATCGCGCACAGCCGCGATCTCGCGCAAGAAGCGATAAGCGTGGAATTTCCCTCGGCTTTATTAACAGGACGGAACGCGCCTGCAAAGAGACGCACGCTCGGAATTTATTAACTCGATTCGAAGGACGATGGGGGAAGATTCGCGCTTTTATCCCAAACGAATCGTCTCTCCGCGCCTCACCTTTCTTCGCAACTGCCAATTCGCTCGGTACTCGAATCTTTTTCGTCCTCTTTCCCTTCGCGAGTCTCTTTATTTTCGAATGGTAAACGCGGCGCGAGAAACGGTGCGCGAGACCTTCAATAATTTCAATGCACTCTTCGCGAGATAAATTCAGGAAATAAATTGGTGCTTAGGTGAAAGCGAGGGAGCTAACGAATTATTCATTTGCCGTGTGCAAATTTTACGCTGGTTCCCAATTTCCTGGAACTTTGCAACGCCATCAATTTTTCCCAGGAATCCCCTGTGCCGCGTTCCACGAGTAAGTCGCGGCCGAGCATTAAGCATCGTCTACATAGAAGTCGTAAAGTCGCAAGAATAGTCAACTATGATTGGTCAATGCTTATGTGTCTGACGGAATTGTCCAATCACAGTCGATTATTCTTACGACTACGACTCTGAGACTCGCATTGTGGACCTCGCATTAAAGCCTCCGCTACAATGATTCTCGGTTCTGTCTACAATGGTCGTAGTCGTAAGAATAATCGACTGCGATTGGTCAATTCTTATCGAGCGACTACGACTACGACCATTGTAGACAGAACCGAGAATCATTGTAGCGGAGGCTTTAGCCTCGTCTACATAGAAGTCGCAAAGTCGTAGTCGTAAGAATAGTCAACTGTGATTGGTTCATTCTTATGTGTCTGACTGAATTGACCGATGGCAGTCGATTATTCTTACGACTACGACCTACTCTGCGACTCTTCTTGTAGACCCCGCATTACTCGAAGATGCCCCTGGTCCACAATCTTGCTTTAAGTAAGCTGTAAGCTTTAAGCCGTAAGAAATTAACCAATCACAGGTGAGAGTGAGAGGAATAAATGTCTGTGATTGGTTAATTTCTTACGGCTTAAGGCTTACTTAAAGCGCTTACTTAAAGCAAGATTGTGAACCAGGTGTTACCCGTTGAGCACCGAGTTCATATTATACGTATCTATGATTTCGCCAGTTTCAAGATCGATATCTGCACGGCAAAGGGAGTCGAGGACCGGTTCATTAAGTGCGCAACAGAGGAAATCCCGGAGAACGGGCGGAGAAGCAGAGCCGAATCGGACGGCCGCCGCGCCGCGGCTTTTGAATTTGGTTTCACGCCCAACAGATCATGTCCGAATTGTATTACGGCAGAATTTCTCGCGAAGTTACCGGCCGTAATTGCTATTCTCGTCTGTGCCGGCGCGGCACGGTACGGTATCTCGCATTAATCCCGCGTTTCGCGCGCGCTCGCGCGCGGTTTTTGCGCGCGAGCGAATTCGCATCCGTCGCCCTGTGCTGGTGCTTTATTTATCTTTACGCGAGCGCCGTGTTTTGCGAGTATACATTTTTGCGTGCCGCGCGAGTAGGAAAGATCGAACAAGTTTTTTTTCAACCCACTCGACTTTCTGTTTCCCTTTTAGAGCAAGTACGGCATGGCGGTACTCAATCGAACGAGACCAACGATCGCCGTCAATTACAATCGCGACAAAGAGGTCATCCGCCTTCTCTGCTATTAATTTCATTCGAGTATGCGGAATATTGTCCGGCCAGTTGCTCGAAATGCCCATTGAGGTATTCGCGCGGTATGTAACCCTGCGACGTTATTCAAAGAGAAAGACATGAAATACTAATTACCAAGCGTGCGCCGAGAGGAATAAATTATTTTCTAGGTAAACCCGGACGCGAGCGCGCGCGAGACTTGGAGATGGAATAAGCGAGATCGCTCCGGAGCGTTTTGATCCGCGTGGCTTTTCGCGTATTATGTAACGCGCGTTTAATTATTTACTCGGCTGCTACGAATAATTACGTTTATTACGATTTGCGATTTTGCGTGAAACGGCGATTCATTTGACTTTAATGTCTCCTCTCTGTGCCGGAGAACGTCCCGTAAAGTCCGCGGAGTCGCTTCCCCGCGCTGGAAAGACTTTTCGCCGATTCTGAGGGGGAAAAAATGTATCGCTTGAGCTAACGGTGAAAACGACATTCTCCGTTGATCCTGTCAACAATTTGCGGTTCACCCGCGCGATACGCGACTCGCATAAAAATCAAATCGTGACGCAGAGTCCGCGTCCCTTTGTCCTACGTTGCTCATCAAAGGGCGGTACGAAAATTATTCAGGTAAATCTGGAAGAGAGGGAGGAGGGGGAGCGAGAAGAATCGTTTTAAAAGAGAGAGAGAGATACGTAAAGGCGGAACGAGCGTAGATAGGGAGAAAATAATAAACGGGGAAACTCGCGCAACGTCCGCCGTTGGTGCATTCTGCAAATGGGGCGGCTCTGTAAAAACATGCAGAAACACAGCGTAGCGGAATTTCTGTGATTATCGAGAAAATTAATTACTCTAAGTAGCACGTAACACTGAAACGCTGCATGATCGCACATGGAAGGGAGATAACAGCATCATCTTTCGCAATTTAATTGATGTCTACTGACTTTACCGAGGGGAAAACCGCCGAGGGCATCGTGGTGTACAGATTCGCGGCATTACTGGGCATTACTTGGCATTTTTTAAGCATTAGGCCATGCTGGAACATTATAAAGATAAAATAAGATAATGAGATGAAGTAATGCCCGCTGGACATCAGTGGGCATTGGTGTACAAGATTTTGGTCAGCGGTTTCCCCCTCGCTTTATATCCTCCTGACTTCTCTCTTACTTTCAAAACCCCTCTTTCACTCCGATATATTTATATCGGAGAACAGTACCAAGAAAAAGCGTGAGGGTATGATTTATGCGCGAGGAGGGTCTTAGCACGAAGCGATTACGATAAAGGACGAGGGTCGAGGGCACGTCTTTTTAAAGGGCTGTCGATTCGCGGGTAGGGAAAAATGGATTCTTTTTGCACAACCGCCGCCGTTGTTCTTTCGGAGGAACTGCCGATATTTGCCTAATTTTACGCTCAACATGCAAAGAAGCTGCTCTTATCCTTCCATATCGAGCTCTACGAGCTGCTCTTTTTTTCCCCCCGAAAGGGATAGTCCTTTTTTCCGCAACGCCTCTCAGGTATACTCGAACCCTCGCCTTCACGCCAAAGTATTTGATATTTGAATCGACTGAGAGAATTATTATTGCGCGACAATCCGCGTCGTCGATCAAGCTTGTCTAATCGCGCGACTGTTCCCCGTAGAGCTTCTCATTTGATTTATCTCTCTTATCCTTCTTGCTTATGTTTAGCTTCCCAATCGAGGTGATTTCTTCAGCAGTCCGCATAATTCTCCAAATACTCGAAGCACTTGCGCGATCAGCAAATTACATAAATCTCTATAGCATTTCGTGAGTAATACATAAATCAATTTTCAAGTCAGATTATGCCGATAAGACCCGAGCGAAGAAAACGACCAGCTTTCGCGGATCTCATACTCGCGAAGATTAATCGATGAAGATTTTTCTGCAGTCTCTCGACACACCGGCGTAATCTCGTAAAACTCTTCTCCGTGCTGCTTTTCGCCCACATTGTAGATCAGGAGAGCTATAAAAATACGCGCGCGTCACACTTTTCCAGAATTCCTCCGCCGCCGTCGTTGCCGCCGCTGTCACCTGAACGTCCTCTCCCTCGCAAAGTCGAGCAATTGTCCGATCGGCCGTGCAGCCTCCTCTCCTCAGTCGCTGCTGTGCAGGTAGCACAATTAGTTAGCGCACCGTGAACGTTTAGGCGTGCCGCAGCTTGCCCGAGCGTCGTCGCTCTTCCTGTCGTCGCCGTCGCGCATCGACGACGACGACGACGACGACGACGATGACGGTGAGAGCCAACGATTTGAGATAACCCGATAATCTGCTGAGAGTAACGCAGGTCGAGTCACCTGCGACATACCGCGCATTCCACGCGTTTCTGCACGGAAATAATTTGGCTCTTAAATTTTACCCTGAAAATCGTGTGATCTCGGGACAGCGTGGCATTTTGAAGAACCCTCAGAAAGGATTTCCGTTACCGAGACAGAAAATATTCTTGACGCATTTATACTTCCCACAACCTCATTTAGTATAAAAATAAGACAATATCAAAATAAAATCAATAATTCTTATTCTCCCCTATCGAATGAAAAAAGATTCGCTTACTATATTGAGACAAGAGTAATATTATACTTTTTGTTTACTTATAAGTAAACTTCTACAGGCTGTTATGTAATACCCGCTTTTACTCTTATTTACGGATAGAGCGGACTAGACCGAGTCGAAAAGTTCTCTACCATTTTGCAATTTTCGCGATAGTTAACGAGTTATTAATTATTAAAAATCGCTGTCTTAGCCCGGCCTACCGCCCAATTGGAACGCGCGGCGAGATGCGGCCGTCCCGCGATTGGCGTCGCTAGGCGCGCGGGGAGTTGTTTATGACACACGGCAACGGCTGCGTATAATAAACAACTCCCCGCGCGCCTAGCAACGCCAATCGCGGGACGGCTAAGACAGCGATCGTTAATAATTAATAACTCCGTAACTATTGCGAAAATTGCAAAATGGTACAGGACTTTTTGACTCGGTCTAGTCCTCTCTATCCGTTAATAAGAGGTAAGACGGGTGTTACATAACACCCTGTAT
>NW_011967224.1:588357-611574 GCF_000949405.1 Vollenhovia emeryi | reverse complement strand
ACTTTGCCCTATAAAATGAAAAAAAAAACTTTTCAATTCGACCAGTTTTCGCGAAGTTACGCTTATTTGAAATTCGCCAAATTTTGATGTAAATTTCTTGTTGCGTTAATTTTTTTGACCAGTGTATTTCCTTGCGTTTGGAATAAATTTTCCCTCCATCTTACAACGCACGAAGTTCGCACCGCGGTATTCGACAAAAGACGATACATACTATCATTTTAGTCTAGATTTCAGAATCTTTCATTTACGATTAAAGTACTCCTTTCTCTATAATAAATATGATTGGCGCTATATCGATCCTATTATCTGATACATTCAAGTGTAATAGCATTGGATCCGGAAACTTTCTGTGGGTGTGTATGAGAGTTTTGGTAAATTTTACCATACATTCTACTAATGCAATGTATACCAAGTATAATTACTAACTGCAGATCAGTGACAGTTCACTGTTTCCAGTGATAATTCACCGATTGATTTTTAGAGAGTAGCAGATTGTATGGTAAAATTTCAAAAAGCTCATAACGTTCTTCGAAACGCCTTGTTGTCCCGAGATTACATGAATTTCAGACTAAACTTGAAGAAAAAATTCTCTCCGTGTGTCGTAACTACCCGGCGCCGTGGTTATGACAGAAACAACGCTACGGCGAATATTCCTCCCCGAAATGTCGAGAAAGGGGACGGAACTTCGGGTATTCTAGACGAATATCGTGGAATCCACAGTGTTCGAGTTCCGTGCACTGGGCGAGGCGAATCTGAGAACAAGGAGCCGTACGTAAGTCCTCGCTGTAGCCAATTCTGAGAATGGACGGTTCGAATCGGCGGGCTGGACCGAACTTCACTTCCGGCCCCTTGCCGGTGTTGTTACACGCGTACATCGACGCGCGCGCGTCGCGAAAAGGTAGGCCTGGCCGTCTACCGCGCGATCGATTTTTCCATTTTCTCGAGCGTTGACCATCGTTTTCCTCGATGGGTAAACCGGCGACGAGGAGCGAAAAGCATCCAAGTACCCGGCGGGACTTGAAACGCGCGCATTGCGGCAGCCAGACCCGAGTTAAGTCCCTCGGATTCGAATCCAATATGAAAAATCCCGTCCATTCAAATAAGGCGGCGATGTGTGGGTGGGTGTACGCGCGCAACAAGCTCTACCCCCGACCGGGTAGAGCAGATTTTCAATATCCCGCCGTTCGCGAATCGCCTTATCGTATGACTTATTGAATACATTCGGAGCTCGCTCGCTCGAAGCTCTTGACGGATTTATCGCGCACGTGCTCGCGCGTACGTTTATCTTGTAAATCGAAAATACAACGCGCGATTCCATCGCGTTCGTTCACTCTGACGTTCGTCCAAGTGTCTCTCTCCCCCTCTCTTTCTCCCGGGTCGCGGAAATCGGAGTCGCGAAATGTTTCGCGTTCGATTAAGTAATAATTTATCGCGTACGTGCAAGATTAATGACAAGATAGACAGATAGATGTAACGTACATGCGCGAAAGAGTAAAATATGCGAAAGGCGAGGCATTAGTTACCTGAGAATCAAAAGTATGATATTCGTAGCACGAAATGGGCAGAGTGAATGTAAGTCACGAGAGGAGTAGAACGCAGGACGGTCACAGACGTAAAATAAGACACAAGGCGAAATATATGTCGGACCTATACCGGAGTGCATTTAGAATATATGCAAAACGCAGAATGAGATCACAAGGAGTGCAAAACGCGGTAAGCAGAACGCGAAATCTCCTCTCCGGGGGGCAATTAGGCTCGAATGTATCAAGGGGTAGGTTCTCAGATGTCTTGCGCCGGCTTTAAAAACGTCCTGGTGTACAATGTAAATATATATATATATATACAGGTAACTGTATATATATATATGTATATATACAGTCGCGAGGACCTCGACAGTGCCGTCTACCGAGTCGGACTCGTACTAGGTCGGTGCAGTCACCACCTGGCTTAAAACCGCTGCACATCACCCTCCGAATTTTCTCGTTTTCCGCCGTCGGAGTCCCGGGCGCACATCCGTCAACCCCCCCCGAGCGAATCGCACGCGGTAAGTACAGAGGTATCGACAGGCACGTACGCGGCGATTCCCTCGTCGCTGTCGCGCGCGACCTCCCGAGAAATTCTGACGGTGGCGAGGGCGAGCACACGCCTTTGTCGACCAGCGCGGGGTCCTACGTTCGACGAGTCGCGGAGACGCGAGTCCGCGAGACGTTGCTCCACCGGGACGAGGGCCGGAACGAAAGCGAGACGAGAGCGACGCGGAGGAGGTCGATAGCATCGCGCGCGCCCGCGCAATCTCCGCGCGAGCACCGCGTCCAGGAGGGCGACGCGAAAGCCACCCGGGTGGCTTGACCGAGGGGTGAGAAAAGGGTGCGTGTGCGTGGGGAAAGGGAAAGAAACGAACTCCGCGGATCGGTGAAGGGCGAGAACGGGCTGTCCTGGGAGAGGGGTCCCGTCGATCCCGACGAAGGGCCTCCAAGGTCTCGGCCCTCGGCTCGACCGGGCTGACGCCGCGCCGTGTTCGCCGGTATCGATTCGACGGATACACCGGGCGACGCACTCGGCTGCCGCCGGTGTGGCTGGCTACACGCGCCGACGTCTACGTCCAGGTCCAGGTCCTCGGAGGATTCTTCCTCCTGCGTTTCCATTGTTCTGGGTAACTAGTTGTTTCTCGCGGCGACTGATCCTCGTTGTTCTCCTCGCCACTCGTTATCCGTTACGTTGTTCCGTGACACGTTCGCCTGGAGCCCAAGGTGGACTCGGGTCGAGAAATTTCCGGACGCGAGTAAACGAGCCTACGTCGCTGGCAGCGGATGCGAGTGCGAGCGAGTCCGAGTTCATGACGTACATTCCAGCTCTTGTCGACGCACGGAGGAAGAAGTCCTTCCCGTACGTTCACTCGTAATTGTTCAGTCACGAAGATTGACCGATTAGAAAATCTCTTTGCTACTTTTCGCCCGCTCGGTCTGGTCCACCTCGAGAGACGAAGGATAGTTGCCGTCGTTGTCGTACCGTATGTTCTTCGGAATGGCGAGCAACGACCGACGCGCAAAGTGTACGGTCGTAGACTCGTCGAGGATAGCTTCGTCTGCGAGACGGTACGGGATATGAAGAAACGGAAAGATACAAGTCGAAAGTCGTAGACGTCGAATGTACAAAATCGACTAGAGACCCTGTAATCAGAGACTGGCCGTAAGAGTTCGTCAAGTTACTGCGAGTGAGAGAGAAACATAGGCCGTCTCAGTCTTCTACGATTGTTACGCTCGTAGAAGAGTGAGATGGCCTGTGTTTCTCTCTCACTCGCAGTAACTCGACGAACTCTTATGGCCAGTCTCTGATTACAGGGTCTCTAAAATCGACAAGAGTTATTACTATAAGGCACAAAATTCCGATGGCGGCGAAAATATCGGTCGGGACATTTCCGACCGATCTTTGTCCGGCGATTTGTCGTCGGTTGTCAGTCAGTTTAGTGTCTCGCAATTCGATTATTTTCCCTCTTCCAACGATTTCGAGTCTCAATACCCTCGTATCGAATACAATGCGTCGCGCCGTGCCAGCGCACGGGGCCGTCGCGTGCGCGCGGAAATGAAACGGAAACGCGACGCGACGCGTGCTGGACGCGCGTTTTCCACGGTCATCGGGCGCGCATTGTCTTCCGTGGCGAAAAGCGAAAGGGAGAGGAAATCGCGACGCGACGACAGCGCGGAGACGACTGAATTTTGCGCTATCGATCGCGACGCGCTCGTTAATAGCGCCATTCAGCCGCGAGTATTGGACAAAGGTCGGCGAGACAAAATATTCTTCGTTATCGTCGCGACTTTTCCTCCCGCCGCTGCTTTATCGCGTCGTTACGAGACGTTCTATCCGCACGTTCGTCCACGCGCGCCGTCACGTGCGTGACGTCGCGACCGGACGACGGTATCTAACGCGCGTTATCAATTTTGCAAAGTAATACATTTCCGTAAACTCCCTCTCCCTCTTTCCGATCGTTTCGAGAATATGGAATTTTCCCGCAACGGCATTGCTCCGCATCGCGGGAATATCGGCGCTCGCAATCCCCGCTGTGTTCGACGCTTCGCGTTCCTCCCGGCGCGTCACTTCGCATTCCGCGGACATCACGTAACCGGAAGCGTGGGCTATTCCGCCGTTTCCTCCTCAATCATCCGCTCGTCGTGGCCGCTCTTTGTCGCGCGCGGGATAACGTACGGCCGGCCGTCCGTCCGTCCGTCCGTCCGTCTGCTCAATTTAACGCGACGGTAGTTTTATCGCGCGCCCTTGAAAAAAATATCTGGCGCGAAACTAAAGCGCTCGGGATTTTTGCGGGCCCGTTACTATGCGCGTTAAACGCGCGAGGGACACGAGAGCGTCGGACGCGCCGAGGAACGCGCGCTCTCTTCTATTTCGGTGCTAGGCAATGGGAGGGCGAGATGGGAAGACGTTCTAGAAATAGAACGGCGCAACGTTAACCCGCGCCACCCACGCTGATCCTTCAGCAGGAGGAGCCCCGTTGTCGCCAAGCGAGAGCCCTCCCCGCGCCTTCGTCCTTTTCCATCTTTCTCTCCGACAGAATTTAGCTCGCTCCTCTCTCTCACTTATCTCGACTTCCGTTGGACCTGAAATTTGCGCGCATTTGCATGGTGATGCTCGACGACGGTGCTAGATTGCTGAATCCCCGCGCGCTCCGCTTATGGCAACTACCGCGAGAGGTGGAAGCGAGTAGAGATCGCTTCTATCTCCCGCGGCAGAGTTAAATTAAAATTTAATGAACCGCGGGCCGGGGCCCCTTTCATGTCGCGGAGATCCCGTCGCGTCGAGAGGAGGACGCTCAGATATGCGCGTGCCTTTAATTACGTTAGCTCGGGTGTCGCGGAGCCGCCGAGCGCGCTCCGCGGGACGTGTCAATGACCCGCGGCACATGTCCCGCGAGACACGAGGCCGATTTCCCTATCGATTGAGTCACATGGCCGTTTCCTTGGATTTTCACAGAAGGAACAGAGCGACAGCAAACAGAGGACGTCTGCGAGCTCGACTTACAACACCTTCCCGGATGACCTGTACCTGGATGATCAGGACGCCTTAGAGGGTTCCGGCCGAGGTGGCGGCGACAATCGCGACGACCTCGAGGCCTCGGGCAGCGGCCTTGGCCCTGACGACGAGGACGGGGACGATGACCACGGTATGACATCCGATATCTCTCTCGCTCTCTCCTCGATGGAAGACAGAGGGAATCCTAAAGTCATCTGTTTTACCGACACATTCGAATCTAGTTTTTATGCCTAAAATAATACCAGGATAAGTTGCGGACCGCATAGCAGAACGTTTTCATACTTGAAACACTCGGGTCGGAAGTCTAATGAGAAAGATATTGGTATTTGAAATTTTCAATTTTTTAATCGTGAGCAATTTGAAATTGGCTTTATAAAATTACAAAATTCTTCCGCACGATTATCGTACGCATGAAAACAAAACGGGGGATTCACGACTTTATATAAAGAACGAAGAGCAATTAAAAATATCAGCATGTGAAGCCGTCACCTAACCTAACCACAATTACTTATAAAGCGATATTTTTAATTTTTCTTCGTTTTTTACATAAAGTCGTGAACCCCCCCGCTTTGTTTTTACGCGTACTGTAATCGCGTGGAAGAATGTTGTAATTTTATAAAGCCAATTTCAAATTGCTCACGATTAAAAAATTGAAAATTTCAAATACCAATATCTTTCTCATTAGACTTCTGACCTTAGTGTTTTAAGTATGAAAATGTTCTGCTATGCGGTCCGCAACTTATCCTGCCATGGCATTATTTTGTGCGTAAAAGCTAATAAAAAGATTTACCGGCGCGAAAACTATATTCGAATGTGTCGATAAAACAGGTGACTTTAGGATCCCCTTAATTGCGAGTTCTATACCACTTGGAGAGATTCCTGCGAATCTTTTTGTACAATGGCTGGATGCCTAGGAAAAATGTCTATTGCGGAATTACGGGAAAATATCATGCGCGTCACAAGGGCGGAAGGATTTTTCGAAAAATTGATAACTGGACGGTATCTGCACGTATCCGTCGTCTGCCGATCGTTTCTCATCCCCAATCACGGTGATTGGAAATTTGATTTTCAGTTTTCGCGAACGCGCTACTCGAAATATCGAAAAACTGGTTTCTCGCGGAGATCCGTGTGCGGTCCTGTAAAAGAGATGCCAATTCTAACGTTTTTATTACAGAGTTTACCGGTAACAATGGATTAGAGGTCCCGAGCAAGCCGACCGAAGCGAGACCTCCTCCGTACATCATCGATGAGACAAACGTCAAAACTAAACAGGTGAGCGCGCGATGTCTCGCTGAAATTATGTAATTTTGTAAAACTTTGGATCTTCCGTTTCAGCCTGGTGGATTTCAGAAATTTATGGAATTCTAGTTTTGTCCTTTACGAATGTATTCCGCACGTGGGGCGGGGGAATGCGAAAATTACTGCCGGCGGTAATTGCCTGGTAATGCAAATCGTTGGATTTGCTCCCGCGGGAAAAGAGCGCGCGGCTTACGTGAAATTATAATAATAAGAAAATAAAAAAAAATTCACTCCTGAAATTGCACCGGTGTATCATATTCTCGCGACGTTTTACGATATTGCGCTTGATATTTTTTTTTTGCGCAGGCGTGCAATCTAATTTGACCGATTAGAGTGCTGACGCGACACTTGCCGCTCGAAACGGATTACTATATTTTTGTTGGTCTACACGCGTGCTTCTCCTCTCGCGTCGGGTCGCGAATTAAACAGATTAAAGTGATCGAGCCGTGTCCAATTTCCAGACGACCATTGACACCGTGAACCGACCCGGCAACGAGGCCAACGTAATCGAGCCCTCGGGCACGGAAGACGATCACGCCGACAACACCGACGACATCCACGAGGTCTATATCATGAATCCGAAACCAGGGGACCGCACCAGCTCGTTCTTTGCGCAGCCGGGCGTGCTAGCCGGTGAGTAGTGCAAAAGTGACAAAGCTTCCCGTCGAACTCGACCAAGTGTATCTCGTGTCTCTCGACCGTATTCGACCGTATGCTCCGCGTACCTCTTTACAGAGGCGGCGCGGCGTGATGATTATTAACGCACGTGTATCGATCGAAAGCTATACTCTTGGCGGGCAAGGCTTTATCCGAAAAGAAAATCTAAGATACCTCGATTGTGCTTCTAGCTGTGATCGGCGGCGCGGTAGTGGGCCTCCTCTGCGCGATACTGGTGGTCATGTTCATCGTGTACCGGATGCGCAAGAAGGACGAGGGCTCGTACGCCCTGGACGAGCCGAGGAGATCACCCGCGGCGCAGGCCTTCCCTAAGCCGGGCGCGCCTCACCACAATCGGGAGTTCTACGCTTGAGGCGTCGGCGGCGGCGCGACGGCGACTTGGCCGATTCCTCTCGCGATCTCACGATGCCGAGTCGAGTAAAGACCCACCGACGATCAACGCCCGCTTTCGGAATCCCCGCTGGTCGATGGTGAAACAATTACTACGGCAAACCGCACGGCACGCGCTCATAGACTCTCTCCCCAAAACGCAAAGTTTTACCCGAGGAACGTCGCTCAGAAACGTCGGCCGATTCTCGATTACACGGAACCCGCCCTTGGTCGGCGCCTGCCGATATCATCCCTTGTTCTTAGCTTTAAATCGACCGTTATAACATATCCTCGCTTAACTACCTGGATCCTTTGCCGTTTCCCTCCTCGGAAGGCCAATTTTTCACGATTCTCCCGAGCTTCCCCCCCCCCCCCCATGATTTTGAAAGCTCGACCCGAGCCCGAGCCGCGACAACGACGTTAGCGCGCCGTACGACTTCTCGGCCGCCCGAATTCCCCTTGACTCTGGGAAACTGTATTTTCTTACACGCTGTATCTCGTCGTGTTCAAAGAAAGATGTACACGAGTAAGAGGGTCTGAGACAAGACGAATTCGCGGCTCTCGGCCGATGGACCGTTCGCCGAACTCTTACAGCTTGACGCTCCGGTTCGCCCTTTGCACAATACCCTGTACAGACTTTCCTTTCCCTTTCCGTTAGCCCGACTTTAACTCGCTGATCTCCGAAAAGATTCTCTTCGGAGTGTAATCATCCCGGCTGGTGACTGAAGCGACGGACAATGAACGGCGAGGAGTACACGCTCTCGCGTATATCCCGTCGAGACACCGTCGGCGAGGTTGCACCAATTCCAAGATGCATTTACAAGCGTATTTAGAGAGCGTATATATATTATATATACATATATATATATTTACGTGTATGTATACGTATATACATGTACAGGACTGAGAGCGTGAAAATTCGTGGGCGATAAACGCCGCTGCTATGTCGTTAATCATTCTGTCTCCCGGTGGAAGGAGGGAAGGGAAGAAGGATCGTTGCGGCGTCGTGATTTCTCTCCGACAGTAAGAGCAGCGAGGAGTTAAGCTGCAACCTCGTTCGCGCGTCGTTGCTATTTTTTCCCGTTTTTTTAAGTTTACAATATTTACTTGTTTGAACAAGCGTTTAATACCGAGTTCGACAGAGATTTAGGTCTTTTATTGCACGCTCGCGTTCCGATAGAGGCGAAAACGGCGGGACTCGTCGACCATATTGATCGATTGCAGAGAGGATAAAAAGGGCGCCTATATTAAGAATATGTGTTAAGCATTAATCGTAGCGCGACCGCATCGACCCACATCACATATTCCGAGAGCAACAAAAAGAATATTTTACGTCAGTGCATTTCTATACATTATACAATTATACGAGATCGTTTGGAATTTATTTACGGTCGATCGGTCGCTGGTACTGTACATATCGTTATAAAAAATAGTGATTATTTCTGAAATTTATATGAGATTTTATACGTATTTTCTCTGCGCAGCTTCTCTCTTCGTTTCGTTGTACGCTAGAAAGATAAACAGATGGCCGTTCGTATCTCGAGTTAGTCTCGTTATCTTTCCATTCTTCTCGATTCATTACGATTGTCACTAATATTGATCTCTAATTAGCTTTCTGCGTGTTTCTTGCGCAAGATAAATGTATCTTAAATTTTTAAATCAAGATTCGATGGTAATTGAAAACGTATACAAATTTGCTCGCAGTTTGGATCATTTTATTGTTTAGATAACTGCTTCGTGTAAATCATGTTCAATATATCGAGAATTTGTGTATAAACACAGAAACTCCCAATAATTGTGAATATCACGTTTCACATGTACGCCGGGCATTTAGTAAGCTTCGTCAGAATCCTTGTGCTGTACGAATCGCCAATTCGCAATTAATGCATTTTTTAGTAAATAAAGTAAATTGTCAGTCAGCGTGCCATATATCTTTTTGAAACGCGAACCAGCAGCCATGCGTGCGTGTGTCGCCAATAGCGCGATCGACGTGTCCCAACTTCCAGACCGTATTTCTTCAGAAATAAAATGCAGCTCTTAAACTCAGCTCTAAAACATAGAGGAATTCCTTTGTAGAGACTGAATATATTTTTCATTTTTCCGATGCTCGGGAGCATTGGACGAGCAGAAATAGCTCGTGGGGGTCCATTGAATCATATTTGCATGGCAATGGGACGTCACACCCTCCTTCCACCCGTAAGATAAAACATCCCACTTTTATTACCTGAATCGACTCGGATAAAAATTCTTAATACATCCGTCTGGGGATTATCTCGTCTTAGAGATTCTAACGACGAGAAGTCATGTTGCCATAAAGTGAAAGATAAGTGCTGCGCTTGAGCGGCACGATTACCCACGACACGAGAAGTGAAGAGACACGTGGTTCCTTCTTGTCCCAAGAACGGTACGATAGCGCGCACGCCTTAGCACGACAGAAATGATGCCATAATGCTGTATTAGAAAGCGAAAGGGAACACGCGAAAAGCGATACAAATGCGTATATTCGTTCGTATCGGAAGTTTTTTCCATGCCGACATTCGTCACGCGATCGATCCGCATCGCGGAGTCCACTTATTTATTAACGGTTTTTTTCTCTCCTCTCCATTTCACGTGGGGTCTCCTTGGCCGTTTTGCCTTTTCCGTTAATTTTTTATCCCCCCCCCTCCCCTCCTCCACGGACGCACTTGAATCTCTTTTTTTTTTCTTCTTCCCTGACAGTACGTGAGCGTCGTCTTTTCGCAGAATCCGATCCGTCGCGGAAAATCGGACACGTTGGAGTAATTTAAAAGTATATCATGCCGATACTGCCACATGTACTACGTAAGGAACAGCGATTTGGTACGAAACTCACGAATCCGCCTTATAATCACGTTGTTTGCCATCTCACGGTACTCTCAACCCCCATCATCCTGCAAGTTCTTGACCCTTCCGTTTCTCTTGAGCTGATTCTTACGTCCGGATGTGCCGATCACGATTACTACTATGAAAAGTGTATAGAGTCTACTAAACCGCCTTATTTATTTTATTATCGAGAATAATGTAGCTCCCTCTCATCCACGACGAATTTATTGCCTCAATTTATCCTCGTTGAACATGCGCCATGGTGTTGTTTCTCCGCGGCATATCACGACATAATTTTTTTTACTTGCATTTCAATCGATGAAAAGTCACTTGTACGCGAACGAAGCCTCGAGATTTATTTCAACGACTCGATTTTGCTAAATTTAACGAATTCTTTTTCACAGAATCTGTTTTAGTGTATCTAAATTCGGAATGGTACACATAGGAAATCAACCAATAAGGATAATAACGATAAGAACATTAGTAACGATAGTTAGATATAATGCCGATTATGATCAAAGAAATACCCCTATTCTCCCCTTTATAAGTTATTATTAAGTCGGTACTCCTTTATTGTACTACTTTCGTTTAAATTTGATTTTCTAATGTGGATCGATTAGATTCCTCCAATACTTCACACGACTCTTTCATCAATCTAACTTTTTCAAAATGTTTTGAAATACTCTTTTATCTACAATCGTCCTGTTTTCTCCGTCATTTTTGAAAATTTCCCCCTCCCCCTCCCCCTCCCTCTCTCTCTCTCTCTCTCTCTCTCTCTCGGAAACCACTGTCTCGTGTGAAGTAAACGAGGAAAGACCTAGAAATTGGGGGCTCGTAATCTCTATTAATAATCGTACATGATATAGATGAAATTGTTCGTTAGATAGTAATTAATTGACCCCGTGGTGTCGCTTGCCTTAGCTTTTGCTAGCTTACGCTTCACCACGCGGCCAATTAACGTCTGAGAGAAATTAAGCGAAGAGGAGAAGAAAAATAATAATTGTAATGAAATCATATTTTATAAGAAGACGTAATTCCGTAAGAACACTATAGCAATGAAAAGTCTGTCTAATACTAGGCAAAGCCCATAGGCCAGGTGGACGAATGAAAATAATTTTAAAAGTGGATTAATATTTAATAATAACGATAATATTAACAATGTTATTTTTTAAGTGTAAGTACTGTCATCCCATCGCTCCTCTTCCTCTTTTTCCTCCTCCTGTTCCTCTTCGTCCTCGTCCTATTGCTCCCTAACTGGTCTCTATATTACATATATGTGTATATATCTCCGTCTATGCACGAACCCACAAAATACGTATATACATGTATATGTACTTATATATAAATATATAGATACATTATACTTGCTCGCGCAACTGCGATAAAACGCATTTGTTTCGGTTTTTCCCACTAAAGTGTTTTATATCATTCTCCCACGTTTTCCTTCTGAAATTTAAAATCGATCTCCTACCACGTACGTATATAATCGCAACGATAACAGGCCAGCGAGAGACACAAGCTTCTTACTGAAATGCAAAAGATGGAATATATCCACGTTATCGCTGTTGCGGACATCAAAGTAATTATTACGTTGTTCTTAATTAACGGGGATTAATAATTGCACTATATTAGTATAACAAACAATAATGTATGTCGTCGCTCCTATTCTGTAAATAAATACTATACCGTCTAAGGAAACGCGTTGGAAACTTCTTTGAGATACGACGAACATCTCTTCCATTTCGTAAAATTGAGGAGTTCAGTGATTCGTAAAATCACACACCGACATAACGAAGGAAGATTATTTGCACTTTATTTGTGTATACCAAAATATAATATGTACTTGTACCTTCGAGTTACAAGAAATTGCCGCGATATAACATTCTTAAAGATAAATCTGTAAATACACACTAAGCATCTTACTATAAAAATTACATTTTTCTTTTATTAATATTATTATTTGCGAAATAATACTTTGCATGTGCCCTCATTTCACATATACAATATTTATATTTTATGAAATATCACTATCAAAAATATTAACCGTCTCTTTCAAAGATTGGTTTACGGACGTAAATATTTTACGCATAAAACAAAATCAATGATAATACAGATGCCGATAAATGTATAATAGACAAGAACATTTCCATCAATTTCACAAATTCGATTCCGGTAAATTGCGCCATATAAAAAGATTTTTTTTTTAACAAATGTTTTAACATGGAATTCCAACGAATACAGAATGATTCTTAATTATATATCAGTACTTCAGGGAATGAATTCAAAAGTTTTAATGAAAATAAGTCGCTTAAGCTTTATATCCTTTAGTTATAATAGTTCTAGTAAAGCAAAGTAAATGTTTAAAGTATGTGCGTATATATGTAACACTAAAAAAAGGAAGCCTAAACAATTTATATCCACACATTCCTCACTTGCTTTATTCTACTTCATTCCTGAAGCATTGATGTATAACTTCGACATGCAAGAAACCTGTATGCCCTCATATAATACCAACATACAATGTTTTGCGAGTTACTTATATTACTTACACTCTATTATAAAAAAGTGAATGAAATATTTTTGTTATACTTAAAAAGCTTTTGTTTTCTCACTAGTTATATAGAATATGTAAACTTTTTTGCAATATGCATAAAAATAAATTAGTTTTTGTACGTTATCACTCACGTTCAATAATATGAACTGCTAAAATATACAGGAAGTAATTTTCTTTTTAGTAATATACATTAGTAAATATAATTTTCTATATCCAAACGTCTTATATTCCTAGCAAAATAGATTTTGTAACAATTGATTAATTTACAACTATTTACCAATTCACAAACCGAAAAAGATGTTCTACACATTTTACTAATCCATATTATTAACTGTGTGTGTGTGCAGTAGCACGCAAAGAATTAATTTATTTTAATTCACATTATAAGAAAATTACTTTTTTATAGTTTTTAATTGTGATAGCTTGACGTTATAACTCGATATAACTACTATGAGAAAAGAAGTACCTTAAAGTTATAGTATTACAGCATTTGCCATGATTGACATATATAGGCATTGGAAAGTGTGAACTCGAATAATATTGCCGAACTTGCCACGCAAATTTATTTAAATTTTAAAATAATCTTATCTATTACAACAGAGCTATTGTGTGATAAACACATAATGACTATAAATTACTTTTAAGGAAAGGCTTGAGGTATTTATGGAAGGATTGATTAACATTCTCCTGATTTAAAGGACTTTTCATCGCTTCATCAAAAAGACGTTGATATACATTACCGTCATATGCGCCAAGCGCGGATGCGAGAATCTCGTCGCGAATATCAAATCCATCGACGATACCGACAGCATTTGGACGGATTGCAGCAAGTGTCTCTTCGAAACGTGTCTGGAGCGCCGGAACATCTTCGTTATTTAGACAGGAAAACTGTAATTGCAAAATGCGTCAGGTTAATGAAATGACTCGATAATGGACCTACATTATGATGGTAATTTTACTTTACAATAATATGATAACTAACACGAAGGAAATCTCCAATTCGTTGCAATACCCAATATATCGAGTACAATTCACAAAGCTGCATTAAAACTTCGTGAAGCTGCTTGGACACGGAAGTCAATCCTCTGACATTTTCAACAAATCTCATTACTAGGAAAGCTCGGCAATGAGATTCTGCGCAATGTGCTAATTCAATGCTAGTTTGATTCCACGCGTCTTCTGGTGACGCACCACTACGTATTCTACGATCCATGTGTTCCGTTGCCAGACGAATTTTGCTATAAATATAAATTGTAGATTTTTCGATGACATTGCAATACTTCATCTTCCACTTACTAACAACACTCCATACATAAATATTGCTTTGTACGTATTGCAATATTTCAGAAATAGAAAGAAAACGAGGTTTTCACATCTTATGTATCAGAGGTAAACTGCGTTTTGGCTCTTAACATTGTGTCTCAGAGTATTTATTTTCTTCTAAAGAACACTAGTAAAAAAACATTATTGAACTAAGAAAAGTCAAAGTATGATGTAATTAAGGAGGAGAAAAAATTTCGAACGACTCCCTTGTAAAATTTAAGTTTTGTGATCTCACGCAGTTTACTTGAGACACTGAAATACATATTTCCTTTATATATATATGTCGTAGCCCGATAGCGAAATTAGCCATTTAGCTATCGGGCTACGACATATATATTTACCCTGCGGCAACTGCTTGATGCGCTTGCACAATACACGATAAAGTATTTTTCCAAGGATGCTGTTTTATTCCACGTGAAAGATCAGCTAAATAGCCAACAGTCGGTGGTAGTGGTTCACCGCCGACAGCTTGTCTCCAAGCTTTCACTAAATATCTAGCCGTTTGCAATAGCAGAACCGTGTTTTCGCCTTCATAAGTGCAGGTAGCAGTCACTAAACCATAAATCGCTGGCAAGTTGCTTGCATCCATATAACCATGTCCGCCACATGCCAATCGTAATTGCTCGATGCCAGTGGCACCGTCCGACGATGCAACTGCCTTTAGACAACATGCCAGCGCATGTAGCTGAAAAAATATAATTTTATTTCTATAATAATAACGACAATTATTATTTAATTTCTTATCATTTTAATTCCAAATTAGTCCTTTTAGTATACAGAATCTGCAATCGCAATCATTTTCCTTACAATTTTCATTCTTATAATAACATTTTAGCATACCTCAGGCAATCTCTCTAGCTCTCCCTGATCTAATTCAGCTGTCACGTTATTGTACATCTCCCAAATCCAATCGGCGCACATTCGGAATGCGAAACACGCAGCAAGATTGGGGAATAATTTATACTGTTGCGTGACATAATCCATAATTTGTGATTCCGGCTCGCTGAAATAAATTAGACTTTTCTTAGAAAAATAAAAATAAGCAATTTATTCAGGATCGTTATCAGAATTGTAAAAATAAAAGTCCAAGTATAAACCAAATGTATTCAGAAACTAAATTTCAAGGTAAGTGTTAATATTAAACGATTCTGGATACTGATACTTTAGTTTAATTACCATGCACATTACTATATCTTTAGTCGACCTTTAGACTGACAATGAGTGTAAAAAGAAGATAGTAAAATAAATCAAATAAGATAAGACTTGTATGAAACTTGTTGTGTTCATTACGTGTTTCGTATCGAAATCAAACAATATGTCAAAATGTAACAGCATAATAGTATAAACTCTTTAAATTGATTGTAAATATTATTGGTTATCCCTATTTTCTTTTATTACATACTCAGGCTTTATCTGGCTCTGTCGTCTTACTGCGCTGTATCTAATGGCTATTGTCACTGCTTTGGACAAGTAGTTCGAGATATCGCGTACTAATACCACTCGAACAAACATCATTGTACCATAGGTGAGTTTATCACTAGGCGCTTTCACATAGGTTCCGTCCTCCAGCACCTGCAAATTCAGATGATTAGACCTCTTTCTCGACTTTAGACTTATCGTTAAACAACTAATCGTAGACGCCTCACTCTCCTTCTGTTTCCATTACCTGAGAATTTTTCATCAGCATATGCTCGCGCGGTATTCTGACATTCTCAAAACCGAGAAAGCCATTATTAGTCGCATTCATTCCTAACTTGGTGCCAATTTCACCGATCTTTATACCTGAAAACAAAGGCGAATCTTTTAACACAAATCTTTTGATCGTTCGTAAACGCGTTGTACTCGGCGAAAGACGTCGAGTTTACTTGTAAAATGCATCTCACGCACCTGGTAAAGGTTCATGAGTATTCTCGTCCCTGAGTTGCACAACAAAAGCATGGATACCTCGGCACTCTCCTTTCGTATATAATTGTGCAACAACAATTGCATAATTTGCCGTATGACCCACTGAAAGTATTTTCTTTTCTATAAGCCTCGAGAGTGACTCGAGTATATGTTATGTTGAGCAAGAAGAAATAAAACTTACAACCACCAGGCCACCACTTGTATGATGTCAAAGTCGGACTATTTAATATGAATTCTTTGGTTTCGGGGTCGTAGGTCGCTGTAGTTTCTAAGCCTCTAATAAATGTGCCATGACCAAGCTCCGTCTAAAAACGCATTTTTATTATTCTAAGATTAAACGACTTTTAGAATAGAGTATATATAATATATATAATAAAAAATGATAAAAAGCACGATAAGAGTTCGTGATTAGTAAGAAACATACTTGGGCATAAGTACCGATGATACTACAGCTCCAAGCCTTGGATATCCAATATCCTTGTTGTTCGACAGTGCCCTGTCCCATAATAGCCGGTATGAACATGACGTAGTGCAGTGTCAACGGATTACCATCCTTCAATACCGCCGAGCCTAACGTACCTCCTAAAATTTGTCTACAGAGCAACACATGCTTTTGTAAAATTACGCCTTTTTACATTCTTTAAAAGTATTTTTCCTCGCGTGGAACATTACACTTCGAATTCAATTAAATATTATCTCGAGTAAATAATATATTTTATAAATAATGATATTACTTAAAAATCTGACTTTGAATATATTATATTAAATATACAGTTCCTTCATAGTGTGTAACGTAAAACGGTTATTGTTTATTTATTATATATTTGAATGTCTTACGAGAAAACATCCATGCCGCCTTTCCCTGAGTCGTGTAACTGTTGCACTTTCTGCAACACCCGGCATCCTTTCATAATAGCTTCCTCATAAATTTCCTTGTGACTCTTGTACTTTGCAGGAATTTTGTCATGCAGAAGCGGATCGCTTAGAAAAAAGTTTTCTGCAAGTAATGAGCTCGAATTATCACCTATTTGAAAATAATTAAATAAACAAGAAACAAGAATGGCCAATGCGAGTCAAGGGCAGGATGTAGATAGCCTGTACTTGTAATTTTTAATAAATTGTGAATTCATATACCGTCCCATTTTCCACATTTGTCTTGCGCGCCGGTTTCTTTTCGGACATAACGCAGTTTTCTTACAGATGAAGTTATTATCGTCAGTGAATAATTAAACTTGCATAATTAAGAATGCAAATGTGGATATTGAGCAACACAACACCAACACAAACTATACAAATTTATTCATAATTAACAAATATTTAAATTAAATTACGTGATGGCTACACAATCAGATTGACTAATAAAACAATTTTGATTGATTAAATTAAGCTATATTAATGTCGATATAGAGCGGTTTTTTGTATGTGGTTATAGAAATAATCCGAAATAAAAATTTCTTAATGAATGAGGATGCTGTTTCGAGGCATCTCTACACCGACGACGTCTCAACGAAAGTTACACAACCAGTTTCTAATTCGACGAACTTGACATTCGTATCGAGGCCGCCCCCTTTGTGATTCTTGAATTACATAATCGTAAAATCGTGGAACACAAATGACTAGACATATACATCTCCCTTATCCTTTGTAAAGTAACGATTTGATATAGACAAATCCTAATTTAATTTTAGTCCATTATAGAATTAGATAACGGTCTTGGGAAAGCGTTTACTTAAAGATAACATTTGGTAAAAAACACTTCTCGACGTGCCGGAGTTTAGAAGTTGACTCGCCTTGGCTTAAAAATAAAATAAACAACGTGAAAATTAATTTAAAAAAAAGAAATAAAATTATAACGATCTCACCCGGAATCGAAACGCCGAATACTTCGTGTGGTGTTAGGTAGACAATTCATTAGTCCATCTGTGCAAGCGAGGTTGTGGAACTTGCGGGAAGATCATATTTCGCGAGTGAGAACATTTTTAAAACGTAGTATTCGGCGTTTTTGTTATGTACTGCAATGCAAGCATAGCGTTCTGACATCTACCATCGGGTGAGGTCGTTATAATTTTACATAGAGCGAAGTCATCGCGTTGTCTATCCTAACGGTCATTCAGATTGCTCAATTTTTTATGTTATTAACTGATTTATACGTTGTGTTATTTATTATACTGCGATACATTTTATTGGCCTAGTTTACATCATGTATTTGATACGCGTATCAAGTACTATATTCGTACCAAATAATTAAGTACGCACGATGTAAACGCTGCCGGATCAACTTGGTACGAGCATATCAAATAGGAGTATCGTATTAAACTGATACGCGTATCAAATGATACAAATGACGATGTAAACGCATGAAACGCATTGTGTTCGTTTCATACTTTTATAACCTGTAAAGTCGTCAACTGTAACATTCGTTTCGCGAGGCAGACCGCCGCATTTTTTGTCAGATTGTTTCGTTTTGTGTCAAAATTACATTAAAATGTCATGTAAAAAAGGATTCAATTGGAAAGAAGAAGAAATACGAATATTTCTAGAGTTATGCACGGAGAAGCAGATTATGAGGCAATCGACATGAATTAAATTCGTATTATTTTTTCCGGTTGGTACACTCGATGTGATTCGATGTAAACGCATACGTATTAAAGCATTGATGCGCACTAAACTTAATACGTGTACTAACGTTTTGACGATGTAAACTAGGCCAATATATACTTTATGTCATTGAGACGAATCACATATGAGATGATCGAAACGTTTCACTCGTTTAAATTTATTTAGCATTAAATCTATTACTTCACTCGCACCTAACAACTGGCGTTGGCTCTTAACGCCTTTCTCTCTCTTTTTTTTATATTAATTTTAACGTATATTAGTAGAGCCCTTTGAATATATTTTTTAGGTAAATAACGCGAATGTCAATGATGTCGGAATGACGATTCTTTCCTGCAAGTCATCACATATCTCGCATCAGCGACGGACAACGATGAGATACATCACAAAGTAATCGTAAAGTCCAAGTCCACGTGGAAATATGAGTTATGATGAGATATTTAATCTCGCGTTGAACATTGAACCGAGTAGCCGCGCATGCCACTTGTGAAAGACGCAGTTACAGATACTTATGGCTCATTATCAATACATATGAAGAAAGTTCACGGCTCAAGAGGTTTGTTTGATGTATCTTATCGTAGATGGTAATATTTTTGAGCGAGTGATTAATTTTAATCTCACGCAACATATTCTAGTATCTCATACGAGGGGAAAATTGCTGACCAAAATCTCGTACGCCAATGCCCAGCGGGCATTACTTTATCTTATTATCGTATTTTATTTTATTTATCTTATTTTATCTTTATAATGCCCAAACAATGCCCAGTAACGCCCAGCAATGCCGCAAATCTGTACACCACAATGCCCTCAGCGGTTTCCCCCCTCGATCTCATATACATATAATATCATACAGCTATTATAAATGTCAAATTAAAAAATTTTACAGTACATAATAGTCTATTACTGTTATCGCAATAGTCATCTCTCTGCCAGTCGTAATGGCTTCCGGATGGTTGCCGCGTCCGTTTGCAGTGCGGTGCCGGCGTTTCGCAAACATTGGAGTTTGCATCATCAGGGCCGGGGGACTCTGAGGGCTAGTTTCACAAACGTCGGTTAACTGCTAACCGAAGGTTAACTGATCCTCTGTCTCTTCTTAGAGAACAAGATAGAAAAGGATAGGGCGTTGACTGAACTCTAGTTAACAGTTAACCAACGTTTGTGGAACTGGCCCTGATAGTGGTGCTACCCAGGCTGTGTTCCGATATTCACTGCCAGTACTGTAAATGTATAGTACAAAATCTATAGTACACGTGACGTAAACTATAGATTCGCAGTACTGGCAGTGAATATCGGAACACAGCCGCAGTATCAGAGTCCCCCCCCCCCCCAGTCCTAATGATGCAAACTGCAATGTTTGCGAAACGTCGGCACCGCACTGCAAACGCGGCAACCATCCGGAAGCCATTACGACTGAAGAAGACAGCAGCCGCGAAAGCTTGAGGGCCAAGTCATCTCTCCGTCTCTTTCTCTCTTTCATTATCAAAGAAAAAAACCGATATTCTTATTCACATTTACATTTACGATTCTCATCCTCACATCTCTTTATACAAAACACTCGACAGCTAATAAATTCTTACTAATATTATGCACTTTTGTTGAAAACTTCTAAAAATAATTTTACGTGCGCGATAAATTCCAAAATATCTATGTAAATAAATTGTTCGTTAACACAGCTGGAAAATTACCTAATAAATAATTCATAGTCACTTAAAACGATACGAAAAAACAGTTACGTATGTTTACCTTGACACAAGTGAAAGACAAAAAAGAGAATACATAGGCAAAGAAATGATATCATATTAAAGCTCATCGCAAGTAAAGTACCACGGAAAGATTGCAGATAAGAATATGGAAATAAAACGAGTAAATAATTGAATACTTCATAAATATTTTATATTATATAACGAGGCTGACTTGATTAAGATGATGTGTGTTTATGCATAAGACCGTGCGAGCGAAACCGATTATGGGAACAAGATAATTACCGGAAGAAATAGAACGACGAGGAAAAGATCGTTCCTACCAATGACGAAGCATCAAACATTTTCCCACGTTCACATGACACTCGCTAATGTCGATTATATGATTCAGTGCATTTGTCGACACGAGCGTATCTTTGAATCGCGATAAGAGAAGCAGATACAAAATTATGCGACACAGGGTAACTACACAGGGAGAATTTTCTCTTAAAATCTATCCTGAAAATCACGCGTGATTGTGGAACAACATGGACATTTTGAACAAATTTATTTCAGGTTTTTGAACTTTTACCAGCAAAATGTATGGGTAAAATTTCAAACTCTCGAAAATTCTTCGAAATGCCGTGCTGTCCTACGATTAACATGATTTTCAGGACAAATTTGATAAGAGAATTTTCTCCGCGTAGAAATGGAGGCAGAGGTTGACGAAACTTTTGCCGATGGGGCATTACAGTGCTAGATGTTATTTTATAATACTGATAGAGTCGTCGTTGACGTCAATTACGTCGTATCGCATTTGGAGATGTTTGTAACAGCAATATATTACGCGCAGAATGTGGCTGGTGTTACATTTGTCGTACGACAAATTATTCAAGCGTGCTGATTGGCTGCAAGATTAAAAGAGTTCTCGAGTATCTAGAAATTTTCTAGCTTGTGGCCAGTCAACGCGCTTAAAAAAACTTTGTCGTACGACAAATGTAATAGCGCCCCGATTGTCTATAAAACAATTATAAAAATTGAAAAACGTTACAAGAACCGTTGTCAATATCATTAAGAAGATTATCGCGTACGAGAAAAATATATTGAACGAGACTAATTCGCTCGTGTAACCGATCGCAAGAAACCGAAGTATAAACTTTCACGCCTTTCACCTACTAATTCAACACATTTCTAGGAACGCTACGGAAACTTGTATGCCTTTCCGTCTATAATAATTGGAGCAGTTTTTAAAAGAATTGGCGCTTTTTTTTTAATTACGAACATATCAGTTATAAATTACAATTTTTCTTCTCTTTCTTTTCTCCCGAAACAATGTAAACGAGTTTAAACATTATTTTAATTGCGGTTTAAAATTTGATCGAAATTTAAAAAGAATCACTTTGGTAGACCGAAACGTGTCACGAAACGATTTATTATTTTGTTTATCTGCGATTCAAATACGTGCCGTATGATCACCTAATAACTGCGTCGGTTCTCACTGCCCGTTTTGTACCGATCAATTATTGTCTTTTTTTTCTTTCAGAAATTACTCCTCGTCCTAATTTGCGATATAAGTTTTCTTCCCGTTTCATCGAGGGAAATTGACCGTAGTCGTTTACAATTAAGTTACGCGTTTAGTTTTCGTGACGGGACACGTGCAAGTTGCGAATCAACGCGAGAATAAATGCTGTATGAAAAGCCAAACTCTTATGAAGTAGTAAAGAGATTACAACGGACGCAAGGCGTGACCTGATACGTAAGATTCAGCATTCAACGCTTTATCGCCTAGGAGTGAGTAACGTAGTTGACAAACAGATAAAATTTTCAGTCGTAGTGTTGTTTTTATAACGCGAATTGACGCATAGTATTGAAAAAAAAGAGTATGAAAAAACCAATTTACATCTTTCACGTCGAGAATTTAAATATCTTCTTCATTCAGTTTAGCTCTTTCGGGAACGTAGAATTTACGGAAAGAGACGTTATTTTGAAAAATAATATCTATTTGAAAGATTCCCGCGACGAGCGGGGGGATTAAGAATCTAACGATTGGGCGTTGACACTTGGCGCGGCTCCTCGCGTTGAAAAGGTAACAGGCGGCATCGCTGCACCACGTCACGCAGGGAGAGGACACCGACACGAGTGGCGCGTACGAAATTAATCTCAGGGAGACGACGAACCTAGCTCGCGCCGATGCGACGACTTCTCCGCACCGCCGTCCCAGAAACCCGTGAGCTCCATGGGATCGAAGCTGCATCTCTCGCGCTCGCGCCGCAGATCCGCGTTAATCGTCGTCATCGTTCTTGGCCGGCTTGTTAGCGGAAACAAACTTGTCACACGCTCCGGAGCAACTGCCCGCAGCGACCGAAGTTGGCGCGAACCACCGGCTAGACTATCAGTGTCCCACGCGATCTCGTCGCACCCGTAATCACGATTGACGATAGACGCACTGCCGACCGCCCCTAGGAGCGTATCGGAGCATTCGGAGCGTGCGTACGCGGCACGACGCTCCGTCGGTGATACTCATGTAATTACGGCCAGTGATGGGAGATTGCAAGAATTTATTCGCGCACGCGCGTTGAGCGAACTTCTGCGCAGCCTCACTGACGTACTACCCAAGGAGCGCCAATGCGCGTATAACGTGCGTTTAATGCGCATTTTACTGCATTGGCTTCTAAACTGCATTAATTGTGTGTTCAAAATGCGCGTTTTCAAATGCGTAATTAATGCAAATTGTATGTATATTAGCATAGTTTTTAAGTTTAATAGTTTCAACTAAAAGTTCCTAAGTGATGAAAAAGAGTAAATATCCTTTTTTCTACCTTGCTAGTAGAAATTAGGCCTTTTACAAATGATAATTTTGCCAAAGATAAATTATAAGTTTGTTTTTTAAATTTATATAAATTTTATACA
>NW_011967224.1:554710-588257 GCF_000949405.1 Vollenhovia emeryi | reverse complement strand
TTTAAAGCATCAACGTGTAGAGGCGTGTGTAGATCCTTAAGTCCCCTATAGGATAAATAAGCTGGAGAAGCTTCAATTGTCCCCAATGAACTATACTGCAAAATGTTTACTGCAATGCTTAAAGGCCGGGCATGAAAAAAAGAATTAGATTGCTAGACACCCATTTTTTCTCTGTCTAGACAGAAAAAGAAACGAACGTTGAGCAACCTATAATTTGTTTTTTTGCCCGACCTCTAAGCATTGCAGTAAGCATTCTAATATAGTACAGACATGGTTATTCAATTGGGCTCCTCGATGAACGTAGGTGTAGTTTTTTAAATGCACTGCCACGATAAATACGCATTAATTATACATAAATGTTTAATGCGGGACAAATATGCGCTTTAAATGTGCATGTACAATTCGCATTTAATGCGAATTTTAATGCACATTTAGAGCGCATTATACGTGCATTGGCGCTCCTTGGGTACATACTAAAGCGGGGAGCGCACACTTTTGTACAAGTGCATAAGCATATAACATAACGAATTTGACTGGTCTATAAGCAAATGCGTAAAGGCGCAATTTCACGTGCTGCTGAAATAAGCAAGTGGAGCGACAGATCTGTCGCTCTTATTTCAGCGGCAAAAATTTTGTAGTTTGAACAGTTTCAACTACAAAGTTAACGCTCAAGCGTTGTACCACAGTATAACCAGTAGTGGCACTCGCTCTTTTGTTTCACGTTCGCGCCGATCCGTACTGCGCATCCGACATGTTTTTATTCTGACCAATCACAGGATTTTTGTACGTGTGTTAGTGCAAAGTCGGTGTGACATTGAAAAATTTGCTGTGTTGACGAATAACGCGTTAATACTTTTATACGTTGGAGCAAGTAATTACATTAATTACTTTTATTAGAACATTTTTTTTCATAGGCCATTTCCATTTACAATAAATAATGTACGCTAGTTCGTATGTGCCTTTCCTGGATACGATCCTGAAAAGGGCCCAGGCACTTTTAGCCGTTGATACACTGTTGGGGCGATTAAAAACATGGCGGAAAATTGAGAACGCCCAGATCAAAGGTACCGACAGAGAGTGGGCATACTGGTTATACTGTGGTTCCGCTCTATGAGTTTGCACCCTTAGTCCCAGCCTACAATAGATGATTTAAGCCCTAAGCTTTAAGAAATTGGCCAATCACGGTCAAGTATGAGAAGAATGCGCGACTGTGATTAGTCAATTTCTTAAGGCTTAGGGCTTAAATCTCTATTGTAGACTAAGTCTAAAGCCCGTATCAGACTACGGATTGGGATTGGGATTAGATTGAAATTTGACCAATCAGAGTAAAAGTTACTGAACTTGGGATTAGTAAACTTTACTGTGATTGGTTAAATTTCAATCTAATCCCAATCCCAATCCGTAGTCTGATACGGGCTTTAAAGCCTCCGCTACAATGATTCTCGGTTCTGTCTACAATGGTCGTAGTCGTAGTCGCTCGATAAGAATTGACCAATCGCAGTCGATTATTCTTACGACTACGACTTTACGACTTCTATGTAGACGAGGCTTTAAGCCTCCGCTACACTGATTCTCGGTTCTGTCTACAATGGTCGTAGTCGTAAGAATAATCGACTGCGATTGGTCAATTCTTATCGAGCAGCTTAAGTCCCAGTCTACAATAGATGATTTAAGCCCTAAGCTTTAAGAAATTGGCCAATCACGGTCAAGTATGAGAAGAATGCGCGACTGTGATTAGTCAATTTCTTAAGGCTTAGGGCTTAAATCTCTATTGTAGACTGGGACTTAAGCCTCCGCTACAATGATTCTCGGTTCTGTCTACAATGCGAGTCGCAGAGTCGTAGTCGTAAGAATAATCGACTGCGATTGGTCAATTCTTACTTTGCGACCATCGATACAACTGTACGACCATTGTAGACAGAACCGAGAATCATTGTAGCGGAGGCTTTAAGAATTGACCAATCATAGTCGACTATTCTTACGACTGCGACTTCACGACTTCTATGTAGACGAGGCTTGAATGGTATTTAAAAGAGGCAACTTTGAAGGGCAAGATGGCGCAACCGCACAATCTGTTTATCCCGTGCATGCGGTGCACGTGCTCTCAACTTTGGCCAACAAAATCGGGAGAGTCGCGCGGTACTGTATTATTATACAGACTCGCAGTATGTCCTTGCTAATGCGAAGATGCAAATTCGACGGTTACTGGCGATACCCGAAGCTCGTGAATCGGATAAAGTTTCACGAGCTACGCGTTTCGTCGTCGACTAACAACTTAATTTGGACCTGGAGAAATTTTTCTAATGCGCACGCGGCACCGAGTGTTTTGGACGATAGGACTAAAAAGTTTTTAAATTATCTCGCGAACGAGTACAAAAACAATTCCTGGAAGAATAATCACTTGATCGATTTTGTCGATTTAAATGCTTCCGGTGACTTATTGAGCGAAAGACTACAGCTCGTAAAAGATATTCAGAATTTACATGATTTAGGTAAATTACACAAATATTCTACAATGCCGTTATTCGCAATTGTTGACAACGACAAATTTCTTTTTACAGGACAGCAGGATACAGAGATGAAAAAGTTGGCGGAGGAGGAAGAAGCGTTGTACGAGGAACAATTGAATAAACTTGACGAGAGATTATTGAACACGATACTGACAAACATGTACAAAGATTCGTATGACAACATCATTGTCGAAATAACGGCGGGTGTCGGTGGTCAGGAAGCAATGCTGTTCGTCAAGGACTTGTACAATATGTACATAGGCTACGCAAAGTACCTAGGTTTGGATTCTGAGGTAATCGACATAGAGATGACCGATAACAAGGGCATTAGACACGTCAGTATTATGATATCTGGCGACCAAGCCGACAAGTTCCAACACGAGGGCGGCGTACACAGAGTACAGCGGGTGCCAGCCACAGAAAAATCGGGCAGAATACATACCAGCGCTGCCTCGGTGGCAATTTTGCCGGTGCCATCGGAAATACAGATTGCGATCAACGAGAAAGATTTGAAAATTGAGACAAAAAGGTCGTCCGGCGCAGGTGGTCAGCATGTGAACACCACCGATTCCGCTGTGAGGATAACGTATCTACCAAGCGGGCTAAGTGTTACCTGCGAGGTACACAGATCGCAAGATAAGAATAGAAGCATGGCTATGAACAAACTGAAGAGTATTCTGTACGAGCAGCAATTGAACAAGCAAACGTCATTCATTACCGGGTTGCGGCAAAAGCAAATGGGAATGGGACTCAGGAACGAGAAGATCAGAACGTACAATTATAATCAGGATCGCGTAACTGACCACAGGCTAAGTCAGAATGGGACACTCTATAACTTGACGGAGTTCATGCAGGGCGGAACGGCTCTAGAGGAATTGGAGAATCGATTACAAAATCATATACGAATGAAAACTCTGCTAGAAATAGTCAAAAAGCTTGAGACACAGTCAAAGTGATGCTAATCTTTTCCTCAATCTCATTTTGATATAAAAGATTGTATATAGGCTTCATTTATATAAGCAAGTCATTGTACAGAAGACATTATGATCGAATATATGTATATAATACTGATACATCCTCATTCATCTTTCGATGGTGATATAATTTACGTTTACTTTGGTAGTGTGCAACACAGACTTGATAACTTTTATATATGCACACGTATTTATATATAAAAGTTATATACGTATATTGTATATGTCGGTCGAATTTCTTACTTTTACATTTATTTATTTTTATCTTAGTTACGCAATTTAAAGCAATTTTACTTATCTTATTAAATACAAAAGTACAAATACAATAATATACAAAACCTATACGTTTATGATTTCGTTTCTGGATCAGCGCTTGTTTCTAACTCATAAAAATTGTGGAAAATATTCTCGTTACTGACATATCCATACTTTTTTTTTATATTTAAGTTTCATATATGCCTTGTCTTAAACAGATTGCACAGCTATCCGAGACTTCAACACACAATAGGATAGCGATCTCATCAAAATTTCCATTACTCCATTATTTCTATATTTAAGTAATCTAAATGTATTTATACTAAATTTTTAAATAGGGACTTTTGTACTCGTGCAGATATGCGAATTTTGAAGTTACTTATCAAAGATTAATTCCGCTCTCTTTCTTTTGCTCTTCATTCATGAAATTGGCCTTATCATCCTTTTCATTTTCTAGTTAAACAGAAATATTTAATATAATGATATGTCGGAATGTTAATTTGCAAAAATATAAAATTAAAAATTAATACCTTTCAGCTCTGATTTCATATCGTGCTCTTTTGTCATATTAATATTCATAATGCGCATATCCATTTCGTGAGTCTTTTCCAATCGCAACCGCTTCGTAGGTCCCTTTAATATGAAAAAAAGTCAAAACTCGTAATATCTACAATGTGGCTTCCGCATTAAAAAACGAATAATTATCAGACAGATTAGTATATAGAGATTATTACCTTGTACAATCTGTTATCTCTTCGTCCACCTTCACCTTCATCTTCACTATCGCTGTATTCATTATCACGTTGTATTCTTTTATCTAAATCACGCTGAGGCAGTCTTTCGTCAAGACTCATCTTTTCTTCCATTTCCGTATCTTCAATAATGGCACCATCCTCTGGTATTGCCTGAACTTGTACACCAGGTGCATGAGGCAACATTCTCAGATTTTCAAACAGCCTTGTTCTACGATTATTAAAAAGGCGATTACGAGTTGGTTAATTCGCAATATACACAATAGTAACAAAACTACATGTAAAAGCGTAAGTTGAAACTTACTTAATTTTGTCTAGGTATTCGGTAGTATTTTGATTTGTCATGTTTGAAGGACTAATGTGCAGTTTAAAGTCAGGGCCAAAGTATTCGAAGTAATCGTTGTATGGAAGCTCGTTAGCGATTTCACATCCGAGAGCCACCGATGTCTCATATGTCCAACATCTAGACACATTTCTGATGGTATAACCACCACCTCCCACCATCAGAAAAGGTAAATTGTATTTCTTCACAAATTCTACGCATTTGCCGTGACCCCTCACAGTTAAATTGAAGCATCCCAATCGATCGCCTTCATTGGTTAATAATCGCATTAAAGTTGTGCAATTTTATTGCGAGACAGTAGCTTCTTTTGAAAGACTTTTACCTGTCAGTGAGTCTGCGCCACATTGTAAAACAACAGCGGAGGGTTGAAACGTCTCCATCACTTTAGAGATGATAGGAACGAATATTGATTCATAGCTATCATCATTCATGCCATCTCTTAAAGGTATATTAACTGCATAGTACTTTCCCTATTAGTAATAAGAGGAAAAATCAAACCGTATATATTTAGCGACGCTTTAGTATTCCAGGCAAACAGAGAAATTGTGAACATTATTACGTTTTAATAAATCTGTTTACCTTCCCTGCTCCCATATCACGAAGATCTCCCGTTCCAGGGAAATACTCGCCGTACTTGTGAAACGAGACTGTCATCACTCTATCAGTCGTATAAAAAGCCTCCTCTACACCATCGCCATGATGAATGTCGATGTCGATGTACAAAACTCTCTGATGATATTTTAGCAGTTCCAAGATTCCAAGCACAATGTCGTTTACATAGCAAAACCCAGAGGCTTCGCTCTTCTTTGCGTGATGTAAGCCACCGCCCCAATTGACGCAGATATCGGAGGCTTGCTTGTTGAGCTTTACAGCGGCGGCTACAGATCCACCGGCTGACAATTGACAAAATTCGTACAAGCCATCGAAAACGGGGCAGTCCTCTCCTACATTAACTGTCGCCCATAATAAAAAGGAGTATTAAAATGTTTCGGCACATAATATCAGACGTAACCAATGCTACTCGTACAATAACGTGTACTTACATCGTTGCATCTGCTTGTTGTATTCTGCCATATTGTCTGGCCGTATTGATCGCAGAAATCTGATATAATCGTCGCTATGAAATTTTGTCATTTCTTCTGCTGTAGCTTTATGAGGTCGCTACACAATAACGATTAACATACGTACATTATAACAGCCATATTCCAACTTTTGATAGAAAACTATAAGTAAACGAAAGACAAATATGCAAACGGGAAATAATCATAAGGAAATTCTTACATATATCTCCATTTTTCTGTAAAGACCGTAGTTCAAGAGTAGATTGTGCGTCATCCTTATACGATGTGGCTTCATAGGATGCCCTTGGCCGTAATAATAATTCCCGATATCACCTGGAATTGAAACGACACACAAATGGAAGAAACACATAACTAAATCAGTCAAGGCAGCGTGTAAAGCCTCAAATTTGTCATTATCAACGATTGATGTGTTCCAGTGAAGACTACAGTGTACCGGAATACATTTGAGAATCTCTCGCAACTTTCTACAAAAAAAACCGTACAAATTTTCATTGTGCCGGCTACATCGTCGATTCACGCAGAAAATATCTCTGGGAAACCATAATATACATATCGAGAAAAATAACTGCATTGAGGTTTATTGTAGAGGCACGATAATGCTGGAGATACTTGGGTGTACGACTACCGTATAACCGAGAACGACTGACGCTACGGTCGCGCGATAGCACAGCTGAGAGCCTGTCGGCTTAACGACACAAAAATCGTATTATCGGACGTAACAAGCGTACAAATCTTAGCCTGTCGCACCGAAACAATCGTTCTTCGTAATATACTTTGTATTTATCGTCGATCAAACGAAAAGTGAGCCGATCAGCGGCCGAATGTCGAGCCAGATGAAACAGAGGCGGTGCATGAGTGTAAGTGGTGCAAAAACATCTCGAGTCTCCAAGGTGTATTTCCGTAGTTTTACAATGACTTTCTTGGTACTTACTATCATAGTAGTAGCAGACGTGTTTCTTTAACGGTTGCATGGCCATTCCTACGGGTCCTACTCAGATTAAACTCGGAGTAATCGTTCGGAGCGGAATTACACGAAGATCATGGGTAGTGGCTCATAATGATTACTACATTGGACTGCATGTGCTCGAACTCGCTTCGATTCGCTTGCACCCTAATGGTCGGAAGCAGGAGAAACTCCTCCCTTTAAAAGACACGAGTCACTACCAGCGACATCTGCGTTACAACTAAAATCAGTCACGTGACAACGCGTTAAAGAGCCGCGCTAAATTCAAATGGCGAAATCCACTATTGAATTTTTGAATATCTCGATTCGACGAAGGTATTGAAGGCTATTCCGGAAATCGACTATAACAACTGCTTCGAGAATTGGAAAAAGCGTTGGCATAAGTGCATTGCGTCGGGAGGGTATTACTTTGAAGAGGACGAAATTGATTTGGAAGAATAAATAAAGGTTTTTCAAGTTATAACACGATTCCGGGTTTCATTTGGGCACAGTAGTATGTATGATAGATATACATGTAGTGTGATCTAATCGTATTTTAGATTTAGAAAAGGAAAATTAGAAACTTCTAACGAGATCGTTACAGGTCACCGGTTTTAACAACCTCAAGGAATTCATGTGGAGTGGAGAGGCGGCAAAGAAGCTGGAAGACAGGACAGAGTGTACGTGTACATGCGAAAGGGCTCTGCTGGGAACAGCGAGACAATAATAAGTACAGTCTAGTCTTCTTTTGAAAAGTTGTCATTTTGATACGAAAACGTCCTCGTTTTACATAGGCAAGCCGTTGTACATAGCAAATTGTAATAAACTCTATGTAATACAAACAACATCTCCCGTTCTCTGAACGGAACTCGTTCCCGCGACGAGGCCACTATCCACGAGCCGGAGTTCAGCGGTAATATATAGAACGTTCGGTGATTTATTCGATAAACATACAACAAGATCTCGTATTCCTCTTTTTTTTCTTTTTCTCTTTATCTTAACCGCGTGTCCAAAGGCACACACTTTTTTTACACACACATACACACGCACATACATACACATCTCAGTATAATACAGCGATATACAAAATTAACGTTTCGTAATCTTCCGTAGATGTCGAGCGACGCGTCGCCGTCCTGCGTCGCCGTCGGTTTATAATGTACAAAGCGCGTATGCGAATGTATCGTAGTGTATTTGTGAACATGCACATGTGTGAGTACGCGACCCTGCTCCGACAACTAGAAAAATCTACGTTTCAACGAATTAGCATTTAAACTGTCTAGATCGATCCTAGAAATACCTGGAGCTCCCCCGCCTGGAGCTACCATTCAATTGTCCTATCTATGTGTGATGAAAATATCAAAGTCGATTGAGACACTTTGTTTTACCGATTCTTGGAACGTGTTCTGATGTTTAGCAAAAGAAAATTTGAATTTCGATTGTCAAAAAAGACGAAATTCTTCTTACAATACTGGATGTATGCAAAAAAACATTAAAAAAAGGCTCGACTGTTAACGTTATGTACTTGGTGCTAGAAATGCCTCCAGACAGTTATTTGAGACAGTTATATCCAGATATCTATCATCATTGTATCATTGTTACTTAAATTATTACTTAAATAATACGTCGCAAACGTATGTAACTTTAGGAAGATGCCCAATATACGTTTTATTTCTCATTTTGCCTGCTGAAGGATCCATTGGCTCATCTTCGATTCAAGTGCAGTGTTAAAAAAAAGATGGATAGAGATTAAAAGGAATTGACAGGAATTTGTCCGAAATTAAACATCTAATTTGACAGACTCCTGTCAATCTTTTAAACTCAAAAATCACTCACCGAATCGCACTTGCTTCTCTATTTCATGATCGTAAATGTGTTAGCGGACAATTCTACGCTAAACGCATTTAATTCTGATTATCTAATCTGTCTTGGCGATCGATGATGATGGAGGACAACTTTGTATTTTAGTACACATTTTGATATCGATTGCGTTCGCCGTATTTGATTGATCGCGTAGAAACTGGGTGTACCGGGCAGGATCGGATAGCACATTAAATTCGTCTAGAACAACTCCATTGCATCTGCATTAATGAGATTGCAGTAACGAGAGGTAGAGAGCACACAAGATCTCAGAGCTCATGATTAAGAATGATATACGCTTGGAGAAAATCAACAAATGTAATTAATACCTATAAAAATTATTTTGAAAAAAAGAGAAAAAGAGTTAGTTTACTTTCATTATTTCTCTCTTACCAAATTATCTACTTACTCAGAGTTTCCCCTATTTTCAAATCAAACATAATTATATGATATCTAACTCGCATAGGAAATAACAATTAGCACATTGATTAGAGAAATCAAGAAATAATTAGACGGAAAATCGTTCAAATATGCGCTATGTAGCAATCCTGGTCATCGGACGAGACAACTGGATGTACAAATATCCACATACGTTCCGTCAGGCGAAAGTCCGTTCAATTCGCGGCATGCCGCGAATTTCATTGCTTAGATTGACACAAACTGTTAGCTACGAAATCAGCTCGCCACGAAATTAGCCGAGGAGGAAAGTACTTCTTTCAGCCAGCGCGCACATCAGCAACAATATCAAGAGGAGCAGGTTCGACTTGGTGTTTGCTGCCAAGCCGCACTGATCTTTAATCTCACTCTCGCGAGAATGCATGCGTATACAGGACTGCGGTCGCTTACGCTTAAGGCCGGTAAGCGCTTTCTGGCAGACCAACGTGTTATTCTCGTAGATCACCTCCTCTGGCTTGACGTTCAGTACCGGCGATGTCGTATCATCACCACACATAGCGTTTACTACCACCAGCAGCATGCTGGTATTAGTTACCGGCTGCACCATATACAATCCCTGCTCGCAATTTTCATTTACGTCTTTATCGTATGAATTAAATGAGGCGTTGCGTAGATACAAGTATACCTGGAGATTCAATACGTAAACGTTATAAACGTATCCACAAAAAGGAAATTAGGATAAAAACAGCTATTTAAAAATACTCTAATTGCTAGGAACGCCACCTCAGATGTAATAATGTTAGTAATTCACAAAACAATGTTAAAGGAAATATATCTTTTAAATTCAAATTTACCTCTTGATCACACACTTCCGGATGTGTACGATTGATCAGAACGTTTTGGTCAAAGTTTCTCTCGTCCTTTTGCTCGATCGGCAATTTTTCTTCGCTTTCATGATCATCCTCATGAATGGCCGATTCATCGTCGCTAACATAGTTATACGCTTCAGCATCATCGGATTCCATTATGCCTGTCTTTGCCCAAACCCAAGCAGCTTGACCGATCATCCATGACAATGCTGTCTGGAAATGCTTCCATGGCTGCAACATGACATTTTGCTACTTAATTTTAGAACGAATAAAACTTTGATATATATAATTATAAAATTATGGTGTCTTAATCATTATATTTTTTAACTGAAAAATTAAAAAAACCCATGTGCATTGCCTGATTCTTACATTCTTCGATCAAGTAATTAAAATCCTTTGAAAAATTTCTTAAATAAGATAAATTATAATTATAGTAGATAGCATGCCGAAGGAGCAAAGGAATATGATAAAAGATTTAAAAAATAGAGAAGGAGACACACAAAAGCAATGGGAAGAAGGTAGGATTAGGGAAGCGAAATATAATAAGAGATACAGAGATTTAAGCAATGCGGAGGGGAGGCCGAGATACTTAGAGTTTAGAAATATAGATATGATGGGAAAAGGTAAGGAAATTAGAGCGCTGATAAGATTAAGATGCGGAAACATGGAGGAAGATAACAAATACTGGTTGGAAGAAGGAAATGAACGAAGAATATGTATATTTTGTAAAGAGGGTAAAGATAATATAGAGCACTACATAAAGGATTGTAAAACGACGAAAGACTGGTTTGTAGAGTTAGGTAATAGTATGGAAAAGAAGTTGGAAAGATTATATAACGATGTAATAGATGAAGATAAAGGAAAGATATTATGTAAATTATGGAAGGAAAAAGAAAGGCAAAAAAAGATGAGCTAGTCATTGTAGAAATAAGAAATTAGAAGTAAGAAATAAGAAGGGAAAGAGATTAGGGGTAGAGATTAGAGAGGGTATGAATGAGAGTATGGATGAATGAGTGGTTAAGAAACTTTTGTAAACCAAGTCCCACTTTCTGGCTGTATGCTAAAGGTAATAAAGCATATATATAAATTATAATTATTATAGAGTATATTAATCGGCCTTTTTTTTATTTAACAGAGTTATTACTGGAACTGAAAGTGCTCACGGTAAGAAGAATGTTGCCGGCGTTGTTGGTTTGCGAACTCTTGAAGCACACCGCTTGATAATCAAAGATCCTTATCCTCTCAAAAACACCGTCCTTTACTAAGCTGCTCATTATCGGACCCCTGACATCGCCGAAAAATCTACCGGCGTTCCTTGCGTCATCCCCGGCAGCGATTATGTAGCCGTTATTGTCAATGAGATAACATGCCCAGGCATTACCGCAATGCTTATTACCATCGCAATTACCTTCGCAATTAAATGTTATATTTTGGAGAAGCGCTTGCAAGGCAGTGTGCTGGAACTGGAAGCCGACCACCACGGCTGGCGCTTTCTTTTCTGTAAATTTATTGTCGCAGATTTGATATATGTTGTCTTTTTACCGTACGTACGTACTAAATTATTGTTAAATTGCAAGTTACGTAACCTTAAGACCTTCCGTCTCACTGAAGTCTGATATCGGAAGACCATTAAATTACACGAACATTGGAAATAACTTGCGTTAATTACTTATTTAATATTTCAAATGTAATTTTATAAATTATTCATTCTATGTCATTTTGGACAATATGTTTTTATCTCGGATCATCTATTGAACTATCATGGTTCTTTTTAAGGAAATTTTCGAAAACAGATAAGGCAAATAAATGTAATTAAGGATCTCTTTGATTTTAACATTTTGAAATTGGAACTATTTGAAACAACGTGGTCCTTTCTCTAGTTTGATAGCAACTTGAACATTGGCCGGTATTCATATAGTCGATTCTTATTCAAAATCATCTTAAGTGTTGTCTTAAGAGATTAATACGGCTCTGTGATTGGTTAAAAACACATTAAGAGTTTACTTAAGATGATCTCAAATATAAGAACGGACTATGAATACCGGCCATTGACTTACTGATAAATACAGCACGACTGGCAGTGACTAGAGTGGTATTGTCGGCACCTTCATCTTCGATCGGCACGGAAAAAACGAAACTGTCCGGATCAACGTAGTACTGCTCGACCGCTCGTTTATACCATACTTCGTCGATAGCACGAGGATACAGCTTACTGAAATGATCCTCCGGCAGTGTACCCTCATCTACTGGCAGAATATCTTGCCACCTGGTCAGTCCGCTATGTGTGGCCATAAACGCCAAGACCACTCCGAAACGTTGTTTGAACTGCTGCCTACGAGAGAAGACACTTTAGAAATAGCGATTCGGATCGTCCGCGACTCAAGCTGGCATTTACTTTTATACAGGAGTTGTTATACATTTTAGGATATACATTTGGTATGCAACTATACAAGTTATACAGATCTCCCAAATTTGTACATAGGCTCGCAGCTCCTTTGCGCCATACGCTTGGGATTTTATTTGAAAAACAAGTTTGAGTAACGACAGACACGAAATTATATCGATCTCACAATCACAAATGATTACGTGAAAGACCAAATTAATTATATAATGTTACAAATAAAACATGATTTTATCATTATAATATATACCCATTATTTTATTCTTAGATTAATGAAATAAATAAGATTATGTTATGAAAAATTCGACGGCCAGAGAAAGGATTATTTTTTGTAGAATGGCGCAAACGAACGAATGATACTTTCGAAAGTGCTATTATAAAATAGTCAATCAATTCAGGAAAATCCTCTTGCTTTCGCAGTATCGCTCGCGGAGCATTCCTCCTTTTCAGGCTTTTGTTCCTGAAAGATGACAATTGCCCTACAACTTGTAAGCTAATTTGCCGACCATGTTAACAAATGTCGAAAGATGGAAAAAAAGAACAAGAAAGAAACAGAAAGTAAGAACAAGATTATATAGCGCGATATAAAAAGAAATAATGAACAAATACTTTACTTATACAAAAAAACATAGCCAACCAACTTAAGAAAAGAATAAAAGTATGATTTTTCTGTGAAATTTGTTACAAAATCTTTTTGCTTTAATACAATTAGAAAAAGAAGATAATAAACGCAGTTCTATAATGAGAAGTGAAAAATAGAGCAAAGTGAGAGGAACGCCTGAACGGATTCTGTAAAAGAGAAAAAGAAAGAGAGGGAGCAAAATAGGGCTAAGAAGAGAAGAGCAAGATAGGAAGAGTTGTCACTCGCATTATAATGTACGACACGAATGGTTGAGAGTTAATTCATTACTTTCTAAGAATGTAAGGTGCGTTGTGATGGCGTTACCTGGTCATCTGATTCATCAGCCTAGCTAAAGGTCTGCATGGCGTCAAAGTGGTAAGTACATTAGTCAAAAAGAACAGGTGAATCTCTCTATCCTCATAGAAACAAGAAAAACGAGACAGAGAAATAGAAAGAAAGAATTGTGCATAAAATAGAGAAATAAAGAGTAGAACACAGGACGGAGTTTTGTGTGTAAAAATGAGCACGTGTAAGTTTTAATTCTGATAAGGAAACAATGGTAGAGAAAGAGCGATGTCTCCGTCCTAAAGTGCGTCAAGTAGCGATTAATCGTTTCATCTCTATTTATCTCACATTTATATTTCATTTGTTATCTTTAGAAAAATATTTTGTTGTATCTACTTGTGATGGATTATCAATAATTAAGCCACTGTTTAGTATTGAACGTCCACAATGACTTCGAAGTGTGATTCTGTCAATTTTTTATTATAGTTCTGATCGATAGCTTGTTTTAGAAACTAATCATCATGCAACAATAAAAATAATGTTAATTTTAATGCAAGCATAATATTATCGTTAATTACAGATTTATATCTATATGAGAGCGATGTAAAATATTGTAAAACGTGAGTAATTATGTTAAAAAATTCGATCGATTATTCGCGCGCTAATTTATGCGAATAATAGGGAAAATGCAACTTCGTTTATCGTTTCTTCAAGTAGTCTAATCATGCTGTGTAAAGCACTCTTACGTTGGCGAATAAATCGAAATTAAACTTACTCTGTTGGATCCTTGGTGCTGGGATTCGGTGGGATTTGCTGGGCGAACCACTCAGTTGCCTTAGCATCGTATACCAGACTGAGCAGCAGATTCCTGTCGCAGTAGTACGAGTTCTTGTCGGCCTTGTAGGGATTAGCTATCGAACGAAACGAAATTCATTTTAAAACGTAACAACGAATACAACAGAGGCCGCATAGATAACTCAAGATCGTGACTTACGATGAGAACTATGGCTGGAACTCGCAGCGGAGTATTCCGGCGGTTGGGATCGTTGCTTCAAGTCGATCCACTTCCAGCCTGGTAGGCGGGTACGCTCCAGAAAATGCAGGAGCTGCAACTCCGAGGTATTGAACCTGTGTTCACCCTCGTAGTGATACCTAACATTTACAATAGGAAGCTCGTATAAATAGATGTGTAGAATCGTCGCATCCCATTACAGTTTATGAGATTACTTTTTAGCTATGTGTACATTTCATTTCAATGCCGCTACAAGAGGTAAAAGCACTTGCGTGAACTAGAATTATTATTATAGGGCTTATTCGAGACTTACTTGCAATACATCCAATGGGGGTGCACCCGCCAGTTACTACCCGCAAAGTAATCTGTCACGTTTTTCCCTATGATAGTTCAATTCGTTCAAATTTGACATGGGCGATTGAGGTCAGCGACGAAAGCCTCGATAAGTCAGAAGCAAACAGATAATAGTTTATTTTAACGTCCGAAGCAGAAATTGAAATTGTTATCGTTTCAATAAGTTTAAAATTTCAATGCGGCAGAAAAATAATTTCCAATCGCGCTTTGTCATCACGAATATTGTCTGTAGCCACAAAAAATTAGATTAACAATTAGAAACGATGGATTACAGTTCTCACTTTTCAAAGACCGTTATGTTTACCATCCAGTTATTATAATAAGATATAAATAAAAACTTGTTTATAGAACTTTATAACAAGAAATTTAATGTTAACTAAATTTCAAAGATGTGACAAAGAACGCAGTGACCTTTCATCGAATTTAACATCATTAACATAGGAATATTTACGGGATGTAACTTTCTCCGGTTGAAGTAAACTTTCCTATCGAGAACTTTAGGTTTATGTAAAGTGTCTAGAAACGTTGTGAATTTCACGATTGATGCGACACAAAACCTATTCGCGAACATCTCCTCGACTCCAAACTGTGTACCGAGTAGAACTTTAGCAAAACTTTGCGGCTTGCCAGATCGATGTATGTCTATAACTTACATAAAGCGGGATTACATTGAAAGAGAAAACGTATTGCATGTATGAACTTTCGGCACGGTTTCCGTAGTCGTATTATTAAATCGTCAAACTCAGCTATCTATGTGTTCGATTTAACCGACCATGTCATCTTCTATCCATTTGAGTCGCGTTCTTAAAAATTTTACATTCAATTTGTTTACATTTTTAATAGATCGATTAATTTCTCAAAGTACTTTTAAATAGAAAGTATAGAACAGTAAATTCAAATAACAATGCTCAACGTTCTGCGTGAAATAATTTCGGACAACTGTTAGCATTTTAAAAATCGGAAATAATGTCATTAAAAAAATCCATGTGTAATTGTAAATAATCTAATAATATTACATTATTAGAAGCTTTCGTCGCTGCAAGATGGTTTGCTAGAATTAAAATGCGTACCTTTAGCGTGAGATCGATGTATCTCCTCGATAGCGTGCACGCGGTAATTTCCAGAATGATCGTGATCGGGCAAACTGACCACGACTGTGAATGGAGTGTCCCATATTCCAATGTAATCGTATTTTCTCTTCACTCTGCCGACACGTCTCTAAAGCCACAAACAATATTGCAAACATATCAATTGAAGCAAATTAATAGCCCAATTAAAACTGTATTAAAGAACTTGATTTGTTTGGGATTGCGAAAGATACGTAAATATATAGGGGTGTGGATTTGGGTCGAAGCCCTCCTTAAAATAAACAATTCAAATAATAAAACAATAAAGTAACATCAAATCTTGAAAATATAAAAAGTATCGTTTATTATTTTCTTTAATATTGTTTTTCCTGCAAGATAATGCGAATACTTTTAATTACAACTACAAAAATGAGGTCCTCGTAAATTTACGGATATTTATCGCTAAATATTGTGACGATGTACTTACCATATCATCGTAATGATACTTTGTGTAAAACGTCACGCTACCATTCGTCTGATTCACCACATCGTTGCGAAACTGCGGAAAAACGCAACAGACTGGTGTGTAATTGCTTGTCAAATGCACGTATAACTTTGACTGACAATAAAAGTTGGTCAAACTACGAGAACGTGTCATTGACATTCTACGATTTTCATTGCGAAAACGACACTGTGTTATTTGCTCTACAAATCCGTCAAAGTGTATGAAAAACATTTTACTAATCTTTTTACTTATTTACCAGGATGAGTCCTTCGTCGAATTCTCTGGGACCCCTGTCGTGATCCACTAGCTCAACCTCCGCCATATCGACGCTATTATATGCCGGTTTTAAGATACCCTGAAACTATTTTTACAACATACATATTATTTTTACTATTTATATTTATCTCTATCTCGCTACGCCGAAAATTCAGTGCTGATAGTAAAACTCTCACACTTTCATGTGACATAAACGTCAACTCGAGGTACAAGCATGCGCGCGCGAAAGGAGTTAAATATGATAATATAATTTAAAGAGCATTACCACTGGTCGAAGATCTGGATGAATCAGAATGAAACCATTGTTGGTCACGATAAAGGCATAACCGTTGACACCGAGCTGCTCCCACGGAGAGAAAAAGAAAGAGAAGATTGTATTATCATGATTTGCATTTGCTATGCCGTCAATTGGTGGCACTGTCGGCATCATAAAAGCTATAATGAATATTAATAGCAGTTTCGTGTCACTCTTCTTAATAGAGTCATCGTATTCGATGTCCAAAGAAATATTTAATCTCAATATTTAATCATTTACACAAATATCTTATGGTTTTATCGTGTTATATAATATTTATGATAGATTATATTTATCTCTGAAATTTTTCAACTTTCTAATCTATGTATATCACTAAGGTCCACCAATCAAGCAACAAAAATGGAAAGAAAATAAAAATGAAAATAATTTTAATTAATTCTTGTTTTAATTTCTATGTAGATTATTCGATTTTGGATGTTAAACATTCTAGATACTTGGCTACAATTGTTTAATTATTGTTATTCATAGTTAATTGCTGATGATAAAATGTAATTTGTTGCTTTTGCAAAATATCAGAGATATATAAGTGATAATATTGCTCACCATGTGTGGAATCATCAATTTCTGGATTTCTTCGATCGGTACGTCCGTGCCAGCAACACCAAGGAGATTGGCAATCATCGTCTGCGCAGACAATTATCGATACTTTAATTAGGGACCCTGTATGATGTCGCATTGCGTGACGCCTCTATCATATCATGACAACGTTATTATATTCGAAATAAATTACGAATTATTATCATCTCAAGTCGCATAACCAGAAGCGTATCTACCTTCTCCAACAACGTTCTATCACAATGAGTTCGTCTACATAAACACGTTTTGGTATATCAAAAAGTCATATGTGTGAGAAATGATCACCCCTCGCGTGTATGCAATGATGAGCAATGGTCCTGAGATAATTTTCATCGGCAAGAATATGTCACGATACCATACATTATTTTCAGGAAACAAAAATATTAAATAACAACATTTGTTCAAATTATTAGTACAATAATTAATAGTCTATTATTGCAAATTCTACATTGGACACAATTACTGCAAAGCCTTGCTGAATAAAATGATGTTTAATGAATTGGAATGATATCTGCTGTGTTGCAGAGAATGAGAAATAGATTGGAAAATATATCCAGATTGCAAAATTGTCATGTAAATATTAAAATGGTACTTGCAAAAATATAGCGCGCGCGAGAGGGACGAGCAAAGAGTGTGGATTTCTTGCGATTCGACGCAATAACTAGTTCAACTACTTTCAATGTGTATGTGTGGCATGTGCGTGTGTGCGTGTATGTAATAATAATAACGATACACAATGAAAACTCTATAATAATTAAACAACAAATTCTCTCTATAATTAATTAACAACATCGGACGCAGGCTACCCTAAGTTAGTTCAAGTAACAATTAGCTTCATTTTTTCGAAGTGACGACCTTTCTTTTTTTTCTCTTTTCCATTTGATAAAAGATAGCTTAACAGGATATTTTATTTTTATGTATTTTATGTAGCAATGTTGCAGAAATAATACCTGAGTAGCAAATAATAGGCAAAATTTGTTTCGTTCTGTTAAAGTATTACAGAAATGTGATATGCATGTGTACGAGATTAATTAAGAGTATCTTGAGAGGTCGTCGCTTGAATTAGATCTACGATTGTCTCTGACTAATGAAATCTAGCACTCAATAAACTGCCAAAATTCATATTATTCGTGTACGTGCGTGCCTGCTGTTACTCGTAATAAAAGAAGCAAGTGCCTGGGAAAAGTAATTATTGCTATGTAAAGTGAATCATTATTCACACAATATCTTTAAATCTGATTTGCTTCAAAATTTAAATTTTATTAACAAGACTTGTTGTTTGGATCTTTGGAAATCCATTCGCTTGCTCCTTCAGTTAATGCTTTTCTCTTTCATCGTATAAGTATATAGTAGTCACTGCAGAACGATCTCTACAACTCAATCTTTACGAGGATATTATTTTTCGTCGTACGCAATCCAACAGGCGGGCAAAACTTTGCCTTTTTTTCTACTCGTCTCGACAGGACACAGGGTAGACTAACGTACCTAAACCTACCTAGTGACTTGAAATAATTCCAGTAACTAACGTTAGAGATCAACACAAGATACCAGAGAGTCGAATGTGGACCTAAAAGAGATCTATGCACGTCTACGACCTTGTTCCAGCATCATTTACATCGCGATTATGTTTTAAGCACCTGTTAAAAATGGCAATAGATGAAATGTTCCTTTCTCAATAGAGACCCAAAAATTTAGAATAATTACAATGCCATTTTTTTATAGCAAATATTTTGTACAGTTTGATGAGTAATAAATTAAGATCCGTTAAATGGCAATTAAGGCTGATAGCGAAGATGAGGTCATAGGTCGTCGATCGCACGAAAACGAAAGATAAAGATACAGGATGTACTATATGCATCATAGAACAATGTTGCTTGAGTTTTTTGTTTTAGCTGCCAACCTCTCTTGTTTCTGTCACCCAGTATGCTTCGTTCACCAGCACCTGCCTTGTGATGTTCTGTGGACAAAGAGGAACTTAAAACCGAAGCAAGTGTAGCGCGAATATATACCTCGGGAAGAAAACGTGATTCGCGAATTTTGTGACTTTTATTTCGTTTATCATTTTTTTTGTGTATTAATGAAGAACATTTAATGATTCCATATATCACAGAATTTGTAAAAATGTTGCGAAGAACGTGAAAGCGTATGAAAGCGCAGACAACAGAAAGAAAAAAAGTGAGTGATATTTGACAATGATTGCTGAAGTGAGAGAGAGGGAGAGAGAGAGAGAGAGAGCTGTCTCAACGGAGATCTTAATTAACCTTTAGGTTGTCCTTTATCGACAACGTAGGAGACGTACGACTGTCGCCCTTCTGTCGGCCGACTTCGGATGTTGTTTGCAAAATAACGAGAAAATAGAAATCTTACCGCGTTCTCACGTCGATCAAACACTGGCATGCTGACCGAGGTCATTAGTTTGTATTCCTGCAGCCCGCTGGTCTGGTCGTGGCGCCGCTTCTGCTTCTTCACGAATCGCCGATCCTGTTCCTCCATGTTGAAATACTTCTTGTTCCTGTGGTAGAGCAAAAAACGCTCCTTCTGCTCCTCACTTTCGCGCTGCTCCCACAACCAATCGGTCATTTTCGGATCCGTCACGTCGGCGTAGACAGGCGTCCAGATGGTTGGATGATCTGTGCGGCCCAACACCAAAGGCCTCGCCATTACCGGCACATACTTTAATACCTAGCAAATTTGGAAAGCTCAATGAATAATGGGATCCCAGTCGTTATGATGTGAAGAGATACTATCCATTCAAATATCTTAAAAAGATTTCTCGCCCGAGAAAATTTCTACAATTTATAAATTTGCCATCTACGACTTTCTATATTAAAGCTGCAATAGCGCTTTTTGCCGATTGTTTGTATCAAATATAATTTTATAGACTGAGGTCTTTATTTATCGAATCTGAAAGCAATCTCGATTCACTGACTTCTTCTCTGACTTCCGCCGGGGTGCATAAATGTACATAAAATCCTCTATTGGCGCAAGCCATCCACTGCACTTCCCGGACATCTGCAACCTCCCGACCGATCAGATAGGTGAATACTCTAACGGGCATATCGGCCTTCAACGGATAAGTTGGATTATCTTTCCAGTTATACGCCTCAAAGATCTCCTTATAGTTGTATGGTACGCCGTCGGTGATCAACATGATTGCCTGATTGCATTGAGCACCTTCCCCCCGCTGAGTCCGAAATGCTTCGAGCAACTCAAAAGCGGTCGTCAAGGCCAGAGAGAAATTGGCGATCATCTCTGTATTTAGATCCGAAATGGCTCGCTTCAACTCGCGTATGTTCGCCAGATTCGCTTGGACCAGGGTGTCATTGAAGCACGACACTACCTGTAGATGTGTCGCTGTCATTTAATAATTCTACTAATTTAATATTTTTCGTTTATTGCTTTGGATTAACATATTCAATTCTTTCTATTGATTTTTTTTACCTCTCTAGTCACGTTGGAGAATGTGATGATGTTGACAAAATCATTGTTACCGAGAGTGTCAAGAATATTGTTTATCACATGCTTGGCGATCTCCCGCCGTATGCCAGTCATGCTACCGGACGTGTCCATCAGGATGAGAATATCTTTCGGACTGGTAGCCGCTTCGATGTACCAACTTCTCGTTCTGCAATCGAATAGATCCACCGGGTCCATGTACCAACTCATAGCAGGATATTGGCGCATGAAACCGGTCGCGCTGCCGAAGTACTGCCAGGACAACGACGGGTCCTGTTCATAATTGTTGATAAAAGTACGATCGAGCGCCTCAGACCACTTAATCGCCCGGATGACACTCGAAGCGCGATCGTACACGTTCGTGGGCACATGCACCGCCGACATATTGAGATTCACGTTACCGCCGAAGTGAGGACTGTACTCGAGATCAATCGTGTTGTTCTTCGCATCGATGAACTCGAAGTTTTCCGGCGGGTCCATGTCGGGGGACGATAACGCCGACGTTTCAGCCACGTCCATTATCCTCTGAAGGCAAAAACAAGGTCTAATATTAAACAATATATGAGAACATGCCTAATGCGGGTCACAAGGCAAGATGTAGGTAGCCCAACTTGCAGATCTTAAAAACTTTCTGAAAATCGCGAATCTATATACCGTTTATTTCCACATTAGTTCTACGCGCCGCATTCTTTTTTCGGACATAACGCAGCTTGGCTTACATGTGGAATTATTATCGTCAGCAGATTCACGTATTCGATTTGATAATAATTATTTTTCAAATGCAATTCGCATTTTTTCTGATGCTACATTTAGCACTCAGTATTCCCCCCTCCCCCCATTTTCCCCCGTCCTGTAAATTAATTTTCTTGCGAAAAATATTATCCCAGCCAGGATTCGAACCTGGGACCTCCCTCAATCCGTGACGGGCGTCTTAGCCAGCTCGACCCCACTGGGGCTGTGATAATATTATTCGCAATAACTGGTATATTACTTTGGAAGGGACGCTAGTTTGCAGGCGAGCGTTTAAAGAATAATAAACTTTCAAGTACGACCCTCTATCTAAAGCCAAACAATATATGGAGAACATGGCCTAATGCGGGTCACAAGGCAAGATGTAGGTAGCCCAACTTGCAGATCTTAAAAACTTTCTGAAAATCGTGAATCTATATACCGTTTATTTCCACATTAATTCTGCGCACCGAATTCTTTTTTCGGACATAACGCAGTTTGTCTTACATGTGGAATTATTATCGTCAGCAGATTCACGTGTTCGATTTGATAATAATTATTTTTCAAATGCAATTCGCATTTTTTTCTGATGCTACATTTAGCTGATATGTTTAAAAGTCTAATATGTTTAAATGATTATAACTTGCAATTAAAAAGCTCAAATGAAGCAATGTGTTCGACAATGAAAGACCGTCTGTTATCAGTTGTTATAAGCTTAAGGACTTGAGGGTAAGTGAAATAAAAGTATCGTACCTTGATAGCCGAGATCTTGGACTCCATCATAGCCTTGATGTCTTTCGCGATCTCCTGGACAAGAGCATTTCCGTCTCGTGGCGCGACATCCGCCGACTTGTAGCTGTCCTCGAATTTGTCCACGTTCGTCACCAATTTGCCCAACTGCGAGAGTTCGAAGCCTAGCTTGTCCGCCCATCCTTTCACTCTGTCAATTAAGAGAGTAAAATAATTATAAAACAATGATAAGAATTTTTATAAAAAAGTCTGAATAAAAATACTCATTTTATTATTGTTTCGCTGTAAGAGATGCACCGTTTCTTATTGTTCCGTCTTGTAGTTTCTTTTCATATTGCCAAGTTAACTTAATGATGGAATAATAATTAATTTAGAATACTTTAATAAATAAAAATAATTTGTTTATAAGAAAATAACATGCGAATGGTAATCTTATTCATAAAAGAAATCCAGTTCTCAAAGTGAAGTGACGAATATAAACCATGACTCTTGTTCACATATGTACGAAAGAAGTTATTCTTTTTCTTAAAAAAAAAAACATACTGAGTGGATATATAAATCTGGAAGTATATAATAATTTAGTTCATATTCAGCTATCAATAATAACGTGCCTGTGACAATGTGCGCGGAACAAATGTTTAGTGACAAGCAATTTTCGCAAAATTTTCTTTTATTTCCGAAAGTTTTTTGCGGAGCATGCCGTCATCGCAACGATTCCATCAAGAGACACAGTCCTTCACGGTTGACCTAAATATCACTTATCGCCTCATTATCGCGTGCGACGGGATTGATCAAGTGCTCGTGTTGTTGCCAGAGGATTCGAAAAATGAAAAAAAAAAGAGAGTCGCAAGAAATGAAGAAAACAAGGACAGGCAGATGATTGCCAGACCACGAGGTGCTTACATATTGTGGGAGATACTGTCGCTACGGTCGAGTGCCTCAATCAGGAGCAGGACGACGACGACAGGTATGAAACAGGGCCTCATAACTTTCCCTGACCACCTGCTGGCCACCTCGGTCCGCTCCTTGGGGGGTTGTTCGTGCACAAGAACACGGTAAACAAAATTGAGGTTCGCGTTTCACATTAAGAATGCCTGCGGTCGTTCTGCTCGACGTCGATCGTCGCCGTTGTCGTATGCGCACTCACCAACTTGGTGGCGACTCACGCGGGGCCTACGGCAGCTCTCACTCGGTGTCTATAAGCGCTTTCCAGGCTTATCGATTTTCTGGCCAGGCTTGCGCACGTAAAGTACGGGCGAACGACGCGCGGCCACGCCAACTGTCAAGGATCAGAATTGATAAAATTGTTTATGTTTTCATGTACGTTTGATTATCGGGCAAGTGGAACGTTTGCCGAGGCGCTGATTAAGAAATAAGACTTACTACTACTAAATTCGTCGCTGTCCTGTACGACATGGTAATTAATTAAAATCGTTCATCGAAGGCTTGCTTGGTACTTGGTCTTCGACAGGTACTACATCGTATATATATTTATGTATATATATATCATACTTTTTGTAAGTGTCATTGATGATGTCACAACGTATGGTATCGAGAATTATCCTCCATATTTCCAACGTTGGATATAATACAAGTCACAATGGATTGCTTTCTTGAATAAAAGATCTGTGAAAAGAGTAGGAGAAAATTCAGCTTTAAATCATTACATATCATCTCTTTATTTAATTGTTGCGAATTAGGAGACACGCTGCTAATTTTCGCCAAGATATATTTAAAATCAAAATAGATATACTTATCTGTTAAAAAAAAACTAATATATTCTACATTAAAAATTATTTATATATTTATTTTTTACTAATGTATAAAATTATGATTTGGGGAGAAAACTTACGTTTTATCATTTTATTGAACTTTTATTATGTTATTATAAGACAATACAGTTACCATGTACCAAGGACAACTAAATTGTTGTCATACAAAGACATATAAAATCCTAGCAACAGTGATACACAACAGCAAAGAGGACACCATCGATGCAGATGCACCGCAACCATAAGTCTCGTATTCCAGAGGATGTTCCGTAAAGCAATTCTTCAACCTGCGTCTCTTCAAGGCGTTCAATGGAATCTTGTGACAAGGTTTATCGCCCGTGCTATTTGTGTACTCAAGGGGTGAGATGTTGACGGGTGTTACTTCCAATCTTTTGTAGCACGTTGGGTACATGCTGTTCACCACGACCAGCAATAGATTAGTGTGTGCCACCTATAAATTATTATAGGTGATTATTTTTTCTGGAAACTACCTGATTATACACATCTTTTCGTGAAATCCCCATCAATTCATTCAACGGCATGAATATGTTAAGAAATGTAACTATAAATTAAAAAGTAAAAAACATAAAATAGGAAGCATTAATATTATGAATAGCTCAAGAAATCTGATAAATCTGTTCTAGTTTCATTTCAAGTGTTAAAAACATTTGACGATAATAAAGATTCATTATATCTGACAAACACAGCTATCTTGCTAATCTATTAAACTGACTTTCAATGCATTGTTGCAAAACAAATAATTAACAATAAATTATAATACCATTAAAGGCTCAATGACGTATACAAAAAAATCGTTTTTAATTATTCATAGATGACGTAAAATGCACATTTATTTTATGAACTTTGAAACAATTTCTCTGTACTGTTTTTAACATTAAAAATGTTGAAAAAAGTATGATATTTGTGTATGGTTGTCGCAGTTCCATACGTACTAACAATAAGTCTCTACATTCATTTAACACTATTTAGAAGCGTTTATCGAAGTCGAAAATATAATATAATATTAGTAATAATATAATAGATGAACGTATGTTAGTTTTGTATGATTATTTGACAAAAAAATAATAATAATTTGGCAAAATAACATTTATTCTACATAAAAACCATAAAATTATATCGATCTCAAGTAAAATAGAAAATATTTACTCTCTGAGCGTAAAAGGGACGTGAACAGTAGTCGGAGTGATTGGTGACGCCTTTTGCAGCAACGGTCTCGTTCAACGTATAGAGTGTTCGCTTTTGATCGCAGGGATAGTGATAGAGATAGCGTGTCGGTTCTGGTGGCGGATCTGGTAAATCCTCATCAAAGTGGACTTTGCCGTGAATGGCGGGCAAGTTTACAAACTGGGTCGCAAACCACATCAACCGCAGCAGAAACCAGAGCAACAACCTTGCAACATGTTGCAGCGGCTCCATCAAGCTACTGGCGGAGTTTCCGATTCGCTAGAACAATATTCGCGTCCCAATAAAAGCATTCTTTCTTTTGTAAAATAAAAAAAGAGACTCTGGAAAAGTTTGTTCTTCACAACTATTTGTAATTCTTCCAAGTGTAAAAAGTTCTCTTTTATAATTTTTATAATTATCAATTCAACTATGAGGTACCTAAATATGACTTTTTAACGCACACAGTATTCTTATCAATCATCGATTTACTTTTTGGCATATATTACTTACGACCTCTTGACACCATGCTTGATAGTCATAGATCTCGACTGGATCATAAACGCCCTGGTTGACCATAGATAGCATGACGGCGCCTTCCTGCGTACCCATAAATTGCCCAGTGTCGTTATGTGCATCCGAGATTACTACGTAGCCGTTCTGGTCTAGCAGGTAGCAGTCGATCCAATTGTGGGCACAATTCATCAGTGGATTCGTCGTCACTGAAGTCAACGCGATGAATCGCTTGTATAGATCTCTCATCGGTATTTGAAAACCCACTACGGCTGCCGGCGCTTTCTTGCCGCCATCCTTGGGTGACAGGCTCAGTGAAGCTGTCACTATCGCGTCCGCGCCTGCTTCCGATGGAACTGTATGATACGAGAGATATTTTATTTCGTATTACACTAGACATCTCATTGTCAGATATAATCATAAATCTTGTCATAAATCATTATATGAATGTTCATTTTTTATCGGAGAATTTTATAATTAAAAATTATAAAATGTTCTGTGTCCACAGTAAATACGATTCTTACCGGATAAAAAAATACTGTCGGAATCTAATTCATTCTGAAAGATCGCGCCTTTGTACCAAGGCTCATCCACTGCTCGTCTATAAAGATCGCCAAAAACAATACTGTTTTCCGCATTCGGTAGCTCACTAGCCCTCAAATAATGCCATCTGGTAAGACCACTTTGCGTCGCGATAAACCTAATAAAGATACCATAGAGATGTGCCAGATCCCGAGCTCTTGGAGGTAAATCCTCCATATAGTCACCGTGAAAGCTGTTGTTCGTTGCCTTGGCATCGAACACGAGCAACTGCAGCAACTCCTTGTTGCAGTAGTAATCGTCGTGCTTGAGTGTCTGCCTACCACAATTGGGCTCTTCGTCGACATTTTCGTCTATGGGCGGATAAGCCTCGTATTGTTCGGACCAGCGCCAACCGGGCCGGCTCATCAGCGCCAAAAAGTGACGCAATTCATCTTCTGAACTGTCAAACTCGTGACCTTCTAGATAATGGTAACGACAATACACCCAGTTCGAATGTACGCGCCAATGATCGCCCATAAAGTAATCTGACACGTTCATGTTCATGTTCTGGTGCTTGCGGATCTCGTCGCCAACCTTGAAGAATTCGGTTATTTCAATAGATATTTAATTTACACCGCACAATCATATGTATAATTATTTACTTAATGCATTCCGTAATTATTTATTAATTAGTATAATTATGTGCATGGAATTATTTTAAAGGCGGTCACTTAAGAATAGTGAAATTGCTGTTTTGGCGCTGCTTCTACCTTGATCCATGTACTTCCATAGTTAGGTATAACGACTGCGAGGCTAAATGGAGTGCCAGGTAGAGGCGCATAAAAATAATCACGTTTCTCGAGGTGGACACGACGATTGTCATCATAATGTAATTTCACAGGAATCTCTGTCATGTTACCCCGCTTGTGATCCACTAACGCTGATCTCAACTCCAATATCTCAGGTCCAGGATTCCTGCGCCCATTTTTAATTAGTAAACTTTAATTGTTAAACATTTCAAATAAAAGATGATAACAGAAGCAATGTAATGATTAAGCGAAAAAATATAAGATGTTTCTTAGTACTTAATACCATGTTTCATATTTGCTCAGGATCTATGGAAGAAACTGTAATAAATGATGAAAATGTCATTACGCTACCTTGGTTCGCGTCCATCGTCAAGTATTTCCACCTCCGTGAGGTCGATGCTGTTATAGTTCAATTTAAGCCGGCCTTTGTGGACCGGCCGGAGATCTGGATGCAGTATAACGTAGCCGTTGTTAGACACAATGAAGGCGTAGCCGTTCACGCCGAGTTTGTATGGCAACGTAAGTTTGCGAATGTCGCCGAGCGGCACGTCCGTTCCGGCCACGCCGAGCAGTGTATCATTCGCCGCATCTGTCACGTTGTCGCGATTGTTCATGCGATCGAACACAGGCGTGCCCACGGAGGTCAACAGTCTATATTCTTGCCGGGCGGTGGTGTTCAGGGTGGATGGGTCCTCCTCAATGTTCTCGTCCTTGTGCAGCTACGCAGAGCAATCGCAAAAATGAAGAACAGTTTCGATGACAAGATATCACATCATTCCCTCTAGAAATTTTCATTAAGAGGAGCGAACACGTCGCCAGGGTGGAACAAAAGCGGAGAGCCACACTATCTAATCCACTCTCGGTTACTCCAATGCCGAGGTAGAGCATTGGAGCGTGTCCCGGCACCAAGGGTGCAATCAAAGTCTCACAAGAATTGACTATACAAACACATTTCTCATCGCAAGTAACATTCTTGAATCAGAATCTGATTTAAGAAGTCTCATAGTACAGAGTGGTATTTTTAAAGAGCTGAGGTCTTTGATTGTCCGCTTAATCCCGAACATCTTGTACAGCATCTAACACTGATCTAATAATGGGAAATAAATCAAAATAAATTTGATGAAGCCCAATCAACAGGGTACTAAACCCAGTTCAAGATACTAAGTTCTCAGCCTGTAAATAATAATCAATCAACCGGAGACCACTCGGTGCATCGATTAGCCATATCCCAATACCTAGCGATTAATTATTTGCAGGTGTTTGTCCAGTTCTCCAAGTTGACACTTGAGCGATCTAAGGCTAATTCCTCCGGATATCAAGCAATTGACTTTAAGCTCAAGCAAGGTGTGCTCAACTAAATCATATTCTAATTACGCACAATTAATATTTATTATGAAATTAGTAATATTTTAAAAAGTCGATCAAAAGGCTAGGTTTTGTTACCTCACCTGATTTTACGCGAATAATACCAAACAGAGCAAAATTGGAAATTATTCATTAATTTAAAACAAAGTTTTAATATCTGTAAAGTTTGTAAAAAATTTTTTTAACAAAATTACATCGCGTGATCCTAGTACTTCCGTTTGGTATTCGAGAGATTAAGTACAGGAGCTTGTGCCAAGGGAGATATAGCGCGATACAGATCTACACGGAGCACTTTGAAAGCCTAGGGACAGGCAGCAGGGGTGCTTTCGTGATTGTATCTAAACCTGCTGTATGTAGATTGCGTCCTCGTTTATTCGCACGCCCAGCTGTTTTCCCTTCAGAAACCTTTGTAGTCGCGATTTTTGTTCTTCATGCTTCATCACCAGCCATAGCCAAGCGGCAAGTGCCGGATTCTGATGGGATTTACGTACATTTATCTTATTCTTTTATACATGCCCTCGCTTTTACAACACATTTAGATATCGTAGGAAAAAAAACATAAAGGCAAAATTACCCGCAATAGTAAATAAACTGCAATTAAAAAAATTTTTTTAACTAGTATAACAAATATTAACGTTCACAACAACATAAAAATTACTTTTTGAAAAACTTTAGGCTTTTCTTACTACAAATGTCGTATAATAACATTAATAACATCTTCGCTTTTCAGACAAATTTTCTTTAAACTCAACTAATTGCAAGAGATGCAATTGTACAGTTGAATATTTTTTAATTGTATAAGAACTATATCGTATTTAAAATGATAATTCCTACCGTAATGTCGGCATAAGCATGGGTCCACACGATAGGATGTACCAGACTCTGAAGCACCAAGGGTCGTGCCACAACCGGAATGTACTTGAGCACCTGTTCGCGCACTTCCTCTTGCGTTTGCACATGCTTGTAGTCGCCGTGATTCAGACACGATCTTACCATCCATTGAAGTTCATCCATCTTTGTCACTTCTTTCCCTATAAGATACGTAAACACCCGCACTGGTACATAAGTACCATTTTCTTGCCAGTTCCATTTTTTGAACACCTAAAATGGAAGAAACGAAACTATCACAATGAGTGATGTTTATTTAAAAAATGTCTTATTGTTATTATTCATTTAGTGTCATTTCTTGTTTATTAGTTTCATACTAATTTACGCTGCTAACAGAATCTCCAATAGTTTCATCGCCACGCGAAATTTCAATATACATATAAAATAACAAAAAGTTATTCAATGAAGTGATGCCTATATTACAACCTCCTTCAGTTCATTTCCCAGCCTCCCTTCGGGAACACCGTCAGTAATGAGCATAATGAGCTGATTACACTGTGAGTCGGCGTCGCAACCGCGTATGTCTCGGTAGGTTTTAAGTAGACTGAACGCCTTGTTAAAGGCCCTGGGAAAGTCGGCAACCTCATCCCCTTTACCGATATTATCCATAGATTTCTTGAACGTATCAATATTCTCTGGAGTGGCTTGAATCAGCATATCCTTAAAACACGGCACCAAATCGGTCGTCTCGTTGTTATATTTTAGCAGTGTAACGAAGTCGTTATTCGACAAGGTGTCCAGAATCGAGCTCACCGTTGTCTTTGCTGCCATAACATTACCGTTTCGTTAAGATAAAGTCATTAAAACTCTTCACATTACAATAAAATGTTATAATTTTCATTATAAAATTAACAATCGTGATAAGTCAATTAAAATATGAATTTATTAAGCTAAAAGTTGTATATCTTTGTTTCATCTTGTTCTCTAAATGTTAAAAATTTTCTATACAGACAAAACCTGATTGTAGAAGTTTTAGATATAGACTTTTAATTCCATTTTCCTAATGATTTTCCATACCGATAGTTTTTCCCATGCCGGTCATACTGCCACTGATATCCATTAGGATCACCATGTCTTTGCTACATGTGGCTGCCTCAATGAACCAACTACGTACTCTGCAGTCATACAAATCAGCAGGAGTATCATCGTCATCGTCATAATCATCATCATCCTCATTATTATCCTCATCATTATCATCATCATTATCGTCGTCGTTATTGTCATTTTTGTTATTATCATTTTTGCTATCACTATTATCTTTGGTATTGTCGTCACCGTCAGCATCATCATCATTATCGTCGTCGTCGTCGTCGTCGTCGTCGTCGTCTTCGGCGCTCGTTCGCCATTCCATAGCAGGATATTGCCGAAGCATACCAGTGACTGAACCAAAGTATTGCCACGACAATGCCGGATCAGATTCGTAATTCTGACGAAACATGTCGTCCAACGGCTCAGTCCTTACGATATCTTTAACTACATCTGGCGTGAGATCAAATACGTTGGTCGGTATATGAACCGATGAGTAACTCGTGTTCACCGGGATGTTGTAAAAGTGCGAGTCCGCGGTCAGTTCCATGTCTCTGGAATCAGTTCGTAATATTCCTTCGTCGATTTATTTCACATGATAGCTTTCCACTTTCGACAGTATATTATTGCGCTCGTATTTATTAATAGTAATTTTCTCAAAATTACTCTGCAAGTCTAACTTAATAAACATATAAAATTACAAAAACATAATTTTAAGAATCAACTTTAGATTCTTTCTAATTGGTTCTATGCAAATGTAAAAAAAAATAATTATGTGCATCATTGGCTCTTAATTCGTCAAAATTCTTGCTCGTTTTAACCCCAATAATTCCGTGACTAATTTTCGTAGGAGGCTATTTAAAATGAAGAAATTTACAGTAAGGCAGAGTAATTTGCTCACCTATACACCTTCACCTTCACGTTCACCTTCTTCTCCTTCACCTCCTTTGTGCAATATTTCTTCTTACTTGCTGAATCATGTCCCATGACAGGACTGCATTTGCTGGAAACGTAGGAGAAGTTACCATGCTCGAGAGATGGATCCCAGCTCTCTGCAGCCGCTTCGGCCGCTATTCGAATGCAGGTGACTGCATCCATCTTTCGACGCAACATCCTACCTACATTTTCGCTGATTGCATTGACCAAATCTTCTCCGGACTTCTTTTCAACTCTCGCGTTCATGCTTTTGTATTTCTAAAAGAATGATCAAGTACCATTCGTTTAACATCAATACTTTGTTATCCGTGCAGCATTAGAAATAATTATGATACTTAAATTGGAGACATTTAGAAAATTATGTAGAAAGAATTGCAATTGCTTTTTGGCAAATAATCATAAAACTGTAAAAAATATTGCAATTTGAATTTTTTCTTACCAAGATAAAATTGAAGAATGTGTTATCTTGCACACAAAATCGCGGAATTGCTTGAATTCTTAGTATTCGATATTTGTTATCTCTATCTAACAGTAAGTAAACACGCATACTCACTTCTAGCAATTCCTCGGGCCGGGCCACTTCGTTCGCGAGTTCCCATAACTCGGTTCCCAGCTTGTCTGCCCATTTGGCCACTCTTGAGAGAAGAAATCGTGAATATTTAATTTAAATAGAAAGTGCATCAATATAATTACAGTTGCATCGAAAAATGTGGTAACAACGATAAGCAATAAATTAAAATACACTATAAAGACAAATAATAATAATTCATTGATAAATTAGTTAATTTTAGACTTGTTGTAGCAATAAAAAATATATATTGTATTATTCAATTCTCTAATTTTTCGAATTCTTAACATTAAAAAAATTCTTTTCTCATTATTTAGTCTTCAATTCATTTACTTAGAGCGCATTCATGACTTTTTCATTCTATACTGCGTAACTATGCGGAACTCACATGTGCGCGTCTTTAGCCCGACACACGACGAACAGCAACATAAAATAAAAGACGAAACATCGACCTGCAGTCGTCGGCATGAACAAAAACCGCCACGTCTGTTTTCGTTTTCTTTTGCTCTAGCGACAGCTACTCGTTCCTGAAGGAACGTTACGTTTCTCAGATTTCTTTCTATGAAAAGCACGGATCCGTGATAGCTCACGATAGCACTCGAGTGGCAGTGACTACTGCGGAACACACTGGCCGCGAAGTTCACCTCCAGTCCGATTATTTTTGGCACTCGAGCAGCGCCGTCTTAAAGCTCTAAAGGTTCCTTCTTGCTTTCTGGCGTGGATATTAATAAAATCATGCCGGCCGGTCAGAACAGCATCTAAAGAAATTGAAATAATTGTTAGAAATGGATTATGAATGCGATTATAAATTTCTAATTTTCAAAACCGGGAAAAGTGTTTTACGAGATATCAAATCTCTTCAATTCTTTCAAGTGATCTACTGCAAATCGTCTATCGCGAGACAATTAAAAAATTAAAGTGTTATCAATATATTAATAGGTTTATTATATTGCACAGTTTACTCGTACAAGATTCGAAAACATTCAAAAAGAAAATTGATATAAAAGTCGTAAAACACATCCAAATTTCCATAGTACTTTTACTAAATCTATGGTAATTGGAATAAAGAAAACACTTCAAATATATGTAAGGTGCTCGTCGCAGCAGTAATCCACGATTATAAATGAATTGAAAATTTTATAAAATATTTTTTAGGAAAATGAGATTCAAATTTATACAATTACTCGTTTTTTCGATCTTTCGATATAAAAAAACTGTGCTATTTTACGTTTTTTACTCATTACTAAAACAATACATTGCGCGCGTTACGCACGTACCATTTAGCATTATCTTTTATATTATACATATACGCATATGTATGTAATATCAGAGTCTGATATTACATATGATACTGGGAATATCAGAGTCTCCCAGCCCTGATGATGCAAACTGCAATGTTTGCGAAACGTCGGCACCATGGCACACTGTAAACGGCCGCGGCAACCATCTGGAAGCCATTACGACTAAATCTATAAGTTAAATGTAATTAATTTATTATTTTTAAAATGAGACCATAGTAGGAAGATCGATTATGTTTGATAAGAATACAATTTTCTTCCAAATTACGGTTATTAAACAGAAATTGTTTTTTAATAGAACGGTACATATACAAAGTTTCTTAAGGTGATGCTGG
>NW_011967224.1:538545-547500 GCF_000949405.1 Vollenhovia emeryi | reverse complement strand
TTGTGCAATTTTATGTGAAATTATATCGTTCATTTAACTTAGAGTCAATTAAATTAATAAAACTATTATGCCAGCGCGATTCTGTCAACAGATCGATCCCACTGCGAGTTAATTTGGTGAAACTTTAAATTATTTGACACCGTTTCTTTGACACTGTAACATAACAGAAAGAAAATTAGGTGTACAGTTAGTAAATCGGGGACAAGTGACATGACATAAATGTGATGCAAATGCACGCAGTGCTCTTTTTCCAAACAAGATGAAATAGCATGTTTTTCATTGAAAACATGCATGTATAAATCTTGAATATTTTCTTTAATAGCCATGAGGGGACATTTCCAGACAATATGTATTAGAACACAGTTAGAAAGGCGTCTTTTATGTGCTGTCCAGCATTTGTTATCATAAGGCCTTTTTCAGATCGTCAATTGCTTGTGAAAGTATTCGATGGGTATATATGCATTTTATTGATAAATGACTTATTTTAATTGAACGACATATTAAAACCACTTTTGTATTTGTTTCAATGTGTTCAATATATCTAAAAATACAATCGCAAAAGCCTAATGTGGTCGGGATAGTAGTTTGAATCGTACTGACTCGTGTCGTCTTAACGTGCCTGCATTGATCAAGGTGGGGATTCCTCGGTGGGGAAACAGGCACGCAAAGGTTCAGGGAGGGAAACTTCACACCGGTGTTCAGTGTTCACCCCGGGATTGATATTGATTGCGAGCACGCAGGACTAGTGCCGGGTAGTCCGAGGCGACACGTATACCAAGCAGGAGGCCGATCACTGAGAAAAATAAAAAAAGAGATGCCTCCCGAGTGTGAAGAGATCGAAATTCGTGACATGTTGGAAAAAAACGACCGCATCGAAGCTGTCTCGAAGAAATCGCCGAAGCTATGTGAGCTATATGGTGCGTGCTTTTCCACTCTTTTCCTGAATTCTTCAAGTTCTGGAACAGCTCATAAGTCCCTAGTATGAGTCTTGAATTCATATAAATTATTCGAGTTCCATGAGATCATTTCATTATCAAGATCCTTAGATTTTCAGATCCAACGAAATTTTTTAAGTGATTTCACGATATCGACGACGCACCATCACAGGTGAATTGAGCGTTGTGTGTGTGTGTGTGTGTGTGTGTGTGTGTGTGTAATATCAAAATAATTCAGAAACAACGGTCTTTGTAGTGTCCTTATTAATCCGAATATTAATCAGATGTACGAGCGCAATACTACAAACAATCAGTGAGAAAGCTGCTTTAGAGCTGTTCGTGAATGCGTATATGCTCTGGACCTTATGCTGAAACTCTAAAACAACATGCAAATCAGATTCGTGAATTTATAGATTCTCTAATTTCCACAGTTACAAAGCAATGCAGTGTTAAATAATTCGTTAAATATTCATGAACTTGATTTGCACATGGTTTTAGATTAGATATCGTTTCGACATCGACTGACGAGAATTTCTCGCTGGAAAATTTCTTTGCTGAACGCACCCACTGAATTTGACACGTTGCAACTGCTCAGTCATGAAGAAATCGACAATAATTTTGCTAACAACGTACATTGTGTCTAACGGTTAAACGTAGCTGTTCCAAAGGAGGGGGACAGGGTTCCGCGCGCGCGGGTATGTGTGTGCAGAGCACAGCAATTGGTTAGTCTTTAGTTCATCACTATCGATTGATAGATGAAGTATAAAAATCAATCTAGAATTAACAGAAAGTATCATTGCCTGCATTAACATTATATCACAGCAGAACAAGAGAAACATGTAACATTGACTCTTAAAATTAATAAACATATTCTATCGAAGAAGACAAGTTTATCTCGCAAATTCAAACGATTTCATCAAGCTTATCTGATCGTACTAATATAGGAATCGTCATGCACGGGCACGTACGCAATCCATTTTTTTCTCTTTTCTTTTCTACGCGTATCTAATATTCAGTAGTGAAAAGCTACCGGCTCTTTATATTCGACATTTATATATAACATACATAAAGTGACCGAATATTTCATACATACCACACATTGTGTACAGGATCGATCCTTATCTCTGTAAACTGGTGAACCGATAAATTTGCACAGATGAGATTCAGAAGGCACAAATACTGTTTAGTTAGTTGTCAGATATATCGTACGACCTTGATAAAAGATATCTTCATTCTCTTTCTCTTTCGGCTAATGTGCACTTACCTCGACACATGTAATCACATTCATTACGTGGTGATTCCTGCGAAACGCCACGATTACGGTTTATCTTGACGTCAATGTCTGACGTGCTCTCCTCTCGTACGTTTCATCTGTGCACGGAAACTTCGCCTCAATGTTTAGTTGATCGTCGACATCGGTCGTGTGTGCGTTGCGACACGTCGGCTAACCGGACAAGTGGTCGCCGAAATTTCTTATCATATTCTGCGAATAGAGGAACATTTGTGTAAACTCTGTTATTTTTAACAACAATATGAATTTCACCTGACAGCCTCAATGCGAAACGCGGAAGCACGAGGGACTCTTAGGGCTGAGAAGGCAATGGATACTGACAAGACGGATTAATTGAGTTACACTGTAAGGATAACACAAGGTGTTTCATTAATTCGAGACTAAAAAAACCCGGAAAGTTAAATTAACGTATTTATTGCGAAATCTAGGCTAAGCAAAAGCTACTTTTCCACTGACACATGTTTGCTCTCGACTCTTCTTTTTTGTTGCTCTCCAAGTTTAAAAAAAGAACTAAATTAGAGAACGCCAACGATTAAAAATTACCGATCTTTAAAGTCAAAAAGTACAATTATTTCTTTAATAATTTTTTAAATTTCTCTTAAACACTGAGAAATTAATTATATCATGTTATTGCAAATTTGCTAATTATAAGATCTAATATGTATTATTTAACAGACGACTGTTGTAGATCAAGTGAGAAATCTCTTATCTCCTATCACGATCTTGTGAAACATTGTCAAAGGCTCCCAATAAAAAGCATTAGATAAACTGTGATAAGAGTTTCCACGAATCGATATTTCATTATACATTCGTTACTTCATAATGCCTTAAAATAGAGACAGAATTAACATAAAAATCTTTCAGCAGCCTGTAATGTCTAAAAATAGATAAGTGCCCGATGTTTTTTTCCTACTTTTATTTCCTAATTCTTTCTTAAATTCACTCATTTTATAGCAATCAAAATTTTTTTTTAATTACTTAAGGTAGTTATTTCGTACAATCACTTATGTGAGAATTGTTTCAAATTTTTACAGTTTATTCTTTACATCAATACGTGCAAAATAAGACCAATTAAATGAAAGTCTCAAAGTTCTAAAAAAAATTTTAAAGTTTGCTATGTTACACGCAATATTATAATACGTTTAAAATATTATTACACGTAACAATATAATTTGTTGTCCTATTATTACACGTGAAATATTATTTACACATATTACTGTATGTTAAAATATTAATATTTGCGTATGCAAACGCAAATGATGGCACATTTTATTTTCTTTAAGCTTAACGGTGAGTGTGATTCGTGTGAGAAACAAATGTAAAGTAATGGAATAAACTTACGAGCATTACTGTCGCGAAACAACTGCCTTAAGAATTATGAAGAGCATACCGTAGTAGCACAGTGCATTGGCTGAACATTGGTCCAATGTTGGTTATATTAGAAATGCATTGGCCGATACTGTCCGACGTAAAGCCAATATTGGCGAAATATGAAATAAATGTAAATATTGCACGACAATAATTATATAATATTACATTTATATTGCGAGTGCATTGGTCAATATTTAACAATCTAATAACAATATTGGTCTAATATTGACACAATATTGGACCAATATTGCTAAGGGCCAGTTTCACAAAGGTCGGTTACCTGCTAACTGACGGTTAATTGATTCTCTGTCTCTTCTTAGAGAACAAGATAGAAAAGGATAGGGAGTTGACTGAACTCTGGTTAACAGTAAACCGGCGTTTGCGAAACTGGCCCTAAATAGACACATTGGCCAAGGGCCAGTTTCACAAAGGTCGGTTAACCGCTAACCGACCGGTTAATTGATTCTGTCTCTTCTTAGATAATAAGGTGGAAAAAGATGGGGAGTCGACTGAACCGCGGTTAACAGGTAACCGGTGTTTGTGAAACTGGCCCTAAATAAGAGAAGGCGTCCATCTTATTGGACCAATACTGGAATCGCTGGATTTACATTAATTCCCCAATATCGCGCCAATGTATTGCGCTACTGGGGCCAAGTGTCGAAGACGAGCGGTCCAACTTGATGGATTCTCGCCGAGTCGCCCGTGCGTTAACTTTTTTTTTTACTCTCTTCCTTCTACTTCTCGCGGAGGTAGATACGCCGGCGGATAACGATTCGCTTAAACCCGGCCACTTGCTCGTGCCGATGTAACAGGCTGTAATAGACCAAGATTGTAATAAATGAACGGTGAATTAAGTATTGGCTGATTGACCGCGCGACCTTCCGCTGTGCCGGCGCGCGTTATGTATGAGCGCCAGCCGATCTCTCTTGCCACGCCGTGTGAACCTCAGCCTCGCGGCGGACCAACGAGGTTAATTAGTTCAAAGTGGCCTCCCATCTGCGCCGCGACGACGGGGAAGAGGCTACTCCCGAACACCCGAATACGTGACGGCGCACGTGAGAGACCGTCCGGTCGCTCGCCGCTCGCGAGGCTGACTCTGGGCTACCGGATCACCTTGCCGGTGCCCACCTGCGTCGCTATACCTTTTTTCCTCATCGCCGATGATCGCCGATGACGCGCCTCCCAGTTCCCTCCAGCTTCTCTCTCGCCATTCCCGCCACATTCCGCTCCTAATCGCAGTTACTTGACGGCGGCGCCCGTCGAACTCTCCCCGTCGCTTTCCGTCGACCTGAAGTAAGTCGCGAATTCAAACTTCAACAAAGTTCAGAACATTACCTCTCGAACACGAGGGGGCGGGAAACTCGACGCGGATTACGCGTGCAACTGGCTTCAGTTTAGCGGGATATCGAGACCGAAATTGCGCCGCTTCTCTCTTCTCGTCGACGTTACAATTTTCTCTCGGACAACTCGAGTGAACGATCTTTCAAAATGCACCGAGAGACAACCGCTCCGCCGCCCAAAACTCTTTATCCAAGTGACCTGAAAAGGAGGGACGAGTCCGCATAAATGCAGACGTTACGGCATTTATTCCCCGCGTCTGCGTCGTTCCGCGAAATTTGAGGGAAAACATTTCAGCAAGGCCGCCCGGGAGGTCTTCCGCGCTCGCGCGTTTTATCTCGGCCGGCTGTCACGGCGAGAGAATCGAGCAGCTGTTCGGCAAAAGTTAGGTTAGGTGCCTCTCGATCGCGCGTACTCGGTCGCGTCTGTCAGCGCGACTGCTCCTTCGAGAATGGTGCTCTCGTTCACAGGACTGCCCTCCTCCAAGCGACTGTTGTTACTCTTCCTGCAGTGTTCGCTATGTAAGTCGCGCGAATAAACGCCGGCTCTCCGTGAACCGCCTCCCGTCTCGCGGTCGTCAACGCGGGACGTGTCATCGCGAATATTCATTGCAACGACGAACAATTAGCGCTGGTCTACAGTGCGTGGAGTAAGGAGTAAGGGAGAGCCCTAGCTTCTAGCTTTTGGTGTAGAGAAGCTGAAGTACGGGCATAATTTTTGAAATATTTGTAACACTGATTGATGGCATTTTGATTCGCCGAGAGTAAGCCTGAGGGCTGAAGTAGGAGTAAGAAATAAAATGGATTTAAAAATATAAGGGGCTCAGAGCCAAAACAATAATATATATATATATATATTATTAAACATTATTGAACACTAACACCTTGTTTTGGCTCTGAGCCCTTTATATTTTTTGATTTTTTGATTTTATCACACGAGCCATTGTTACTTATAAAATGGATTTATTTCCTTACTCCTTACTCCAGCCTACTCCGTGTATTGTAGACCAGCCTTTATCTCTAGCTCACAAATAGATTTAATATCGCCAGCAATATTCACCGAGAGTAAGCCTAAGAGCTGAAGTAGGAGTAAGAAATAAAATGGATTTATTTTCTTACTCCTACTCCATGTATTGTAGACCAGCCTTTATCTCTAGCTCACAAATAGATTTAATATCGCCAGCAATATTCACCGAGAGTAAGCCTAAGAGCTGAAGTAGGAGTAAGAAATAAAATGGATTTATTTTCTTGCTCCTACTCCAGCCTACTCCATGTATTGTAGACCAGCCTTTATCTCTAGCTCACAAATAGATTTAATATCGCCAGCGATATAAAACCAATGATACGTAGCCTTTCAAAAATGCACCGGCACTGGCCAGTGTGTTTGTTAAATAAAATGTTACTTAAATAAAATAAAATAAAACCATTGGCCAGTGTAGGTCGTTTTCGAAAGACCACCCTGGTAACATTTCCATTGCAATTCTGCTGTAAAACTGTACGAGAAATCATGCGTCAACTTTCGGGCGGACCGTGCGTTTTCTATTTCCAACTTTGACTGTCTTTCTGTTGGCAGAAACTTAAATTGCGCTCATCGTAGTGCGACAGAATTGTTGAAGATATGTGCATGCATTTACGTAAAGCAGAAAAGTGCAGGAAATGCGGAAAACGTTTGCGCAAATATAATCGCGCTAGATTTGTAGCAGCGCCTACCACTAGTAATACATACAATAGCAGAATTCAACGAGAATTGCGGCAGATGCTTGCACGTTTCTTTTCGCGTTTCTGCCGGTCGGATTTGTACTCAAAACTCTGCTGCAAATGCGCATGAAGAGTTTAACGCGACTTGCTGTTACTTTTCTGTCAGGCAGATACTTCAATGTTGTTTTCACATTTCTGCTGCATGTCTACTTCTAGCAAATAGCATAAAATTTTACAGTAGCTTCTTACAGCAGACTGCTGCAATAGTAAGTACTTGTCAATACCAGGGGCCCGATTCTCGAAATCATTCGAAGAAGAAACGTGTACGAACATTCTGCTCTGACGGAAAAGTTGAAAGTCGATTGGTTAAAGCCACGCGAATAGCCAATCAACTTGCAACTTTTCTGTAAGAGCAGAATTTTCGCATACGTTTCTCCTTCGAATAAATTCAAGAGTCGAGCCCCTGATATTACGCACTTCTGTCGCAATTTTGGGCTGTTTCTTGCGCACTTCCGCGGGTCGTATCTGAACCGTCAGATCGCGTTACCAGAGTACATGTCATTGGTTTTATATTACTGGCGATATTCAATCTACTTGTGAGTGAAAAAACACCATCGACCCTAGAAAGTGGTGTCAAACTATGGAAATTTCTTCAAACATACAACTGCGGTATATGGACAGGACATCGTGGAACTCGTGAAATCGCGGATTAACACTAAACTCAAGATTTGCACCGTTAACCGACAAAGGGCATTTCTACTTCGATGTAGACGACAGGGTGTACTACCACCGCACATTGACAATATTCGTCTTGCGCTACATTTAAAAAAACAATATATTTAGTGTTAAGGATGTGTCGGACCCATACAGCACCAAAGCTTCAGAAACATTTCAGAAAACATTGTTGCAATGCTGCAATGTTTCTGAAATATTTCTGAAAGCTTTGGTGCTGTATGGGAACCTATCTTCAAAATAGTACAAAGCCGCTAAAAATTTGTGAAATTGTTCTTTTAGTCTTCCTAATGTACTGCGGAAAAGTAAAAATGCATCCACTAAACGGTTGCTGAGATATAACTATTTTAATTTACACTTTTTTTACTGTACTTTATATTACTGTACTGTTACGGGAGAAAACGCTTCGGTACGAGAGAAGTTTGTCCATTTTCGGAGTTTGTTCGTTATGTTCATTTTTTCGTATATTGAAATAAAAGTACATTGTACAAGCGTGAGGGAGTCATAGAATGTTTCATATTCATTAATCGTAAGTCATAAGTGACACGCGGGCCGCCCGGTGATCCGTGGCACGGGTCACATGGACTCGTGGCCGTCAAGCCACATTGTAATCAAAGACCTCGTGCGTTGAAAAACTCGGTGGTAAAGGTCGTAAACGTGCACGGGGGTCTCGTGTGGAGGATCCGGGGCCGTTCAGGCTAGCGGGGCGCCGGGGACACGGCGATCGAGACAGTAGAAAATGAAATGTTGCTAGGTGACTCCCTCGCGCTTACATGGGGTGCTTTCGCGACGTAGATCAAAATGATCCAGATCAAAATGATCCGTGCTATGATTGGTCAAATCTGAAATTTCGTAGCATCTCATTGAAATTTTATTCAATGAAATTCCAGATTTGACCAATCATAGCACGGATCATTTTGATCCGGATCATTTTGATCTACGTCGCGAAAGCACCCCTAGATAAACAAAAATAAAACACGCTCCGAGAGAGCTCATCGGATTTGTTTAGATGTATGTGAGAAACGGCCGAGAGAAGAAGGTGCGTGCGGTTTGTAGTAGTAGGTTTAATTAATCCCGAGGCGTTGTTAATTTTAATAAATTAATTTGGTAATTATATAGAATAACGGACCTCCCTCCAATCTCGATGACCTTGACATATGTTGTCAAGGTCATGACCCTGAGTGACTTTCAGAAGGTTTTAGCCGTCGCTCGTGATTCGTTAAAAAGTTATTAACAAAAAATGTTTAACGAATAGAATATGGTTTCTGATATTTATCTCACCAAATATTAAAAATTGTGAAAAATGTTTTAAACAAAAGTTGTAGATCTCTTTGAAATATGCATTGTACGTCCTATTTATTTTTACTGTACGAGTGATAGTTTTCGAGAAAAATGATGGACATAAACACGTAAGTTGCAAGTGCGTTTAGCACGGCGCGCTGCGCGCGCCCCACCCCCTCCCTCCCTCCTCCTCCCCTCCTCTCCCCGCCCCCACCCCAGTTAAAATATAACCCTACCCAAACTATGTCCGAGGTGTGGAGTGGATCTCGCTTCACGTGAAAAGTCGCAAACCCATATGGAATCGTATATG
>NW_011967224.1:525663-537386 GCF_000949405.1 Vollenhovia emeryi | reverse complement strand
ATGACCTTGACAACATATGTCAAGGTCATCGAGATTGGAGGGTGGTCCGTTATTCTATATACATGTAATTACCATTGATTTGTATAAACTTGGTTTTTCCTTACCCGGAACATGTACGTAATTGATTATGCTTGCGCACATGAATTTAAATAGTTTTTTTTTTCGTGCAAATGTTCCGTTCGATCGTAATAAACCGGGAATGGTCGTACCGCACGTGCGCTTGCTAATCCGAGCGCGGCGAAGCGACACGCGGTCATTTTCAGAAAATAATTACATTAATTAAGGCGTTAATCGTCGGATCACGCTCGCGTTCGGCATAGCGTGATTGCATGTTCCCGCTATGTACAATTTCCAGGTTGAATTGGCTGCCTCCTTGTTATTTGTCGCGAGTAGTCGTCGGCGAGCGGTTCTCCGTTATCCCTCGATTCTACGCTAAAATTTTCCTCGCGGTACTCCTTCGTCCCATTGTCCACTTTGCTAAGTACGGCCTTCCAGTCTTTTCAAATTAAATTTGATGTTTGTGTTTCAAACTATACTCACATGTTTAAACCGCGTTCCTTTTCAGTAAGCATAATTGTTCATTCTTTCAGGTCACCGCACAATGGTGAGCAAGTTCTGGTGCCAGGAGATCGGACGAAGGTGGAAACAGGCGGCCAGGCAGGAGCCGCCGCAGGCGCGTGTGCTCTCCGAGCCAAAGTACCAGTCGTACGCGGCCATCTGGTACCTCTACTACCGCTGGATCATCTTCCTGGTATGGGCCGCCTTCGTCGTGTGTTCATTATTTGAGTTCGGCAGCTACAAACCGCTGCTGCAGCAAGAGAAATGGCCAATCTATCTCACCAACTGGGACATGGCTTTGGGCCTCGCGCAAGCGTTTATTGGCTGTATTCTTGTGTCGAAACGATGGCGCTTGCAGAAGATACCTGGCTTCGACCCTTGCAATCTCAAATTAGAATTCACCGAGCGGCTATACTGGTTTCTGTACGTTGTCACGACCAATATGGCCATTGGCGTGACGGTGTGTTACTGGCTCGCCGTATACAATCCGGAAATCCACCAAGTGGACCCGCTCAACATCATGATGCATGTGTGCAACAGCGTGCTGATGCTGATCGATTTATTTGTCACCAGTATACCGTTTCGTTTGCAGCACTTCTGGTGGTGCCTGTCGATCGTCTTATTCTACGTGATCTTCTCGGTGATCTATTACATCGCCGGCGGCCTTGACAAGTTCGGCTACCATTACATCTACAAAATCCTCGATTGGAAGAAGCCGTTGCGAACGTTGCTCGTTTGTATTGGTGGTTTCATGTTCGTGACGGTGCTGCATTGCGTCGTTTGCATGCTGGCGAACGTCAGGGACCGCGTCTATCGCAAGACTGCCGAGAAATTCAGCAAACCTATGCAGATAAACATTACGGACGATAAACCGCTACCAGAAAAACAAATAGAAGTAGTTTAATTGGTGAAGAAGTCTAGAAATGTTTGTTTTCGTCTAACGTGCTTCTCGGCATGTAAAACTCTTAACTCGTTAAAAAAATATTCGGCAAGGCAAGATGAAACGTGCCTTCTTGTGGTGATTGCGCCTCCGAGTAGCGCCCTTCTCTGGCGAGCGAGACTTCTGTGGGCAATCTAGCTTGCTTATAGAAACGATCAAGTATTAATGAGATGTTAACAATGTTTGATGAGTGATACAACTAAGTAGGTGATCTCTTGTACGTCTTTGTAAGCTTCGTCTTCGGCTATATTTCCAACAAACTAGAAAAGCAATGATTGTTACTAGCAATATTAGACTGCGTATCCACTTGAGGCTGCAAATCGGCTTCGAAGCGTTCTTCTCCTCCCTCCCTTTAATAAAGAAAGATTAAGAAGAAGAACGCTTTGAAGTATTTGTAACATCAAGAGAACCGCAGTCAATACACCGATTAAAATCATTCTCAATTTGTAGACTGCAAAAATTTACTTGTAATTAATTAGAAATTATGTGACAATATCGTGGATGCCTGACAGTATTTGTGAACGCTTTAATTCGGTTCTGAACACATGTTTACTATTTAGACACAAGTAAAAATTTACATAAAACAACATCAAACTTAGTTGACTGTATCTGGCAACTTTTGATACGGTCAACTAAATTTGATGTTGTTAATTATTGCTGGCGACCCTGAAGATTTTCCTGTGAGTTTACATAAAATTTTTTTTTCTTTGAATAATGCAAATCTTATTACGGAAAATAGTAAACATTCCGTAAACATTCCATTGGAATTAAAATAAATTAATACTTTTACCTTGTATTTAGTGCTATATGATTTTACTGTATCGCATTTTTGTAACGCTGAGAAATAACGAATATATTTTTGTATTAGATAAAAATAATCACACTTGCTTTAAAGGCACTATGAACTCAGGTCCAGATTACATCAACGTTGTGTATATTCAAGCATACAAACTTTGATATTAACTCTTATGATCTACTCTTATTAACAGGGTTGGAAAGTAACTCGTTACTTGTAACGAAGTTACAGTTACTTTTTTTCCGTAACTCTAACTTAACTCCGTTACTTTCTCTCCGTCTTTAACTGTAACTTAATTCAGTTACATTCATTCGATAATTAGTAATCAATTTAATAATAACTTTAAACCTCCACAGAGATCGCATTAGGCCTTGCATTACATTAATGCATAAACGCCTTTATCGGCGCTTTGCAATTTAAATGCAAATTTGATATTTTAATGTTCATTGCAAGAAAGTGACTGCAAAGTAACGATTCGATACTTGGTGAGTAACTGTAGCGCGTTACTTTTCAGAATTGGTAACGTGTAACTGTAACTAGTTACATATTTAGCGAAAGAGCTGTAATTGTAACTGGATACTTTTATAAAGTAACGTTCCCAATCCTGCTTTTTAACATCAATTACAAAGCCGATATCGTTTTTCGCGATTATATTCGCATTGAAATTCAAGATCTTATAGTGTGCAATGATCAATAATTTAATAGCTATCGTTATATTGTAGATTAATTAGTAAAAGAAAATTTCGATACGAGGGATTATTAAATGAGATGCTTACATAAGGATGTACATACAATCCAGAATGACTAATGTGATTAATATATAATTATTACTTGATTTAAGGAAGATTGATTAAGAGCTCAAGGTTCGTTTTGAGGGAAACATATGAAGAGATTCGAGAGTTCCTATCTAGTTAAACTTTTATCTTATTACATCTGAGTTCTGTATGATTATTGCATGTGCAGTCAATTGATTGCAGCGGACAAATATCTTTTTCGACCATTGTCGATATAAAACATAGATTTGCGCATATGTAGATAAACCCGTAGCGTAAAGCAATCAAGAATTGTATGCGTATCTATCCTTTTTTTTATTACAACTTGCTGTAATAAGTAATTATTGCGTGAAGTAATTTAATACTATTTTAGACAAGTTTTTCATTAAGTCACACAGACTTTCTGTAACGTGATATAGAGTCGTTGGATTACATCGATCAATAAATGCGAGTATTTTATGAATTTGTATGTGTGTATTACTGTATTATGTATTATGTATATGTGTGTGTGTGTGTGTGTGTGTGTGTGTGTGTGTGTGTGTGTGTGTGTGTGTGTGTGTGTGTGTGTGTGTGTGTGTGTGCGCGCGTGTGTGTGTGCGCGTGTGTGTATTACAAGAAAAATTAAAATGCTAAAAAAACGGATTAATAGATTAAAAGTAGATAAATAAACGATGTACGGCTTTAAAGCGCACATTTACCTGTACTTGGAGCCCGACAGCAATGAAGGTACACAGGTGGTGATTTTTGTGGAAAAATATCAACGATTTATTAATAAAATAACGATTTAAAGCGATTACGGGAGTAGTACAAATGAATATTAGGCTGAGGCCAGCTCCTGGATCACAGATCGTGTTAAAGTTACCACAAAAGCTATGTTTAATATAATAACAGTCATCATTGTTCAAAACTATTATGCCATTCTTAAGCTACGCGTTAAAAATAATAAAGATTATCACGTCACGTCCAAAATAATTAGATCATCACTTGACCGAGAGCACTCTATCACGAGGATCTCTCGGGGCCACGATAGTAGAAATCATCTCTTGGGTCCATTACGAAAATCACTCGAGACCGCGCAAGTTACTGGCACTCTCGAGCGGACTTGAATCTAATAACAGCACCTGATATTCCGTACCTGCGACATCGTCCTGATAGTACATCGATGGCAATTCCGTGAACAGCAAACCCTCGCTCAAATCACCACTCGCGCCCAGCACAACGTCCGACACTTCCGTTACTACCGAACTCATCGACGCACTATTCTTCAGTTTAGACCAGTCGGAGTACGTTACGTCTGTCCTCGCCGAGCCCTGCTCCTTCGCCGATACAGTTTCTTTGCCAGTTCGCGCGTCGTTTCGGAACGTTTCCGAGCTTTTCAGCGAGGTGTTGGAAGGCGGCGGCGGCGGCGGCGGCGACGGTTCCGCTTCTGGCAGACCATGGTCTGTTCTCGACGAAGAGGTGTCGAGGATGACGGCTTCGCACGGGGTCACCATGACCATCTGTTCCTCTTCGACGGCATTGGGTGAGCTCGGCGGTGAGCTGTGCACAGTATATAAAACGTAATCTATGTCGGCGTCGTCCGAGGACGATTTAGTCAGCAAATCGTCGCAGTGTATACCGTGTGCTTTTAACATGTGCTCGCGAAGACTCGTCTCGCTGCTGAACAAATGCCCGCACACATCTATCGGACAACGATACAGCCATTCCATTTGATTCTCATCCTGGGAACACACGTCGGCATTCTGCTTCTCGACGTCGTTCTCCTTCGCGATAGTTTCCGCGGCACTCGCCAGCTCCGTATTCCACCGCTTCGGCTTAATCGGCTTCACCCGCGAGTAATGAGATTCCCTGGTTCTCGCGCGTTTCTGATCGTTGCAAGCGCTCTCGGGCACGTTCAAGTCGTCCGGTTTGCTCTGCTGATGCTTCTTAATGTGCACGTACAAGCTGCTCTTCGCGGAGAATCGGGCGGCGCACACGAAGCACTGGAAGAACCGGCCTTCCGTGTGCGTCAGCCGGTGTTCCTTCAGATGTTCCGAGCGCATAAACGCCTTGCCGCAATCCGGCACGTCGCACACGAACTTGCGCTCGTTCGTGTGCTTCTTCTGGTGGCGCTTAAGCTTGCTGGACGATGAGAAGGCCCAGTTGCAGTCTTGGAAAGTACACGGGTAAGGCTTGTAGCCGGTGTGAGAACGCATGTGGGCCTTGAGCCGACACGGCTTGTCGAAGATCTTGCCGCAGCCCGGCCACGAGCATTTGATGTCCACTTCCTTGTAGCTATGCGAACGCTGGTGCGACGTCAGTGCGTTGCTGCTGTAGTAACGTTTGCCGCAGCCCTCGTGCTGGCACACGTAAGGCGCGTGGCGCTGGTCGTGCGACTTCATATGCACTTCCAACGCCCGTTTCGTTTGAAACTTCTCACCGCAGTCTGGCACCTGGCAAACGATCCGATTGGGACGACTGTGCAGCTTCGTGTGGCTCCACAGATTGTAGACGGTGGTGAAGCGACGATTGCAGCCTTCCACCTCGCACACGTAGTCCTTGCGCTTCAGATGCGTCTCCTTGTGCCTCTTCAGCTTGAACTCGGAATAAAAGGCCCAGGTGCAGCCCTCGAAGTCGCACTGTGAAGAAATGGCCGGTTAAGATAATCGCAAACGAAAGAAGAAGGGGAGACGCGCGCCAAGTAATTTCTCAAGGACTTGGTCGAATTCATTTCAAACGATATTTGTCGCACAATTATATCGCCGCGATAAAAAGAAACGAGAGGGAAAACGAAATGCAGTTATCACGATGTCTTTTGCATGTACCTTAAACGGTCTGACGCCATAGTGGGCCAGCAAGTGGCCTTTCAGTGTGTACAATCTGCCGAATTGTCTGTTACAGTCGTCCCGCGGGCAGAGCCAGACCTTGTCGTGCTCGGTGGCGCACAATGGCTGCAGGCTGTCGTCGGTGATGCCCAGCTCCTCCAGCGCGTTAGATATAACAATTTCATACTGACTACTCGGATTGCTGTCGGCAGCGTAGTCGGCCGCGCCGCCGTTCCAGACTGCGGCAGTGGTGTCGATCTTGGGCAGCTTTGGGAAGTTGCCCGTTGCCTCGATCAGCTCCGAGGTCTTGCCCTGATAGATCTGCTTCTCCGTGCCGGTATTGATGACGATCTGCGTCATGTTGGAGATCTTGTCGGTGGATATAGCGACCACGGCCATCGTGCCGTCCCGCGTGTCCGCATCAGCGGGCGCAAAGCTCTTGCCGTTGATACGCTTGTCGAGCTTCTTCTCCAATCGCTCCGTCATCTGCCGGCGTTTCTTGATGATACGAGGCTCGAGCTTCGTCTTCTTGGACTGTTCCGTTGCCGCGCCCACCTCCATGGGGCTCGTCACGGTACTCGGCGAGCTCTCGTCCATCGGCGACAGAGCCTCGGTGAAGAGCTCCGAGGAAGCCGCCGAAGATTGCGCCACAGTCTCCTGCTCTGCCTTCGCATCCCCCATCTCGTTCGCGACCAAACTCGGCAGTCGACCGAGCGCGGATTTCTCGCAGGGTGTCTCGACGCTCCGCGCTGGGATTCCCGTTTTTGGGACACTTTGTGCGACATCTTGATTCTCCACGTTCAACGTCGGCTGGCTGCTCGCGGACGGTAGAATCTCGCCGGCCACCATCATGTCGTCCGGCGCGAGCGCCGCTAGCGGATCGAGATGGTCCAGCTGGAACTCCGGCAGCATGAACTCGTCGACGACTTTCTCGCACGGTGGCTCCAGCAGCCGGTTCTCGCCGTGCGCCAGATCCTGCAGTATCGGGTCGTAGCTGGACGACAGGTTGAGCTTCTTGGCGTCCGCTAGATCGATGTCGATGGACAAGCCGTACGGATCTTTGCTCAGGAAGCAGCTGTGCGACAGCACCTCCTCGCCCAGATAGCGGTCCACGCCCTCCACCATCTTGGCCGCGTCCAGGTCCATGCTCGTCGGCACCGGCGGCTCCGTGCTACGCATCTTGAGCCATTTCTCAAAGTCGGCTACCGTCTCGACAACGTCAACGCCCTTTCCAGCCGTCGTTTGGTGCCAGGTCTCATTTCTTCTGGGCCTACGGTCCCTCTTACCGACCTCCTCCGTTCTCGGGGAGGCAAAGAGCGCATTGGCGGGCGCGCATTCCGCCCCCTCGCCCTCACAGCTAATCCTCTCGCAGCTGTGCCGTCTCGACGTGCAAGTGGCGACGGCAGCGGCGGCGGCGGCTCCTCTGCACGACATTGGTGGTCTGCCCCGTGGCCGGCGCTGCGGAGGAAGCCCACGTTGGTGCGGAGCGACAACGACATTCGACGGAGCATCATATATTTTTCACGGCAAAGGGGGACCCCTCCGTTTCGGGAGCCCGAGGCTACGGCCCGTTGTACGTGCGACCGTCGCCGGGTGTCTCCGGCAGGCGCCCTCCATTCTTTCCTACCGACAGATATCTCGTCTTTACGATTCAGTGTCCAAGACGCAATCCGCGGGTCGTCGAGGACCGCGCGGCGCGAGCTAACGGAGTCAACATAACCTCTTACCACGTACGATGCTGCGGCGGGCGGGCGGGCGGACCAGGCAGCGGTGTAGCGGATCGATACGGCGGTTATGTTCGATAGGGAGACTCGCCCGGCGATAACGACAACGGGGCGTGAGGTATCGTTTTCTCCGGCGTTCGTTCGCCCCCGCGAGACAGATACCCGCGCGCGCTCCTACGCGGCTCGCCGATCTCTCCTCGCGGATAACAATAAAATATAGAAAATGACAAAACAACGCTCATGAATGGACAAACTGACGCGACGGCACGCTCGCGGCCACGGCCAAGCCATCTAGCGGCGGGCGCGTTCGCCCCGTGGCGCCTGGCTCTGCGCCCCGGTCGATAAAGAAGGACCCGTCCTTTCTAGCGCGCGCACGCGATTCAAGAGCGCGAAAGAATTGTTCAAAATAAATAACAAGACAAGTTCTGCCACCGCGTGGCAGAACATTCTCACACTTAAAACACTCGGGTCGGAAGTCTAATGGAAAAAATATCGGTATTTGAAATTAAAAATTTTTCACTCGCGAGCAATTTGAAATTGGCTTCATAAAATTACAAAATTCTTCCGCACGATTACAGTACGCGTAAAAACAAAGCGGGGGGGTTCGCGACTTTATATAAAGAACGAAGAGAAATTAAAAATACCAGCATGTGAAGCTGTCACCTAACTTTACCGCAATTACTTACAAAGCGATATTTTTAATTTCTCGTCGCCCTTTGCACGAAGTCGTGAATCCCCCGCTTTGGTTTTTACGCGTACTATAATCGTGTGGAAGAATTTCGTAATTTTAGAAAACCAATTTCAAATTGCTTACGATTAAAAATTGAAAATTTCAAATACCAAATATCTTTTTTATTAGACTTCCGACCTGCGTGATTTATGTACGAAAATGTTCTGCTATGCGGCCCGCAAATCATCCTGGCATTATTTTGTGCACAAAAGCTAATTTCTGTCTGTCTGTAGATACATCGCTCGTTTAGTCCTCGAAAGATTTACGTTCCAGATCGGTTCGCGGCGCACGTTGGGACCCGCTCATTTTCTCGTTCACCAAAATTTTGAGTCGCTCGGTCCTCGAGTGCATTCGTGGCTCCTCCCGTGACATCGCCTGGCGTAGTATCCTCGCTGTATCAACGCGAGCTTCCGTCGCTCCCGTTGGAATCGACACTCGACGATACGTGGATTTCCTATGCGGTTTAACATCCTCCGATCTAATGTCCTGCCGATGTTCCGCGATCCCTTTGATGTTTGAAGCCGGCCTCATTTCTTCGTACGGTTTTCTGGCTGGCGCAGGTGTTTCCACCTTACCCTCGCAATCCTTCTAGTTAATAAATATATTCTTATAATAATATAAAGCCACAGCATCATATCTTTTTCCTTAAAAAAAAAAAAAACTTCAGCGATTTCAAATCTGAAGAAACATCTCGAAGAAAAGTTGAGAAAAGTCCCCTATTATGAGACAAGTTTCTAAATCGAGATAGCGGAATTTCTGTTAGATTAATAGGCGTCAATTGTTGGTTCCATCGTGAATCTGTTGCTCTTGAAGTGAAATCTGTTTAGCGGAAGATCCATTGTTAGATCGTGCAATCGTTGGGAAAAAAAGATTTGTCGTTGAATCTGGACGTTGAAAACCTGCTGCCTCGCGTTAGAAGCCTATTTCTTATAATAGGAGACTTTTCTCTACAACTGAACGCTCTTTTCCAGCAAACGCAGAACATTGCAGCAACGTTTACGGCAATCTTGTAACGTTGTAGCAATATTACAGCAATATTACAACATCGTCGCAACGTTGTCGCGACGTTCTGTGCTTGCTGGGTTGCTACCTGAACAAAACCTTCCACCATCGCTCTGCTGAGCAAAACAGCTCTGGGTAATTTATAGAACGGTGGTGGCTTAGGCTGCGGCTCTACGAGTCTCTTCGGATCTTTCGATGATTTAGTCGGATCGAAGTTCAGCACATCCTTCGACGTTGCCTGATGACGCGAATCCTTTTCGCAACGCGTTTGTTCCTGACCATCCGACAACTGGAAAGCGCAAGGATTCCCTGAAGATCTTCTCGGGCCAAATACGTATTCCCAGAGGGTCAACTTCCGTTCCGCAAGTTTCTTCGGCTTCGTCGACGATGCTCTCTGGAAGCTCACAGACAAGCGCGTCTCTTTCTTCAATCCTGTTGAGATTAATAGCGAAGTAACTACATTAAAAACAGAGACGCGAGTTCCTCGAAATTTTCCCCAAACTTCCCTTTCAATTTTATCACAATGTTGCATAAGTAATTTACTAGTAAATCTTACCACAACGCTCGGATCTCTTCGATAGAGTTGACATCGGCCTTCTGTTATGATCCTTGATATCTTTCTTTGAACACAGAGACTTGGCATAATGCCACGAATGTTGCTTCAACCGACGGTTATATTTATTCTTTTAAAAATAAATTACGATTAACACGCACTGTTTATATACGTATAAATATATATATATATATATATATATATCTAGAATAATCAAGATCAAGTCTTACATTTAGTGAGAGTAAACCGAAAATTTGGAGTCTAGACCAAAAACATGCCATTTATGACGAATAGCGCTCCGCAATTACATGTTGAAAAATATGTAGACGCTACATAATTCAGCAGACGATGAAACAAAAAAGAGACGTGAATTTTGCAGTGCGAAAATATTCACAATTGTATTTCTTTTGAAGATCCAAAGGAAATACGCCGATTTTATAAATATATATAGCTTTACGTTATTTTAACCCTTTGCACTCCGATGATTTAGACCAGATTGATATTTCATCTATTGGTTTGGACTTGAAAAGACGTCGCGTGAGACTCGACAAAGGAGCTCCTGAGATGAAAACTGACGTCGAGTCACACTCGACGTAGGAGTGCAAAGGGTTAAAAGTCGAACGCGCTTCTTTGTTATTCAATTAAACTTACATGTTTTAAGTAAACACGCGTACGCGATTGTCAGAATACAATACACGAATGTAAAATTTGAAAAAAAAAAAAGGTTGGCCCATGAGGGGATCGAACCCGCGACCTTCGCGTTATTAGCACGACGCTCTAACCAACTGAGCTAATGGGCCAGTCGAGATATCTGCTCTTAACATTTTGCTCTTCTACTATCTCTTTTACATAATATGATAAAAATAATTTCAAACGAGCACGCAGTAATAAGAATTGTAAGCTAAATGAAAAGATATCTATTTCTCCGCAATGCAGAAAATATTAATTCAAATAAATACGTAAATTTCAGAGATCTCGCATAACCTTCAAGTAATATTTTATTCACAGGTATTCATTAAAACGCTTTAAAGTAAAATGAGAAATAATTACATAAAATAGTATGGTACGCCGTTCGATATATATCGACTATGTGTAAGACATCTCGCACTTACTAAACATGCGTACAAGCTTAAAAAAAATATATATATACATATATATATCATATTAAGACAATATCGGCGGAGATGAAATTTGATTCGAGAGCTTAATCTTTTTGAAAGTCGGTCCATAATCGCATTCCTCCTCCGATTCCGCCGAACTGACATTGCTCATTTCATTGTGTTCATAGTTCACAGATAACTCTAGCACTTGATCGTCTTCGCCGGAGCACACATTCACTTCTGACTCTATATCGCTCTTCTGGATCTTCGAGTAAAACGCAACATCGTCAGGATCGGCACTTAAGTCATCACCAATATCGCTGCCGCAGTTGGAGGCTGAGTCAACGTCACCGCGATGGAAATTCAGCGGCATATCGGCGCACGAAGAATCATTATCGGCCTCACTGCAGCTACGTCGATCTAAATCATAGGCGACCTTACTTTCATTGGCGTTCGTGATTTCCTTGGACGCGTCCGAGTCTGAAAATTCATTTCCATCAGCGATAGACCACACCTGGCTGCGCAATACTCGAGTCGCTTGGTACACCGTCACAAGCAAACCTGTGTCAGACGCTTTGGAGATCAGCGAGGCTCCCGTGATACTCGCGTTTTCTAAACCTGGCAAATCGAGATCCGGCATCTGGGCGTCGTTTAATCTCGCGAACGAAGCGACAAGTTGACAGCGGAAGTTCACGCAAGATTCCACTTTGCGGAAGCACGTCTCGCACAAGAACGCATTGTCC
>NW_011967224.1:515946-523632 GCF_000949405.1 Vollenhovia emeryi | reverse complement strand
GTAGACACGAGACTGCAACGAGGAGCAAGTACGTGCACGCAACATCTCGCACGTTTTCAGGCGCCTATTTGCGCAGGCAAACGGATTCTTAACGGATTGAGACTAAAGAATTGTATACCCACCATCCTTCCAGGCAATACAGATCGCGATTCCGCGTCGAGTGTCGACGGGCTGTCAATAAAGCGTCGTCTCAACGTCAATTTTAAACGACACGAAACGTCAACCGTTCAAGCGAGAGAGAGGGAGGGAGAGCTGCGTCGCGGCACGCGGCACACCGGCAGCCGAAAGAGAACCGCGCGCGATCACTGACGAAAGAAGGAAAGGGAGCGAGGAGAGAGAACTGGCCCACGTCGTTCTACGCCTGGCGTCTTCTCGTTTGACCATTTCGACACATCGCCGTGCGTGTGGCGTCCGTTTGAAGCGTAGAAAGTGCGACGGAGCGCAGGTAGAGATGGACGAGGGGAGCGGAGCCAACTTAACCTAACCTAACCTAACCTCACCTAACCTGACGCGATCAGCAGGAGCAGGCGGACGGGGACGGTGACAGGCGTCGAGCGCGTCGAGCGGAGCGGAGCGGAGCGGAGCCAGCGGGCACGCACGCACTCCCCTCGGCGAGAGGATCGGGCGCCGCGAATGACGCGGTCGTAGCGGTCGACGCGAATTATGGCGGGCCGTAAGATGATCGACGACGTGTGCCGTGGGTTGCCGTTGCCGAAACCGCGCCACTTGTGGTCCTCGTCCGACGACGAGGAGGAGGGGGTGCGGGAGAGGACGGCTGCCCTACCGTCGCCGTCGGGGAACGAGGCCGTCGTCCGGTCGGCGGCGTCGTCGCCGTCGTCCGACGAGGGGAAGACGACCCCCGCCCGTTGCCGGGACGCGCAGCCCAGGAACAATTCGTCGCCGATGTCGGACCACTTCGGCAGGAGTCGCGCCGACCCCGTCGACCAGCAGCCGACAGGTTAGGATCCCCGCCGTCATTCCGCGCCGTTCGGCAGCTGAATACCTGATTTTTCCCGCAGGTCCGGACGCGCCGTCGCGTCGCGACAGCAACCACTTCAGTTTCAAGGCCTTCCTGAGGAACGGCACGCAGCAGACGAGCTATCACAACACCGGGGCGCGGCCCAAGGTCTACTCGTCCGCCGCGTCAAGTCCCGGCGGTATCCTCGACACGGACAACCCCGGCGGCGGCGTTTACCCCGGCCGAAACCCGACGGAGCTGCCGGACTTTGTGCAGGACCACCTGGTCATCGAGCAGTGCTACTTGAATCAAGACAGCAGCCAGCCGGTGCTGCCCGACGTGGACAACCTGCCGGACTTCGCGTTGAACAGTGTGGAGCAGAGGCAGTCACGGCTGCGCGGCGAGACCAAGAAGAAGGACACCGACGCCGCGTGCGACGATCTACGGTCGTTCGATCTCACCGGTACGCTGCACAAAGGCCTGCCGCACCGAGAGCACTCCGCGCCGAACGCGATGCACCCGAATCACCTGGACCTGCCTACGTTCGAGGACAGGCTCAACGAAACTGCGCCCGCCCTGCCTCGCCCTGAGCACAGAGGTGCGTATTCACGTCTCGCGCAATTAGGCTTCTGTGAAATTTGTCAAAACAACCGGCGCTTTCTTCGCAGGATTTCCATTCGACTTACCGCTGCTCTTCCCCGACTCGAATCCCAGTGCGAACGCGAGCACACGAGACGATCTACAGCCGGCAGGTGAGGCGAGCGTCCATAAATCTCTGCCGGACTTTTTAAGCGACGGCCCTATACACAATAGATCTACAGACTCGGAACCTACCGCGGGCATGACGGAGTCCACGGAGAGAAGGGTAAGGCTGCCGCGTAACGCAGAAATGTAGCGGATAAGATGGAACGGAGAAGGATAGAATTTGAGACTGTGTTGCAGCTCTTGCTCGAGAACGAGAGATTGCGTCAGCAGCTGGAGGTATCTCGAAGACAGCTTGGCGAAAAAATGGAAAGGTAATTGCACCTCGCGGCGAGTAGATTTCGGTTTGTAGCATCGACGCGTTGATTGCAGAATCCGTTCACTGGAGACAGAACTGTTGTCCAAGAAGGAGGTCGAGCACGAAGAAGCTGTGCATCTGGAAAAAGCGATGGAGCAGGTCGAAGATAACTTGAAACGAAGTACAGTGAGTACAATATATAAAGCATTCCGAATTGTAAATCGCGACTCCCGCGTATCGATTACATGCCGCTTGTATTTCGTAGAAGCGAGCAGTTAACGCCGAGAGCACCGTTACGTTGTTGAAGAAGCAAATCGAGGTCTTGACGGTCAGTATGCTTTGTGCACGGCCAATTGTAATGGAGCAAAATGTTAAACTAACGTACCGGCCTGCGAATCTGTTAATTTAGACAGAGATATCTCTGCTGCGACTGGAAAACAGTGAACTTCGAGCCAACGTCTCGACGGCTGGGCAAGGTGAAACGAACGCTGGTGCTGTTAACACGAATCGCACGGTCAGAAGGCTCGCGCGTGATTTATTTGCGGCCGCATCGTCGGCTGAAGTGTCCCTCAGGTGTCCTTAACGATCATTTGACTGTCGAGTCTATTCGAAATAATTTATCATTTTTTTTATGGAATTCCGTTTGCGCGATCCGGCGACTTTGTCCAAGTCTAATCGACACTCGGGATATTCTTTTGCAGACAATTGATGTCCGGCGTCGACAATCTGAGAGTACTCGCATCGACCCTCGAGAACGTGGACAGGATAGAGGACTGGACCAAAGACTTTTTACCTGATTCCGATGAAGACAATGCCGCTGGTCCAGCAGTATAATAGAATTTTCTCTCTCTTTCTCTCTCTACATATTATATATACATATATATATATTCGTATTTTCACACTATCTCCCTTTTTATCACTTCATCGTGTACCCCACCCTGTAATTTCACTGCGCAGCCACTGACGACGAGTTGATCGATGCTAATGCATTGCTACGCAATGTATTGATACATTGAACGCAATGAGAATCCATTATCCAATCGTTTCTTGTTATCTACATTGGTCGCTGAATTTTTAATTCCCTTCCCTTCCCCCCCCCCTGCTGGCTCAGATAAAACGCCCCAACGCAAGATCGCCTCGATCTGAATGTATAAATACATATTATTTATGAAATGCTCGTTATATTTTTGTATCTGTGACAATTTGTAAAACTTATTCGGTCGAATCTGTGACGACGCGAAGCTGCAGATACATTTCCGACTAATACCGTTATCGTGACTTTCCTCGATTAGAAGAAATATATTTTCTTAGTTGTATATTGTACACCAGTGAGAAGATGCAGATTTGACGAAGGAACGGAATCTCACGCGATATTATCAGCAAGGCCGACAAGACATCAAACGTGTTCGCCCGCATGCATCGCGCGGCGCCAGCACGTGATGTAAAGCTGGAATATATATTTTTGACAAGATACCGAAACTCTTACGCTGCGTACGCCACATGTACACACGAGGCTCTAGAGATACAAAACAGATGTACATTTGTAGTCCGATTCCAGTCCATAAATTTACACGATAAGTTCAGATCGCAATACATGTACATATTGCCGTTGTATTTATTTTTTCATTATCGTACGTAGATACACGCCAAGTATACTCGAATGTGTGCGAGATATGCGTAATACTTTGGTATTGAAAGAAATCAGATATTTATACATACACTTCTACATACGTAAACACGCGTGTACAAATGCGCAACTACAGGTGGATAACGTTTATGGTGCTCGGTTTGCCAACTTTTTTTTTGTTATTTGGCACTTGAGGTAAAGATAAGTTTCAAGTTGGAAGACGAATGGCAGTAGAAATAAGAAAGATTCCAAAAATCAGGTACTTTCCTCTTTCGAATACTTTTTTAACTTATTGTACGATGAATAAAAGATGGACATAAAAATGAAGAATGCAAAGCGTGCAATAAAAAGATCCTCAAGAATATTCGAACATAGTTTTGTATCTATATATTATGGGGGGGAAAAAACACAGAACGGGTAAAAAGTGTGTAAAAACCAGACTGACAAAACGCGGGGAAGGCGACGAACATAACTCGCGGTGGAAAAAAAGAACGCGATTGACTTACTCGAGCCCCTCGAAAATGCTGAGTAAGTCGGTTTGCGTTTCGGTGTGACTCGTTTGCGTATTTAGCCAGGATCTGCAGGCTCCAGTGGGAATGTTGCAATCGGCCCCGCAGATCAGGGACTTTGTCTGAGTCTCGGTAGAAACGGTAGTGTCGTCGTGCGACCAAGCGGTCTGAGTCTGTATGTTGGACAGCCCTAAATCGGAGGACAGCATTTTGTCGCACGTCTGAGTGTACGTATTGCTGTACAGCAGTTGCTCCATGTTGTCCAGATTGTCCGTAGTTTGCGTTTCGATGTTCGAACTCAGGGCGAACGATCTCGAGAGAGATTCGGAGTAAAAGTACGACGGGGAAAAGGCCTGCTCGGTTTGCGTCTCTATGCTGCTAAATCTGTCATCGAATGTCTTGGCGGTCAGCATAGGATCGGCCCGGGATATCCCATCGGTCGAAGCGAAAGCGTATCCTTCAACGGCGGTCGACGTGTCCTCGACATAAGGCAACGTCATTAAAGCTACTGTACTCTTCGGTACGCACTGTATCAATGGATTCGGGCTGTGGTTGTAAAATGTCTCGAATTCCGTCTGAGTCACGTTATCGTTAAACGCCTCGAACATATCCTTTTCGGGTAGCGTTTGCGTGCCCGAGGTGTTTTTGTCCTCCCAGAAGTCCTGCAGGCCCACGTCGTGGCGAAGTGGCAGCGGACTAGCCGGGAATAAGCTGGCCGACGCGAAATTGTCGCCGAGATTAAGATCCTCCTTGAGCAACGTCTGCTCCGAGCGCTTCGACAATGTGCGACACCTTCCACCGCGTTTATGCACCCTCGACGAGTCCCTCGAGTTCGCTCGCGGTGTTTGCGTCTCTATCGATTTCCCGAAGGTTTTGTCCTTGGAAAGATTACTGGTCTGCGTTTCCTGGGATATTCGACGTTTCGCGCTATGCGGATTGCCACTGTTGGGTTTCAACGGACTCGACGTCTTCTTACTCCTCTTATAATCGTCCGTCTGCACTCCGACATCGGATGTGCTTTTTGTCGCGGTGCTAGTATCCTCGCTACTCTTTCCAGACTTATCTGGACTCGGCAGTATCGTGACGGGCCTGCTCGCAATTCCCCTTGATAAGACGACTCGCATTGCCTTGGGACTGGCGTGCCTACAAAGAGATTACAAATACGCCAGTGAACTGTCTATCCGATTTCAGTATCGTAATAACGGCGACAAAAAAAAGAACGTGTATAGTACGACGAGTAAAGGAACCTCGAGTTTTTGTACTTCTTCGTCACAGGATGCAGAGATCGTTTCGCGTGCGTGAGCAGCGCCTCGTACGTAACGTAGGTCTTTGAGCAGGAACACGTGAACGCCACGCCGCAGACTCTCGCGTGACCTTCTTTAGCGGACTCGGTGGAAAAACTCTTGCCGCAACGATCGCACGCGTGACTCCTCTCCGCGTGTACCTTTAAATAATGCTAGAAGGATAACGTGGCGTTATTAATATCCTTGAGATTGGATTCTTCCTCGTCGCTAAGCTATCGCACGAGACGGCGAGGCGCGCGCACACACACCTGCTTCAGATACTTCATGGTGCCGAAGTATCGATGGGAATTAACCGCGTAGACGCACGACTGCACCGGGCAGTGGTAGCGTGCGTTCTCCTTGGCGATCTTCTCCAGCTTTCTGCGCTGGTGCACCTTGAGATCGTGCAGCCGGTAGCGCGGCTCGTTCCTGAAGACGAGCCCGCACTGCTCGCACCTGACATTGTTATTTATCACGCTCAGCTCTTCCGGCGACGGGCAGATCACCCTCTCGAGCGGCGACGCGTCTCCGCTCTCCGCCGGTCGGTCGAATCCCCTCGGCATCGCAGGTTATCCGGCGGCACGTTTATTTCACAGAGCTGCGGGCTCTCGCCGGCGTGCCGCCTGACGTCAGTGGTGTCCAAATACAATTCACGCGAAAGCGCGGAGACGGGGAAAAGCAGAGAGACCGCGCGCTCCGCTTACTCCGTCATGCTCCTCGCTCTCGTCCCACGTCGGGCCTCTTTCATTCCGAGTACCTGCTGCGGCATAAAAGACGTGTTAAAAATCTATACCTCGTCATCTGTAAGATGCAACAAGTACCGTCGATACCTTTAATCTTTACGCATAACATTCTCACGTACATTTTGTCGACTTTGCTATCACTTTTCCCCCCCCCCCCACGTATCTGGAGCTACGTCGACGCAACTCCGGATGCCGTATCTGGAGTTGCCCGGGTTTATCTCGGCTATTCGAAGCCAATAAGGAACGATTGGGTTTGGCGACACGATATCATATTAAGCTTTCGAGTGCTCGCGTGCATCCCCGCCGGGCTGTCGACGCGGCGCTACTTGTCGCGAGCCGGGAACGAGTCCTCCTTCGCGGCCCGGCTCGGTACGTCTCGCGCGTCCCGTCGGCCGTCGGTCCGGTCGGGTCGATCGACCTTCCGTCCGCAAACGGCGACGGCGGCGACGGCGGCGGCGAGTGCTCGAGAGACGCGTGCGACGAAAGTGGACCGCGGACCGAATTCGCGAGCGCACACGACACACTCCGGGCTCAGTGCGTTCCCGTTCGTGCCGGAAGACGAGTGCCGTGGGTGTCGTCGTCGAGCGTGCGTTTAACAGTTCTCTCCTCTCTCTCGCCCCGCGACTGTATCACGGACTACCCGCTCCGGGATCGATTCCCTCGGGACACGCGCCTGTCACGGGGCTGCACGCACGGGGCGCCCGGCCGCGGCGAGCCACGGGCTGTCCACACGGTAAAGGAAATTAACGTCGGACCCCCCCGGCGCGGATCGTACGTGCACCACGTATGTCGCGGCGGCCGTGTTATTGATTTTTACCCCCGAGGACAGAAACGCGTAATCGTACACGTACTTGTACGTACGCCGTGGCTCGACACGTCCACATGTAGCTGTCCAAGTTCCGCGATCGACCTCCGTCAACGCCTCGTGTGAGCTTTTAGAAACCGCCTGGCGGAATTGCGGGGGGCGAATCGAAACCGCGAATTAGTCGATCCGCCACTTTTAATCCGCTCGCTAACGTTCCTCCGCTCGACGAAAGCTCGACGCGCTCGTCAAGGGTTGAATCTCAGGGGGAAAACCAATTCGATAGAGATCGATGATAGTTGGCATCTACCGCTGTGCGCACTGCAATCGATACCACGACCTGAAAAGAACGGTGGCAGCAGTTAGTCAGCCCGAGATTATCATAATTCAATTGTACGGCGAATTTATTTCAGTTGCTGGCAACCGTCGAGTGATCAATATAGCGAAAAACCTTTCGTACAATCTCCCCAAGTAGAACATATTCATGGTCATGAAAACATCAAGATGACATCATTTTTCGATCATTTTTTATGCATCATGGTGACGTCAAAATAGCCCACCGAGAGCACCTATTTGTGACATCATTAAGACATCGAAATGTTGTAAAGTTAATCTCGTTTTACCAAGCAAAGTTAATTAAGTATTATACATCAAAAATAAATCGAAGTAATATAAGACAAACATAATATATGACTGATCATGTAATCTGTAATAACATATTATTATACACGTCACGAATATCATGGTCATTACCCAGGTAGAAC
>NW_011967224.1:511060-515309 GCF_000949405.1 Vollenhovia emeryi | reverse complement strand
TAGTCAGTCATTGCGAAGTAAATCTTGATGTCGATCATTTTATGACGTAAAATTCGTCATTTTAATGTCACATTGACGTTTTTGTGATTAACTCGTTCTACTTGGGTCTCTACCAATTTATTACAACTCGTGCAGCGCTGCTTCTTACCTCGGCAGTCTTCGAAATAAAAAAAAAACATGCCACTGCAGAAGAGATATGGGAATAAAATTTACAAATTTCGATAGAATTTTTCCAACTTCGAATGACTTTGTGTACGATTGCCCAGCCTTTTGTAAAATTGTCTACGCCCCCCCAAGTTTTTGTGCCGCGTAACGACGTAAAATATTGCGCGAATTTTTAATGAAGCGATCAAGCTAACATATTCATTGTGCCAATCTATTCTACGATCGTCGTTGTGGTCATTGCATTGTTTTCTTTAGAGTTGCACCAATAGAGCTGTCACGAACCGACCGTTATCAAAGCGCTCCTCTCTTCACGGTTGTTAAGATTAAGGAAGCGTTATCAGTTAAATGTATATTTGAATTAGACGCGTCTTTTTCAGATAAAGTATCTAGTTATTGATTGTAATTTCGTCGTATTAACACATTAACACATTCATTAAAGTAACGTCAAGTTGCACAAAAATATCGCGAGTCCCAGGTCGCGCGTAAATCGCTTAGAACAGAAAACTTTACTCTAATCAATTTAAAAACCTCGATACAATTTATCTCAATGGCGGATTGTTAATTGTAATGACAGTTAAATATAAAGATTGTTTTCAATAGCACCTTATTGGCTTTTCCACGACAAGCACTCGATAAATGGGAGACTGTCATTTCATCCGCGATCTCTCGCTACGTACATTGCGGAAACATTTCTTTCCACAATTCTGACTACAGAACGATTCGCTGTTAGAAAACAAAGATATTCATAAATCACAAAGTTCACCACGAGGGAGAATTCATTTCAGATTTGTCGCCGGAGAGCTTGCGTTATAATTCAGCGAAAATGAATAGAACAGCCGCTCGGTACAGCTCTTCAGTACGCAACGTTAAACGTTCGCATCAGTTGTCGTTGATCGATGCTCAAGCATTTCAAACGTGTCCTTGCCTTTCATGGATTATCAAGATGCTTTGCCATTTCATTCCATTATAGTCGTTAGAATATTTAAGTTTGCATACGACTTTTTACAATTATTGACTCAACATCGCGAACTTAATTGCAAGCTCAGACGCTGGCAAGTATCTAATTGGGCAACGATCGTTTTCACACAAATGCAAGCATTTCATCATATTGTTAAACGTAATTCTTGTACATTTTGTTACATTAGTCGTACGTACCTTGACTTATTATTCTGATAAAAGTTACGCGACGATGCGCACATTCTCAGAAAACTGTTCTCGACAAAAGCTAAACGACACCTCGTCGCTCAAAATATTTCGGTATTCCTTGCAAGTACATTTTATTGCTTCCCCTTAGGTTTACAAGGCGGTACTCCTTGTATTTAATTTAAATTTGTCACGTCAGAGCAGCAGGAGTAGGTTGACACTTTTCATCTACGATCTAGTAAATGGACACCTGTGAAAAGTTTTAATCAATGAAAGCAGATGTATAATACAAATTATAAACAGCACCGTACGTTGCAGGAAAAGCGAAGCTTTGGAAATTAAAAATGCTGGCCTCTCATTTCTGTCGAGAAAAAAAGTTTCCTCGACGTATTCGGAAAATGAAATCCATTCCCCCCCGATTGATCGAAATTGAAAGAGTTCGTAAATAAACGAAAGACGCGGTTATTGGTAGATTCGGTAGGAACGACACTCGGTACATGTGCGACACCCGAGACAGATAAAATGCAAATAACCGGTGAATAGATAAAACATTTAGTGAATCGCACGAGTGAGCGAGCGAATGCGCAAAGTCCGCTAAAAATTTACGTAAAGCCGGGCCACTTGGCGAGATCGTTTCCACCAGTCTTCGCGTGTCTAGAAATCGCTTCCAATAATCGCTTCGTATAAAACAGACGTGGGAGGGAGAACGTCAGTCACGTGCACTAAAATCGTTCTGTTGTTTCGTTTCATTCGTATAGCGACATAGAAGAGGAAGACAATGCGCCACGTCGTTCCCATTTTTCCTGGCGAACCGAGTGAACCGGATTAGAAGAGATAGAGAAATACAGAGAGAGAGCGCGAGTGAGAGAGAGAAGAGGAGAGAAGAGGAGAGAGAGGACGCAAATCGATAGCGCACGATTTCGGTGTCGGGTCAGCTGGTGGTGCCTTCATCCCCCGGTGTTGTCAAGCCGCGTTTTCCCTTCCTGTTCCCCTTGGAAACACGGAGCACCACGGGAAGTGGTGTCGCGCTGCTGAGAGAAGCTACCCTTCTACGCGATGAGAGACACCGGCAACCAGGCCAAGTACGAGCAGCTCTTGGACGACGCCGGCCTCGAGATCCGCAGCGACGACAAGGAACGCAACGATGATGCGACTCTAAACGAGGTGAGCCTAGATTCGAACGTTTTATGAATCTAAATGACATAATCAACAATTAGTCCTCATGCGTGTACACAGACCGATTCTTCGTTATACGCCAGTGTTTATATTAACCGTGTCTCAATGAGGCTCGACGTTTATTGATATCACAATTGTGAGGGCTTCCAAAGGATATGCGTTAGGGCCTGAGCCGAAAGATTGTCGTGACCGTTTACGATTCTGTCGTAAGACTCAAGTCGGCGTCGGAAGTCAACGCACAAAGAATTGTCGTAGACGCACGTCGCCTTGCGATGACTCGTAAACGGCTACGACAATCTGTCTGTTCAAGCCCTTACAACGGACAGTTTAAACATTTTTCTAAATCACATTTTGGAAGAGAAAACTTGAGCACACGACATGCGTGTTGTCATTTTGATCTCTAGGTTCATCCCTTGGAGCACCGACATATAATCACGAATCATCTGTGGCAAACATACTTTTCAGCGTACGCGCGCGCTGCGATAGAGTTGTGCAATTTCACGAAATATCTGTATTTGCGTGAATCCGTTTCTCTTCCCACGACAGCCGGATAAAAAGTTGGGCGAAAGGTGGAACCCGATATCCCGCGAATCCATTCGAAGTTATCAGGCGCGTGTGCCAAACTGAAGCGAGCTGTTTCACTTTATGCGTCACGCGCTCCAACGTCTACGCTTTACTCATAGCTTTCGATATACCAACTTGCAACCTCAGCTTGATTCGTCTCTTCTCCTCGCGGCTTCTGAACCTCTTCACTTTTCGCTCCTTTTCCTCCCTCTCTTTCTCTGATAAGAAAAAAATGATCACTATGTTGTATATGAGATCAATCTAAAATCAATCTTTCCATCAATTTGATCATCTGGTCATAGAGTTGTAAAATGCAGACAACGCCTGACAAAGGTTTAAAATCCTTTAAATATAATAGAATTTATGTTAAAAGCCTACAGCCACTCCTCACTGGGTCAAGTGCAGAAAATATAGCGTGGCGCAGCTATACAAAGTGCAGACCTGCTCCGTTCTCCTCGGCAAGGCGCAGAATTTAGTCGGCGCGATATCACGCTTTTAAAGATTCCAATTTTCTCTCAATCGCTCATCCAATCGTCCTGAAAAGGGGAGATAAATTTGCATGACAATTAACGACAATTTGAATGAATAATTAGAATTGGAGATTGTGGATTGCGGTGCATGGCGTTTACATAAGTGAAACTCGTATGTCACGAGGAAATGCTCGTCACGTTACCACGTGGGCAAGGACGCAAAAATGAGACCATTGCCAGTGGATTGCAAGGAGTAATACGACTAATGGCACCTGCATAATGACGCCAAGTGCCACAACTACTATAATATTTGCATAGGCAAACAACGCCTTTCCAACGCGGCCTACAGCTCGAGAAATGTTTAAATAGCCTATTAGCCCTAGCACTTTTCTCACTTTACCGCCTCTCCCTCTCATGCTCGCAGCAAAAAGGTAAACAGCCACAAATGTAAACAGAAATTTGTGGTAAGAAAAATATTCGATACCAAGCACAAGCGGCATCGTATTCGCATGGGCGAGTCTGTCATATTCTTTCGAGAGTCGTCCCGACTTTTCGCCATTTCCTAGTAGCACAATATATTGGCGCAATATTGGGAATAAAATCTAGTATTCCCAATATTGGTTCAATATTGTAAGGTGGACGCCTTCTCTTATTTAGCCAATATTCTTATTGCATCGTTAAATATTGGCCAATGCATTTCCATATAAATCTAACATTATATAATCGTTACC
>NW_011967224.1:486914-510442 GCF_000949405.1 Vollenhovia emeryi | reverse complement strand
AGTATTCCCAATGTTGGTCCAATATCGTAAGGTGGACGCCTTCTCTTACTTACCCAGCAAACACAGAGCCTTGCAACAACGTTGCGGCAATGTTGTAATATTGCTGTAACGTTGCTGCATCGTTGCTACAATATTGCGCAATGTTCTATGTTTGCTGGGTAGCCAATATTCTTGTTGCATTGTTAAATATTGGCCAATGCATTTCCGTATAAATTTTACATTATGTAATCATCATCGTGCAATATTTGCATTTATTCCATGGCCAATATTCAATATTGGGAAATAATGTGATCCAGCAATTCTAATATTTGTCCAATATTGTAAGGTGGACGCCTTCTCTTAATTACCCAGCAAACACAGAGCATTGCAACAACGTTGCTACAATATTGCGCAATGTTCTATGTTCGCGGGGTAGCCAATATTCTTATTGCATTGTTAAATATTGGCCAATGCATTTCCGTATAAATCTAACATTATGTAATCATCATCGTGCAATATTTACATTTATTCCACGGCCAATACTGGCTTCACGTTGAACAACGTCGGCCAATGCGTCTCTAATATAACCAACATCGGACCCCAATCGTCCGCGGAGGCTCCCTGCTCCGAGTGGCACGGGACGATTGAGAGCCCCTGTGGTGCACATACGCGGCGCGTGTCGCACGACACGTTGACTTCGCCGAGAGATGACGGGATGACGGGGTGCAGGAGTCGACGGCAGGGGAGAAAACGTCGGGAGGACCGGCCGGACCGGGCGAAGTTCCGCGATCGCCGTTGACAGTGCGTTGACTTGGCCGCTCGCCGAGATCCCAGCTGCCCGTTTACGTGGCCGCGATCGCTCGTGGGACGCGCTTCCCTGTTCGCGCGACACGCCGCGGGCCGCCTCCGCGCCGACCTGTCCTGCGATCCGCCCGCGCTCACGTCCTCGTAATCGCCGCCCTCGATTTCCGTTCGGAAACGTATCGACAGATCGATCGGGGGTTTGCGCCTCCGTCGCGCCGCGAGGTTAACGTTCGTCACTTGGTCCCGACACGCACCCTCGTTTGTCGAGTCTCGACCGCGAGACGACTTCCCTCCGCCTCGATTGTTGCCGGCGAGAATCGAGATGACTTCCCGCCGAATGGTTCCGCCTCGGTGCGCGCACTTTTCTTCTTTTTTTTTTACACACAGTTGCGACAATAGATAACGCGCGGGGGTGTGCCGCAGGTTTGGTGCACTGTTGATAAGACTGCGTGAGGTAGCGCGTAACGCATCCGCGACACGTGTATGTGACGTCGCGTGGAACGCGGTAATTAAAATGAACGATTTATCATCGTCGCGCCGTGCCCGATTAGTGAACGAGCTGTTTTTCCAGTCGACGTGTCTCCTCTCCTGTTGAGTTGAACCTGACATTACTCTCTAAGGTCCAGTTTCACAAACGTCAGTTAACTGTTAACCAGAGTTCAGTCGACTTCCTATCTTTCTCAATCTTGTTATCCAAGAAGAGACAGAGGATCGATTAACCATGGGTTAGCGGTTAAACGACGTTTGTGAAACTGGCCCTAAATGAAAACCCCCAATGTATAACAATATGCAATGGTTTGCGAATGCGCTCAGGTGGATTAACGTGATGATGTTTTCTTTGTTTTTTCAAGGACAAAGAACAAGATTCCGAAATGTGGCTGACTACCGGCGAATCAGCGAGTCTTGGGGCTGAAGAGGTGGCGGCTAGATTGCACGTCGACGTGCGAACGGGGCTCAGATGGCAAGAGGCCGACCACAGAAGACAGCTGACGGGTTTCAACGAGTTCACCGTCAAGGAGGAGGATCCGCCGTGGAAGAAATACATCGAACAGGTGCGAGTTTCTCCTGCCCCGCGACGTCGTACACGGAAGGAACTACAACGCAATCTCGATGGATTGTTATAATCAACTGAGTTTAAATGTTTTAAGGAGGGGATATTTTTTAATAAGTCGACCTAACTGGCAAGAAGTGATCGTTACTTGGTTCGCAACGTTTCGACCCTTCAGTCAGGTCTGATTGTTTGTAGAACACACTTGAACAGGACCTGATTGTTTGCAGAACACACTTGAAAAGGACCTGATTAAAGGGTCGAAACGTTGCGAACCAAATAAAGATCACTTCTTGCCAGTTAGGTCGACCTATTAAAAAAATATTCCCTCCTTGAATCATCACTGGCGACAATGAGACTTACTTAACTTGTTTAAACGTTTTAGTTCAAGAATCCGTTGATTCTCCTCTTGCTTGCCTCCGCATTTGTCAGCGTGTGCATGAAGCAGTTCGACGACGCCGTCAGTATTACTGTGGTAAGTAGATCTCAGCCTCTCCCTTGTTGACTTTCGTCAATCCCACAACAAATTTCGGCAGGCGTTGTCTAACCGATGCTTATGTATGTGATGCGTTCCTTTGTAGGCTATCATAATAGTGGTGACAGTCGCATTTGTACAAGAGTACCGGTCGGAGAAATCTTTAGAGGAATTGAATAAGTTGGTACCACCGATATGCCATTGGTAAATAGATTTGTGCTTTCTATCAGGTACTTGACTAACCGCGCGCTATGCGTAGTACACGCACAATGGATATTGGTTTGATCTTGTGGCAGCATGAATCTAAATTTACAATCCTTGGCAAGTGCGGTCCTCGAAGGGATACACTAATCCTTAATACGCGTGGCTTTCCTTTCCCCTCGCGAAGAAGACGTAAATGCCGTTGCACCCTGTAGAAGGTGGAACTTGCGTGTAACTTCGTGAGATCCTACGCTTTGCGAGCAAAAGAAATCTCGACTAAGAAAAATTGTTAATTCTTACTTGTTAAGATATTTTTGCGCTGCCGTTGCACTCTGATATTTTGTTTCCAGCTTGAGAGAGGGTCGCGTGGAGACGTTTCTCGCGCGCAATTTAGTTCCTGGCGATATAGTGTATTTAAATATTGGAGATAGAGTACCTGCCGACATCAGAATATTCGAAGCTATAGATCTGGCGATTGACGAGAGCAGCTTTACTGGCGAGACCGAGCCGGCGCAAAAGTTAACGGCACCCTTGTTGAAGACCAACGGGCTGACGTCCAAGAGAAATATCGCGTTCATGGGCACTTTAGTTCGCTGCGGGAACGGCAAGGTAAATCCCGTTGAGACTATACATGAAATCTTTGGGAGTCATTGCGCTTTACCATCAACTTATATTACGATATCGCGCGATACAGGGAATTGTAGTGAATACGGGAGAAAAGAGTGAATTTGGGGAGGTTTTCACGATGATGCAGGCGGAGGAGGCACCAAAGACTCCACTACAGCGAAGCATGGACATTTTAGGTGCTCAGCTGTCCTTCTATTCCTTCTGCATTATCGGTATTATTATGCTGCTGGGCTGGATCCAAGGTAAGGCTATCCTTGAGATGTTTACCATTGGTGTAAGCTTGGCAGTAGCAGCTATACCGGAAGGCTTGCCTATCGTCGTGACTGTGACACTGGCGCTGGGGGTGATGCGAATGGTCAAGAGAAAAGCCATTGTGAAGAAATTACCAACCGTTGAGACTCTCGGTAAGTTGTAACGTTGGAAATCTCGAGAAATTGTTTCAGTTCAATTTTACAAAGTGTATTCTTCTAATCTCCCGTGTAAAGCTTCAAACATATGGAGAGAAAGAGAGAGAGAGAGAGAGAGAGATCTTGTTTTATTTTTAGGCTGCGTAAATGTGATATGTTCTGATAAAACCGGCACGATCACGAAGAACGAGATGACCGCCACGATACTCGTTACGTCGGAGGGTTGCATCGCGGATGTTACTGGAACGGGATACAACGGCGTGGGGGAAGTGCACATACGGAAATGTGATAATCTTGATTTCGCACGCGCCGCTATCAGTAACATGCTGGAAGTGGGTTGCGTGTGCAATAACGCTATCATACAGAATGACACTCTGTTGGGACAACCGACGGAAGGCGCGCTGATAGCGGTGGCAATGAAATTCGGCATGTATGGTGTCGCCGATAGATATTTGCGATTGCAAGAATATCCGTTCTCGTCTGAGCAAAAGATGATGGCTGTGAAATGTACCCCGAAATTTGGAGAGGTAAATTTACAGCCAGACACTTCATTCTCCCTGGTAATAGATGCACGTTTTTTTTATTTTATTTTAGAAAGTCAAGTACATACACGCTGTAATTCAATATTTCAGAATAGGCAGGAGATATACTTTGTAAAAGGTGCTTTGGAGAAAATCTTACCGCAGTGTACAAAATATTACGAGAATGGTCAAGTGTATCCTCTTAGTCAAAAGAAAGATCAGGAGTTCTTGACAGAAGCGTACGATATTGGCCAACAAGGGTTGCGAGGTGTTGTCTCTAAGCATAATAATGAAAGGATGATGAATTTTTATTATATTTTTCGATTATTTCTATTTAATATGGTTACAGTGATCGGTCTGGCACGTGGCTCCTCATTGCAGGATCTAATTTATGTCGGTCTGGTTGGCATTTGTGACCCACCAAGACCGTATGTGCGCGAATCTATTAGCATTTTAATGAACAGCGGTGTTAAGGTGAAGATGGTGACTGGCGATGCTAAGGAAACTGCGGCTGCAATAGGTATATTTTATAAACAATAATATATCACATATATATATATATATATAAAACTATTGCAATATTTTTATACAACGAGCACAAATCTTTACAGAGTTACAAAGGATTTGATTAATTTTCAGCTAGCATGATTGGTTTGGATACACTTCATAGCCTGCTTCTCTCGGGAGACGAGATTGATATGATGTCCGAGCATCAATTGGAACAGTGCATTAATAGCGTTAGTGTATTTTATCGCGTTACACCAAAGCACAAACTTTGTATCATAAAAGCCTTGCAGAGAAACGGCAATATAGTAGGTATGACCGGTGACGGTGTAAACGACGGAGTTGCCTTGAAGAAGGCCGACATAGGCATCGCCATGGGTAAAAACGGCACCGATGTGTGCAAGGAAGCGGCCGACATGATTTTGGTCGACGACGATTTCAGAACCATTATGTAAATTGCCTAATAACGTTTGGAAACATTTGTATCAGCGTGACATTCACTCTAGTATGGCCGCTGACTGTTATATTACTTTTTGCTCTAGCGCGGCGATCGAAGAGGGAAAGGGAATCTTTCACAATATTCGCAATTTCGTCAGATTCCAATTGAGTACTAGCATAGCCGCGCTCTCTCTGATTGCTCTCGCAACGTTGATGAGTATACCGAATCCTCTGAATGCTATGCAAATACTGTGGATCAACATCATTATGGATGGTCCACCTGCTCAAAGGTAAATTAAATACAGAACAGCTTTTTCTTTCTCTTCGATGTGTGTGACGTTTCATTAAATATTCATCACGCATCTTATACGCAATTAATCTTTTTCTGTGTATAGTCTTGGCGTAGAACCGGTTGACAAGGACGTTCTGAAGCAAAAGCCACGAAATACGAAGGAGCCAATGATCACCCGTCACCTTATAATCAACGTCTTGTTATCCGCCAGCATCATCATTCTCGGCACTTTGTGGGTGTACAACAGAGAGGTAAGATTTCTAGATAGTTTTTTTTTAAGTGTAATCTTTTTTCTCTTGATTACGCACGCTTAATTTCCAGATGGTTAATGGAAATACCGCGAGAGATACTACCATGACATTTACTTGCTTTGTATTCTTCGACATGTTCAATGCTCTTAGCTGTAGATCACAGGTGAGATTTCACATATCAACTGATCTCTTTTGCAAGGTCGTATTTTACGTAATTTCCTGTCTGTCTCGGTCAGAATGAGCGCTGATACGACCTTGCGAAAACATCAGATAATACTTTAATTTGAAATCGTCATTATACCAAGAAAAGAAGATTGCTACAGCCTCAAATACTCCTTTGTTTCAGACGAAATCCATATTCACGATCGGTTTGTGGAGTAATAAAATGTTCTTGGTGGCCGTAACACTCTCTGTCATCGGGCAAATGCTCGTCATCTACTTCCCGCCGTTGCAGAGAATATTTCAGACTGAAGCTCTCACAGCAAAAGGTATCCGACGATACTGTTAAAGATAATCGATATTTCTTGTATAACATGTTTATTTTTAACCTTTAGATCTACTATTCCTGGCGGCGTTGACATCGAGCGTCTTCGTCATCAGCGAGATAAAGAAATTCATCGAGAGGCAACTGCAAAGACGTCGCGTCAATGGCCAGTATTATAACAAGTTCGAAATGGATTTCGTATGACAGTTACAGTCTGCCGGCGAGAGCAAGGCGGACAAACATCGACATAATGAATAAGCGCATCAATTATCGCTCGGCGTCAATATGCAGTCGGTCGCGTTCGTTTATAATTGACACGTCTCGCTAACTCACATCTACTCGACTGTGCTTGCACGTTCGTACCTTCGTCACGTGTGCACCTCTATCACAAAATAAGAGAATAATAATATTCTTTTGATGACAGTTTTAATGTATCAATTGCGCAGTGTGACTGCAGTTTTTTTACCATTTACAAATTGTCGTTTCTATTTTTTCCAGCACGTTGTGCACGTAGAAAAGAAAAAGGGAAGAGAGAAACATTTCGGTAACGATGTAGTAAGTTACATAGACTGTAGTTATTAGACTATATTTCATTATTGTCCCAACAGTGAGACTATAAACCACTATTTCATAGATGGTAGCGATGCTACTGCACATTCCACGCACGTTTGATAGATCAATGACTTTTAAACAATATATTCTATTTGTAATATAGTCTTAGAGACTGCAGTCTCTCCAAAGCAAATGTTTGCACTGAATCATCGTAATCATTCTATCTTACACCTTTTTCTAAATATTCTAACAGTTTTTAAGCCTCACTCGGCAAGAAATGTCGATTCCGCCGTTTGTTCACTCATTGTCAGTCAATTCACGTTAGAGGAGAAGCGGATCATGCAGCATTTTACCGAGTAAGAACAAGACAAAGACAAATATATTGTAATTAAAATCAGCCATACAAATCGATTGCATTTAAGAATACAGTTGTAATCAGCGAAAATAAATGCTCTTACAATGTTCCTTATTAATTCCACAATAGCGAACGTATCCTTTCGATGGCAAGGTAACGTAATGCAAATTGTACCAACAACGCACGTCCTGTTTTCCCAAATAGCGTAATAGTGACCTTATATATTCGAGTGACATTTAATTGTGTGCCATCGAAAAGATGCCAGCGTGTTACATTATACAGATATATTCGAATTAATGTTTCATGAGTATATTAATGGATTAATCACATGTTCTCATATATGTTACGTTATATGTATACAAATATTTTATATTCAATTTTCTAAGAGTTTAAACAATGTGATCATTTAATGAATTCCTTCTAGAACACTGTATGTTTTATATTGAAACAATTCAGGGCCACCGTAGCCATAGAGCAGCTTTCCTTTACCATTTTCATCGTAATAAGGATAGCGATACTTTGGCCTAAAAAAGTAACAAAAAAAAAGAATTACTACAATACACTATTTACGATGCTTTTTAGTGAAAACTTTAGAACCTTTTTTAGAAAACTACTGCGTTATAACGTAACAATCGGAATCGTACAGATATTTAACATCGAAGTAAATGATAACTAATTTTGTTAACTGTCTATTCTATAATTAAATATCGAGATTGTTTCACCAACCGTTCAAAATATTGGAAATTGGGGGCTTGTGGTTCCGGAAGTACGGCTACACTTTCACTGATTGTAGTGAGAGAAAGAATGGCGAAAGTTGTTAACGTGATTACAGTCAGCCACTGTAAAACAAAGACAAAAATTTAAGAAATAATGAGGTAATTTCTTTGCAAGACATCAAGTATTAATGAGCCTCGAGCGAAATTCAATTGAGATGCAATGTGTGACAATTAGAAAGTTGCGACAGATGGCAGCTGTTAATTAAGTTTCTATTCAAGAAAAAAAATTATATTCCTTGTTAGATTAAAGAAGACTATATTTGTAGTCTATTAATATCATTTTTTATTACTTACAGACGTAGAACTCGCCATTATAACAGTTGAAATGTCCTCTCGATTAATAGTAGAGCGAGAGAGAGAGAGAGTCAAGAATTTTTGAAAATAATGCGAACTAAAGGTTTCTTTTTTAGTAGAACAATTATTAATTGTTCGATCAATTACTAATAAATTTAACAAATTTCCTGAGATCGAGTCACTATATCCAACGTTCCAGGTCCACGACAGAACTCGGTCTGAATTTCTTCATTCCCCTACCATCTTGATTCTTTCTCTGATGTGTAAAGTGAAAGTTCTGAGATACGCTGTGCTACATACATTGATTACTTCACTTGAAACGTCGACCATGAATTTTTCGCAATATCCGAAATGTCTTTCGAAAGTATCGATAAAATATTTTCTTGATTGCAAATTGTACGTGATAAAGTATAAATATTAAGAAAATACAAAAATATCAAAAACAAAGGTGTTTTTTAATTACTTAAAATTGCCCATGACTGATGCCATTAAATAATTATCATTAATTTTTCAGATATATACATACACTTATTCCAATTAAATATTTAATCAAAATCGATTTTGCCGAAATATGACTTGGCTAAAAATTCGTGCAGTACTAAAATAAGAGGAGGAAATCACACTTTTTAATCACCTTCAATCACAATTGCCATTGTGGACAATTAAAATACGATTAAATCGAATTAAATCGAATAAAAAAATACGAAAAAAATTAAGTAAGTAAATATTAATGATAATAAAAATAAACGAAAATTTGAATTTGATTTATAAGAGATATATTTACACGAAGATTTGATCCATATGTCACTTCAAGAAAATATGAGCATTATGTTAAAGACATGTAATTGCATACAATTTAATATTTCACTGATGTTCCCCATGGACCTTTGTATCCAATGCCCATTCCAATTTTTGCTATAGCGTATTCTCCGAAACGTCCGTTTTCCTGTTCGTATCGAATCCTTCTTTGCTTGCCGACATTCGGATCAAAGTCCCATTCCGTTTTCTGCATAACATGAAAGCGAGAAAAATAAGTGAAATAAAAAATGCTCTACATAATATGCAATTACCTCGTGCACGATAGGTACACCTGCTATGTTATACTGAATAAAATCTTGCAGGAATCTGTCGACTGTAGCATTGGCGATTGGCACAATAATTTCACTATGAAGTAATAATGCCGTCAGCATAACAATCTATAATAGAACGCGCAGAGAGTAAACAGATTAGAAAGAAATGATTGAGATTATTATTGTTAAAACAAATAATCTAGCTTAAATTATTACACAGTCCTTTACTAATAATTTATTAACACAGCACCGCTAAATTATTCTACATGCTTCGTGACACACAATTTTGTTTGTTTACCACGAACTTCTTATCATTTGTTTGCGAGATCAATTCAATTCTTCGTAAATTTTTCACTGAACCTACCAATATTCGGTTCCGACACATGACTCGGTTCACTAGTATCGTTACCGACGAGGAATGGTTCCACTGTACGAATCTTATTCACTAATCCTGTATACTTATACATAAATATGTTGGCCGTCTATCGTAATACCCGCAGTGAAAGTAAAAACTCGATCGCGCGCTTAACGACGCGCGAGAGTTTAAAAAGTTACGGTGGTTCCTGTCGCGAATAACAATCAGTTATTTGCGAATCGATACTTTATGCGAATCACGAATTGTCTATGGGCTATGGGAGAGGAGGGCATAAAAGCCAGACGCGGTCTAAATGCAGCCAGTCGTCCATTATTTTCCATTAGGTGCTTCCGCAACAAGCGCAATTTTAACAAGTCATGCATGTTGATAAAGTACTTTTAACAATCATCCTTTGTACGGTAAGTGAGCTTGTATTAAGCAGACACGCGTTCACTTGCTTCTCTGATTCAATTCGAGGAATTTTATCTTCAGTTTCGACCGTAATATTTTTATTTATATTTCTTATAATCGAATCTGCAAAAAAGTGCCAATTTAATCACGTATCGAACTGATGAAATTTGAATTTGTTCAATTTCGTGTTAACGAAGACAAAAATGCAATTATCTTGAGTAGACAAACGTATGGAGCAGCGATCGAACGTTGACACGGAATGCCAGGACATTTGACTTGTCGTCGTTCACGTGGCCGCAAGCATTGTTCAAACATCAGCCCGATGTTTCAATCTTCCCAAGACTCTGGCCCAGTGGCTTGCAGCTTCGGGAATGGACCAGGAACGGTATCACGAGTCTATTACGTTTCGTAAGTACCGAAAATGAGCCGATGCACATCGAGTTCAGACCCGAGGATGGACCACGCGCTGCGAAAGCATATCAACGGCGCTTTGGATATCGCGGAGAGTGGCTCATTAATCAATTGGGGAACGGTCTTGGTCCTGATATTCAACTGAACCGGCAACCTGTACTCGACGTGTTCTTGATGCCACCTCCAATTCCCTTTAGTAATAGTAAGATGATTCGCAACAGCGCGAGTGCACTCGAATACAATCGGTAGAAGTACAAACTATGTTAACTTAAGTTTGTAGTACAATAGCCAGAACTCTACAATGAGAAACAATCATGAGGCACGATCATCAGTACGTGTTATTTATTTTGCGTATAATATATATGAGTTACGCAATTGTTATTACAAACATGTGAACGTGCTATTTTGCAAGAAAGATGCGCGCATAGAATACATGTATATATAAGATATACAAAATATACGTAACCATACAAATACTATTTCATGGAGACGAAAGTATTTACAATGCCCACACTTTCACGTAATCCACTTGAAGCGCTGTTCGTGTGTCCCACGTGGGATACCACTGGTCTTTCGCGCGATAGAATTTCAACAATGCCTGTAAAGAATAATATATTGATTGTATTTATTTGTTAAAATGTCTAGTATATTTAGCACAGGGCTTAGAAACGTTTCGTTCGAGTCTCAAATATTCAATAATATACCTTTGCTTCGACATTTCGCCAAGGTTTGACATATCCGCTGCTCGTGACGAAATCCTGAAATTCGTGAATGCCTCCGACAGCTACGCCCAAAGTCAAATACGACTGCACAATAAATGAAATCAAAGTCTTAGCATCGCTGCAAGATTTAGTAAGAGTGTGCAAAGAGTAAAAGCTCCTCCGTTAACGAGGAAAAGATATCAGATATAGGCCGGTATTCATAGTCCGTTCTTATATTTAAGATCATCTTAAGTATACTCTTAATGTGTTTTTAACTAATCACTGAGCCGTGTTAGCGTCTTAAGACAACGCTTAAGATGATTTTGAAATAAGACTCGACTATGAATACCGGCCATAATTTCAATACCGGTTTTCCAAATGATCCATCGACAGCTTGCTCGCCGTACTGAACTCCGTCGACCTTTACTACAATGAGGCCACTCTTCCATTCGATTTCGAAGACATGGAAATCGTCCGACCAGGGTTTGCTCGACTGTCTCTTGGGCAGCGTCATGCGGTTATTCTGCGTGTTGCTGTTGTCTAAGGACGTGATCAGTCCGCCCGCAGACAGTATGCGGCCACTGACGGTCTCACTCTCAGGAGTCCTTAGCTCTTCGTTGCCCACCGAGGATGCAATCCTAATCTCGCGATGTAGTCCCAATTCCAATGTATTCTCGGCGCTCTCCAGTGTTATCACTACGAAACATTTGTAATGATTAAAGTCACAAACGAAATCGATGGTGAAAAGTTAGCTGATAAACTTACGAGGATACACCCAATCGCCATGTGGTAATTTGGCTCTTATTTCGACACGTCCGAAGAGAAACTCAAATTTTCCCTTTGTATTGATACGTCCGGAGATTACAGGAGGCAGGATGTATGAGCCAGAGGCTAGATGTTGGCATTCCTCTGTACCAACTTCGCCCGTGCAACTGAAAAAAAGAATATACTTAATACCGGAAAACTATAATATAATTAAATTTGACTTCAGTCCTTTAGTTTTCCTTATTCTTTTATAATTCATACTCTTCCAAAATTAAGTTTCCATGAGATACAAAGTCCCTGCTGTTACTGTATTGAGTATTAAGCAGAATCGGTGTAATGCGCAACCGTCCATCAGTGGTGTCCATTGCTGTCGCGTTCATGTAGACGACAAATTCGGAATCCTAGCGTCAAAAATGCATAACGTAACAATTTGGTAAAAGTTTTTTTTTTATTCATAAACACCCGTTGGCGATACGTACCGGCTTGTTCCAACCAAAACGATTCAATATATTCCATTGTGCGGTAAGAGTATCAAAGTTGTCCTCAAAAATGAGTTGACGTGGACAGGCTTGTCGTCTTTTGCCGTTCTCGAAGACCCATGTCGTCGACGTCGTCGCGCAATTCTGCGAACTTTGAACCGTATCGGCAACGTATGGAGCGCCATCGTAATTGTAAAAGTCTAAAAATTAACCGAAGTTTCAAGGATCAATTGCAAACGAAAATTGCATACTGTAGCGAATAAATAATTTTTTCGAAGAACCAAATTAAATCACAAATAAATGGTAATAAAATTGCATCGTTAATTTAATATCACTGAGATTCGCTCAGCGATAATACAAGACCAAATAGCTTTTAATTAAATAGACATATAGTTTATACGTATATATGTGTAATAAGACAGAGGATTATGTAATCCCCTGTATTATTATGTAATAATCAGCTGTGACCAATATTTATACAAAACTTACCAACAGCCCGATGTGATTGATCAACCAAATTGTAACCAAGGCCTTGATATACCACGTGAATCCAATAATAGATGATATCATCTCTCTTTAATTGAGTGTGCCGGTCTTCATAAGTCCATCGTCCATTGCGAACTTTGAGAATATCCTTCGCGATATGTCCCGCTTCTAAGCCATCAAAATCCTCATTGATTTTCACATGGAAGGCGACTAATGTAATTCCAAACTCATCTATAAGAAAAGAATATTATTCTGATTAAATGTAATCCTGCAATTTTGATTATAACATTTGTTAAACAGATCGTACACGGTGTCTTAAAACAGTTGTAATTTAAATTGCAGATTCTTTCAATTTGAAATCAATTTAACAAAAGTATCCACATAAGTACTTGCAATATTTTAGTTTAATTTTATTTGTCCGGTACCAAATATAAATATACTTGAGTAATTGAAGTTTTATCTTACCAGGAATAGAAATGCGCAGTCCCATGGGATGAAGTGGCTGCACCGTAGCTGCTGGTGGCTGATAAGCAGCATAATTCTCACAAATATTTACGAAGAATATCGCCAAGAGAAACGATTTTGCGAATAGAAAATGTACCGCCATTTCTATTGACTTGCCGTTCCGGAATTGATTCCTAATTAATTTCTTAATAAGCCTCGTTACCTTCTTCGAATTCCTATCTCCTGCGTCAGCTCTTCAAATTTAATCTCTTGCCTTCTTTCGTCCCTTTATCTTTCTCGCTCTTTTATATACAACTTCCGAAGGACAACCAGTCTGTTTGGTGGCGAGACGAGTAAAGGTCCAGTTGGAATATCGGAATCAGTTTGCTAAGCTGGATGATGCACGACGCACGGTCGCGCACTAACTTGCCGAGACTTCTTATAGAGCCTTTTATTCTCCCTTCTACTTAAATGCCTTGACGGAAAACCGGAATGGCTGCCGCGTCAGTATATTGACCGTGAATATTTATTTCCTCGTTGATTTTATTTCGTTGTTTCCGTTTAATCTATTAACGCCCCTTCGAGGCGTGATATTTTTATCAATCCAACGTGATAGCATTAAATTTATTTTTACATAGTCAAAAATAACATAAAAGATTCACAAAGTGGGAGTGTAATAATAAAATCTCTTTTTTTTGTCGTAATTTTATTTTAAGATTATTTCGAGACCAACAGTCGTCTTTGCTTTATAAATAAGAACCCTATGTCGATATCAAGTGTTGAAAAATATAGAACTGTACGGAATGTTTTTATTATACCCACTGAGGATGATTAAAATTTTTTATTTAAGTTATTAAATATCATTGGACGATGCCAATTGAAAAGCCGCGTAGTACGCAGGCACACCTATTGTAACTTTTGTTTCACTTCGTCAGGTATATGACTTAAATACCACTGATGCGGCTGACCAGGCGCAGTGGCCAGTACGCCTCTGACATTTACATACGTCGTTTCCTTATTATAAGAATAGCGTTCGCCATGGAGATCGGTTAAAACACCGCCGATTGCATGAAGAATGGCTTCGGGCGCGCAAGTGTCCCATCTCTTGCATCCGCGACTAGCAAACACGTATGCGTGAGCCTTTCCTTCCAACAGAAGAATCACCTGCGAATAAACACCTCGAGTTTATTTACCAACTTATTTGCAATAGAGATTATGTTTTTCGGATAATTCGGAGGATTACACGCAAACGGGACGGGCAGTCCGTTTATGCAACTACCTTGTGGCCAGCACCACCGACGCGTGTCACTTCATCGGGCTCCAACGACTTTATGGCACTTTGAACGATACCGTCGGAGTGCGAGCTGAGAACAAACGATACGATATACTCAACGTAACAAGATATCAAAGTGGAAATGTCAAAGGTGTAGCTCGCTACCGGGTAGTCGTGACTATCCTCTTCCCATCCGGCGGCGGCTTTGGAGTAAACCCCCCGAATCCCGCGCCGTCGATACCCCACAATGTACGGCCGTTTTCAATGTACGGGCTGTTCTCGTCACTCTTGTAGTAGGGTTGATGAATTACGCCTCCGACTGCCGTTTTGCCGATCGCCACGCCGACCAGTACCGTAACGTGCTCCACCAGTCCCTGCGTGTACTCCGCCGTACCTGCAATGCGGAGTCTTTTGTAAATAACGTTGACTTCTGCTCCGACACACTTGCGGAAGGCAACGATGCAAAGTGAAACAAAGGCACGAGAGTGTCTTATCGCGATGGACGTTTACATCCATACACTTGAGATATCAGTACCGTCTAGAGGATCTACCCAGACGCACACGTCCTTGGGATTGACGTCCTCCAAGTGGGTCGGTAGTTTCAATTGCAACACCTCTTGGTCCGCTTCCGTGATGATCCACTCTGACGGCACCTCGCAGCTAGACGGCTCTTCCTCGCCGATGATCGTGATGTTTGGAAACTGGCGACTGAGCGAAGTTATGATGCACCGTTGGGCGCAACGATCCGCCTCCGTTTGCAGATCGTTCTTGCCCTTTTCCACAATGTTCAGCCCACCTTTGCTCAACACATCCCGGATTATCTTGCCGGCTTGTACGGTGGCGGAAACGGAGGATGCCACTATGCGCGTTAACAGAGCGGCGCTTTGAGCCATTTTGCGAATGCTTTGTCGAGATGATAATGGCAATGATACAGTATCGCCGATAAGCTGCCCTCGTTTCTCAGAAACTCAAAGATAATGTCCGAGATGTGTATCTCTCATACCTGCGAGAGCTGCGAACACAACAACAGTATTAATCACAAAATCTGGCTAGTGCGACAAAAATAAACAAAAATTCTACTTTCATAGCTGAAACATTTTGCCCGCAGATATATAAAGCGACGCGGTAACGCGTTAGAAAACGAATATAACCAAACTTAATATTATGGATACGTGGCGCAATTGTGGAATATAGAAAAAAAAATGCGACATACTTGCAATTCGGAGCCTACGTACAGATAACCACTTCACGAACAACTGCGCACTGCACGTAAATACATTTTGTTAATTACTTGCCCTGCTATCTCAGGTGTGACAAGCAGAAACCTCGTGGCGTACGTAACGCGCCGAAAAGTGAGATTAGGTTAAACTAGGTTAAGTTTGCTTGTAAACAACGAGACGTACCGAGGCGTCTCGCGCGTGAATTTTATTAGGGAGAGAGTCACGAAATACTGGGAGAGGTCGACAAGTTTGGAAAAGTTCTTTGAGAAATCTCGCTTGTTACAGTCAGCAAAGTTAGTCGCAAATTTCAGATGAACGCGACCGCACTGGGGACACTTCGAAGATTGCGAGACTCTTCAAGATTTTTGTTCCGTACAGACCGAATAGTAATAGCAATTCATTAACTTCAGCTTACAGCCAAGACGTGGACTTGGTTTACTTGACAATGTGTTAATTTGACTCGTTCATTCTTGCATGCTCGTTTCCAACCTCCCTATTTTCATCCCTGCGCGTTGCGACTGGTGTTTCTAATTGCTTAATTTATTTGAACGTCAAACATTTTTAAGGCCAACAGTGTTACGAGCAGTGTTCAGTCCATTTCATCGTGTTACCGGACTGTTCACACTTAGAAATGTGAAAGAGATTGCAACATATTACCGCAAATTACTGGACAGCGCTTGGAAGAGGAATTTCTTACAATTGAATCACAAGTAATATTTATATTATACACCATTGTACACGTGCGCCAACATCTTCATACACTCATTGCCAATAATTATATTATTTTAGGGACTGACGAAGACTAAGTAAAGTCGAAACGTTCGTCAATTTAAACTATTACTTTTAAATCGAAATTTTTTTGTTATCACATCTTTATGTGTTAGATAAACGCGTCATCTTATATTTTAAGTTGGAGTCAGATAACTATGTTATGCGCTTAATTATTAAACACCCTAATTTTATTGTCATATTAAACTGAACACTGCTCGTAAGAGATTAAGACGCCCAGCAAACACAGAATATTGCAGCAACGTTACAACATTGTCACAACGTTGGGCGAGCTTGCATTAATTTCTTTATTTATTTACTCACTTAGCTATTTACTTATATTTGAAACCTAAATTTAGCAATTCTAAGCTTAGCCTTATTCTATGCTAAATTTTTCCCTATTTGTACTTACACTTGTATGGATCTTGTATTCTTTATACTTTATTAGTCTTTTATTGATCTTACCTTATTTACGTTTCTTCCTCTTTCTCTCCTTTTTCACTCTTTAAAATTCGTAACCCGCTTTCTCTTTCCATCCGTAGCTTTAGTATTCCCTTATCTTTTATTACCGTATCTAATTCATCGCTCCAGATCTTATTTCTTAATTGGTTTTCCCTAATTTTACAGACTGAATATAAAATGTTGCACAAAAGCTTCCCACCTGCAATAGCTTGCTGGTTGTCAAGAAGGAACAGGCACGTCATAAATGCATATTGCTCGACGGTGATCGACGACAGGTCACCGACCCAGCGGAAAGAAGCTGTTGGTTCTGCAGGGACAAAGGGGCCGAGTGATAAAACGGGATTACCAAGAGTGAGGAAGAAGAACAAAGGGTCGCAACTGACATACATTGAGCATTCGATATTGCACAATGAAGAGACGTTGGATATTATTAATTATATACAGGAAGTCAATCCGGATATAATTGATATTATCCAGTCAATGAAATGGAGATTTAAAACGGTGGATACAAACATACTGCACCTGATCGACAAAGAGACCGCCGCAAAATATGTCTCTTTGATAAGAAGTGACCTCTCGAAGAACATGTGTTACGTTGCCGAATTGAATCCTGGCTTCGGCATATTAACGAGAGAACTGTTGAACGCTGGCGTACCGCTGATCCATCTGTACGAAAAGAACGTAAAGTTGCACGGGATATTGGAAACGCTCTGCGACAAATATCCTGGAAAATTGAATCTGATCTCCTCGAAAACTTCTCTGAATCTCTTTGGATTGATAAGAACGTTTTATGAGGATAAAGCCACTGACAGCAGGTATCAGGATAGCTTCAAGGCGATAGAAAGCAAGAATTGGGAAGACGAAACTTACATGCAAGTAATAGGCGCGTCAGATAGCAAAAGCTTATTTACGTTTATTATATACAATTTAATCTTCCGCAATGGTTTCACGTTCCACGGAAGGCCCGTCTTCTACATCGCGATACTTCCGTCCATGTGGCACGTTAGTATCGCAGTTTATTCTTGTTTTTGTTTTACTTTCAAGCATCCCGAAGAGTACGCTTAATAATCGTACTGACACTTGGTCTCAATATGTTTCAGAGATATAACATCGGTACTTTTAACAACCAAACACTATACTCGTATTCAAAGGTGATGTTCAAATTAATGTTTAATTACGAACTCCTGGGCACGCTGAATAGAAAGGCTTTCATACCGTGGCCAAAGAAGAAACGTCAGCCTGGAAATAATGCAACTAGTTTGTGGTTAAAACAGGATTACGAACAAATTTACGTGATAAGGCTGGAGCCGAGAGCCGACCTCTATTCAGAATTGTCGCGAAAAGATTGGATAACGTTTTCCTACTTTGTAAAATATCACATGCAAAAACGCTGTACCAGAGTGATACCCGCGTTAGAGTGAGTATGATGAAAAAGCAACACAGTCTCTGTCAAACGTTGTTCCGCCACAAGGAACTTCAAATGTATCTGTCTCGTTACTTTTACATGTTATTTGGCTCTCCAGAAAATGGGTACCAGACTGCGGAATCAGACTAATAGCCAAAGATTACACGATATACACGCAATTTGGAGATCTGACGCCAGTACGAATTCTGGAACTCTTCAAAGAATTTAAATCCTGGCCGGAATACAACGAGAGTCACTTCACGAGTTCGATGAACGATTCTATAGGTGCACATAATGAAATGGAATTTTTAAACGAATAATTCTGTAACGTATTTCTTGTAAATATATGATTTAAAAAAAAACTCACCCTCTTAACACTTAAATATTTCCAAAAGTTTACGTTTGAACGTCGCTCTTCACCATGTTGCGAGTGAGTCAATAGTTTCGGATTACAGTTGCTAACCATATTTTTCTAGAATTAAAGTGTAATCGATTCCTCTCTCCTTCTCTTCTCTACTCGTTTCCCACGTACATACTCTCTCGTGGATTACATGTACGCGTATGACTTGCCGATGTATTGGTAAAAGATTATCGCTCTGGTCAGTATACTCTTTCATTTTCTTTTGTTTGACAGTGGTTAGCCTTGAAACATCATAGTCGCCGTTACATCGGCTCAGTATAATTGCGCGTACGCATTCGAGAGAATCTAAGACCGTCTTTCTCAAGTTCACCAGTTGCCGCTTGTTAACACGTGTGCGATATTCCTACATCTTTTCTCTTTTGCAAGAAGAGGACGGCGCGTTGCTAAGAATCGTAAGGAAAACATTTTATGTAATATTAAAAGTATCAATCAGAGCCGGAAAGCAGCTGTGCACAATTATATCACTAATCATTGGTCAGATAGTTTTTATTCAGATTGTAATGGGCGTTTTCTTTAGCTAATATATATATATATATATCCCTCTGATCTTTCTTCCGTTTAGTCATCGAAAATACTCGAGAGCGGATGGAAAATTTTTACGTTTGTATCACCTCGTCACCATGTGACCAGTCATTGGCGATATAAATATTCGTTGAGTGCGTTCTAGCTTTGACCTTTGTACTTGTATAAAAGTTATAAATTATTAAGTCTCCTATATTCTTTTTCCCCACTCTTTATCGCGCTTATAAACATATGTGTAGCTTTCCCAGCGGCTCGATCTCGTGTCCAGTAGTGAGGATGAAGTATCTGTACATCGGTTTTGCGCTTCTCGCATTTAACTGTGTGACATGGGGACAGGACGTATCGTATCCAACCGACGAGGAAACCTCCCACGTCAGCGGCGGAAACTCTACGGTAGTATAAATGTTAAAAAGTGATAAGTGACGGCTTTCGTTTTCTAACACGATCATCCTCGCAGACGATAGAGGACCGTATACCCGTATCGGAACCGGACAGTTGCCCGAAAGACATGCTTCGCTACCCAGGAGATGGCGGAAAGGATAGCTGGGTGTGCGATTGTAGGCCTCGATTCTTGTACTTCCCGTTGAACGACTCTTGCTACGAAGCCTATAGACAAGGCCCCTGTCCGCCGAAAAACTATGTCGTTCTTCCTGAAGACGAGGCGGTTCCCCGTTGCGTCGAGAATCCTTGCTCGGTAGACGGCGAGGTGCAGTTTAACGATACATGCTATCCTCTTAGAACCAGAGGCGGTCCATGCGCGCCCGACGGAGTAATAGGCGTGAACGAAACTACTTTCGAATTGGAGTGCGTAGAGGCAAGCATTGCGCCTTTTATAATAATCGAGCTTCCCACACGAGTATGTCCGCCAGGCAGCAAGAGAAGCACACTCGGAGCATGCAAGAAAGTATGAATACACGATATCTTGTCTGATCCAGCTTATCGCATGCTCTCTATTTCGATGCCTTTTACGCATTTTACATGATTACAACATGTGGGATACGTCGCAAAGTTATATACACTCAATTTTCCAGGTTCTTAGACTTAGTAAAGTACGTCAGGCTGCATCAGGATAACTTCGGTATATGTATTTTGTAATTTATATATATACAAAATTACAGGCGCGCTTGTTAATAAAATATAATGGATACACTTAAAGAGCATTAAATAACAAAAGCGTCACGTAACAAATATCTCTTGTATCGTATTCTTAAGCCTAACAATCTGGTAGCCCATGTTATAAATTGCCTATACACGCACGTACATACAGTGCTACGTATGTATGTATACCTAACAGAAACGAAAAAATATATAAAAAAAAGCATTTATTAACTCTGATTACTTATTACAATTATATGCTTGTATCAGTTCATTATATATTTGGTTTATAAATATATTGTAATATATACATTGTTAACACGACCTTTATACAAGTCTTATATGTCCAAACCTAGAAAAGACCGATCGAACGCTAGATATTTTTAAAGAACTCTTCCTCAACTGTGAACGAGAACTAATATTCTTAAAATATTTTGCTGTATACCGATGTCTCTTGCCGATAGAAAGGTTTGGCTACTCCTTTTGAAATGTGATTGGCTCCGAACACAGAACAATATCGATATATCACGTCGTTCGCAGCAACTCCGTGCGCCTTGGAGCTAACGAAAATCTCGCGAGTAACGCAACACCGCCGACGCAAACGCACATTCCTTGAGATTACTGTCTCGCTCGTCTTTGCAAATTGGCAAACGTTATTATCAAACTCACCCTGAGAAACGAAACGTTAGGCTAGCGACTCTTAAGTCGGCTCCTGTTGCTGATTGCTCGTGGTAGCTTCTATCAATCTCTGCCTCTCTCTATACATGGAAACCTTCATATTCTCCAGCTGATGATACCTCAGCAGCTTTAGGACCGCGAAAACCGACAAACCCACCCAAATCGACAGGCTGCTCCAAATGCCAAACTGAGCAGTGCCGAGCTCGATGTGGAAACCCGACGTGTCGATACCGTCGGCCTTGTCGATGTCATTGCCGGCCGCCAGCTCGCACGACGGGAACCTCTTGGTCATACATTGGCACCACGTCATGAAACCTAAGGTGACGATAATCGCCGCGACTAAGGTGACGGTGGTGAGAAGGACGCAAGTTACTACGTCCACAAACGCCGAGAGGAACGAGCTGTCCTCGCTGCGATACATAAACAGGGACAACCGGTAGATCTGTACCGTCGACGTCACGAGGAGGACCAGACCTACGAACACCGTGTAATTGCAATACGCCTGCGACGCCCAGTTGACCACGAACTGGCCGTCCGACTCCTGCCAGACTCCGGTCGAGAACAGAAGACAGTGTCCCCTGGAAAAAGGGGATGGAAAACGGGTGAGTTTGGTGACGCGCGACGGAGAAGTTTACAATTGTCGTAACGTCGAGTACGGTCTTACTTAAATTCGTCCTCGTGCAGGCTCATAGGCACGATGATGCAGAGCGACAGAATAAGGGCCACGACGTAGCCGGCTATTTGGCTGAGCAGCAAAATGTTTGACAGCGCCATACCTCAGGACTCGTACGGAATATACGGAGCAATCGCGAGCGAGATTATCTCACGAGCCGACGAAACTAAACGCGATTACGATGAAAGTACGAATCCATGGGTCCCGCCTCGCCTCGCTGGGACTCTCCGAATCGGCGACGAGGCCACGAGAGTGTATTGTATTCGCGCTTGTCAAAATATTTTGTGGATGTGAACGTAGAGTCCCCGTCGCTGTCACGGCGTGACGTTAGCTGCGAGTGTCGATGGCAGAGCAGAGGGTCGAGAGAGGCCGACTTCTTCTTTGTCTTATTCATGGAGTCCTTTGACCAGTGGCGTAACTACCACCCGGGAAGCCCTGGCACGGTCTGGGGGCCCCAGCTTAGAAGGGCCCCCTAAATATTCTGGACTGTTACGGTCGAAAGAATTGGTCCCAAGCCCGTGTAAGAAAAAAGGAGGGAGTTTTGTGTGAGCTATAGATTACTTACAGATAGCTAGATCAATGACAAATCTTGACTTAATCTTCTGTTCTATCCGTTTTTGTTGTCAAAAATAGGGGTTTCGTTTCCATTTGAAAATTTCAAGTTGACCTTCTAATGATCCCTAAATTTGACCCCTATATAAAGGGCCCTATTCAATTTTTGCCCGGGGGCCCCCAACATTGTAGTTACGCCACTGCCTTTGACTATATAATTATATAGACTGATGGACTGCTAGTTGGTCTTTTCAGGCTGTAATCAACATCACGAACGCTGCCGCAGGTGGAGCGGCAGAATCCCGGTACTTCAATGACATATTGGGTGCGTTCTTTTAAGCATCGGATACAGCAGTTTTTGCAGTAATTCATTTTTTTAGCACGACTGCGCAGTCGACTGCAGGGCAGATTTTCGTTCTTTTAGCAATTTACGCTCCATGTGAAAGCACCCTCAGAATTAGCTGCGCAACTGGCTGCAGAGAGCTGCATAATAAAAAGGGCGGGCAAGTATATAAAATGTGCGATCAAAATATATATTTTTATGTGGGAGAATCGTGGTCAGGTAGAAAACAAATACCGCGCGTTTGAGAATATGAGCGCAAAACTCTGTTCTCTCAAATCAGCTGATCAGAGTAAAAGTTACTGAACTTAATTAAAAGATTAATTCTAAACAAAAATGTCGATAAAACAGACGGGTTTAGCATCCTCTTAAGATTAGTAAACTTTACTGTGATTGGTTAAATTTCAATCTAAATTCTAATCCCAATCCCAATCCGTATTATAGTCTGATACGGGCTTAAGAAAATCAACAGATTGGATTTGCTACTGCTTGCGTTATTGCCTTTCGTTCTCGACTGTGATTGGTCGATTTTCTTATGCTTACGTTTTACGTCCTTACGGAATTTTATGTGTGAAGGCCTTTACGGAATTTTATGTGCGAAGGCCTGTATCTCGCGTGTTTTTGGCCGTGCCGGCCATGGACCTAAGAATCTCTGGACCGAGCACGAAGTGGGAGAACGGGCAAGGGGGCTGGCAAATTTGCGGTAAGGGGGGGGGGCGAGGGTGCTCTCCTTTTCTGTCCTCTTGGTATCTCATGGTATCTCTTTCTACAAGAGGTCACTGTGACCTCTTGTAGAAAGAGAGGTCCAAGAGGACAGAAAAGGAGAGCACTCTCGCCCCCCTTACCGCAAATTTGCCAGCCCCCTCGCCGTATGCTCGGTCCAGAGCTTTGACTATATAATCATGGACTGCTAGTTGGCTTTTTTCGATTTAATGGACATGAAACGCGCCCTCAGGTCCTAAACGGCAGAAAATGGAAACATCAAGTAA
>NW_011967224.1:473166-483850 GCF_000949405.1 Vollenhovia emeryi | reverse complement strand
CCGAGGCAGTAGTATAAAGTGTAAAAGGTACACTGTAGTTGTACTTTGGTACGATTGGAAACCAACCAAAGTGTAAACCTTTTACACTTTATACTACTCCCTCGGATAAGCTGTAAGTAGGGTTAGCTTTAGGTATAGAAGCGAGTATCGGATGAGCCACAAGTAGGATCATCCCTAGGTGTAGAATGGGCATTAGGTCCATGGTGCCGGCGGCTGCAAGATGGCGCGCCCTGTCGGGGCTGGCTGGAGGCACTGAAATAAGAGATAGGTGTCTAGCAATGCGACGCCTGGCGTGCGACGGGAGCATCGAGTAGGGGAATCATCCGATCCAGCCAGATACGCGGACTTCGCGGGGAAGCGGTGCGGCGCGGTGCGATATCAACTGAATCGAGCGGGCCGCTGAGTATCGGCGCGTCGTGGGGCATTGTGGCGAGCGTCATGGACGCGGGCGGTGCGCGCGCCACTGGGATGCGACGACTCACTCGTGCGGACAGTGCGCCACGCTGCTGAGCACGCCGAGATATGCCCCGCGACAACGTGCCCGGAGCGACGAGATGATACTCTGTTACGGACGCGATACGCCGCGACTCACCTCGGGATAAGATCGCGTAACGCGCGCGCGGAGCGATGAGCAAAATGTCTTGGCTCGGCTGGTCGGCGGACATCAAGAAGAGGGCCTGCAGGTACCTGCTACAGCGCTACCTCGGCCAGTTCCTCGAGGAGCTCACGCTCGACCAGTTGACCGTCGATCTGTACAATGGCACGGGACGAGTCGTCAACGTTAGCCTCGACGTGCAGGTACGCAACGTGCGTCTCCCTTTGTCTCGGGCTCGTCCTTTCGTCGCGCGACTCCGCCGAGATAACGCAGTTAGGATCGCGGCGCCCGCTCAGTAAATATAACGCGCGTGTTCGTGCCGCGCGCAATACGACGCGTATTTACGTCGCTGCGAATATCGCCTCTTCGAACAGCTGATCGCGACTTGATCTTTTAAATGCCTCGCGCTACGCCGTGACGACCGGTCGTGATTTTTTATGCCCTTCGCGACAGCGAGTGCAAAAAAAATATGACGCGGTGGAAATGGACGATTAGTTTACAATTCGTCCCAAAAGCGACTAACGCACTGTATCGAATCGGCTCGGTGTGAGTGCGCGCGCGCGAGCGCGCACGCGCGTGTACGATTGACGTGTGTGCGTGAGTTAAATGATAAATATATATGAGTAATGAAGAAGAGTTTACTGATCGCCTGCCTCGTGCTGCTCTATCAATTGCGTAAATTTTTCTATTTTGCCTTCGGGACGATGTGTATATATATTTTTTAAGAGATAAACAATAAATTACTACGCATTGGCCATTGTGGCCAGACCGTCAAACGCAGTTGGTTGCACCTTGTGCATGAATTAATTGAGCGCAATAACATAGTGCGAGTCATCAGTAAATATCACGGCATTTGGAATGTTAATGGATGTTAATTTATACAGACTCTATTTCTTCCGATATTTTCTGATGCGATTGATCGATTCTTCGCTCGGGGAGTGGGAGCGCTGAATTCGTCCCATTTGCATTTCTCATTTCTACGTAGTACAGCCGTTCATTTAGTCCCAGTCTACAATAGAGATTAAGGGCCAGTTTCACAAACGTCGTTTAACCGCTAACCCATGGTTAATCGATCCTCTGTCTCTTCTTGGATAACAAGATTGAGAAAGATAGGAAGTCGACTGAACTCTGGTTAACAGTTAACTGACGTTTGTGAAACTGGACCTTAAACCCTAAGCCTTAAGAAATTGACTAATCACAGCCGCGTATTCCACCCATACTTGACCGTGATTGGTCAATTTGTTAAAGCTTGGAGCTTAAATCATCTATTGTAGACTGAGACTTACTCGAATATCACGCCTTTGAGTAGGGTCGAGAAAGATGCCTGTAAAATAATGGTAAACATTTTATGCGGCAGGCGCTCAACGAGATGGGGGAGCAACAGCATCTCCCGCTGGAATTCGTCGACGGTTTCATAATGGAGATATCTCTTAGTATACCATGGTCGACGTTACTTAGCCAGGCGAGTTACGTAGAAGTCAAGGGTCTCAGGCTTACGGTGCAGCCGCGACAGAGAGTCGAGACGGGGACGTCCATGTTCGAGTCCATGTGGAGTTCCATGACGTCCAGTATGCAGCTCGCTCAGGAGTGTCTGCAACAGGACGCGGCCAGCGCGGGAAATGCTCAGCCCTTGGAGGCGGTGGAACTGTTTGCACAGACTATAGATTCAAGTAAGACACGTCACTTACACTACCGTACTTTTGAATCCGCAACTGTATTCATTGTCGCGCGTCTATCTCAGTTCTGTCTAGAGTCAAAGTGAGATTTATCGATACTGTGATACGTTTGGAGCACGTACCCTTGAATTCTTCCACGGGAGTGGCGGTCGAGGTGTGGATACAGAATCTGGAATATTCCGACGAGGCTGGATTAGATCCCAGTAACACGTCTCTAGATTCCGACGAGTCTGCGAAGGGCTACATCGTTTCAGCCTTCTCCACTAAGCGATTTTACATGGAGGGAGTGACCTTTCACACCGACGAATTTCCCTCGCGCGCAAGAACGTTCTCCAGGAGTATGTTGGCTAGCACGTGCTCCACTCCCGATTCTAAGGTATGAACGTCTGTTTGAACGGATATCGCAGCGGAGTGGACACAATACTCACAACTTTCCCTCGTTTCTTTCCACCGCAACAGAACTCGGACAGTCTGTTCACCTCCGCACAAATGTCTCCTACGCAGAGCGTTCTGCACACTCCTCCGGAAGGAAATGCTGTTAACAACTCAAGCGAGTTAAATCCCATCGTGTTTGCCAAGCTAGCGGGTAGGCAGGAAGTGAGATTAAAAATGAAACAAGGAGAAGGAATATCGGGACCAAAGGTGAGATAAACTTCCACGAATTCATGCCAATCTTTCCATTTGAGAAATGATAGGTATTCACCCAGAAGTAATACATTTCTCCTCCTACAATCCAATTATTCTGTTTCTTTTAAACGAAGGATTGATATGTATTTTAGGTAGAACTGGAAATTACTCTCGGAGCGTTTACTTTGTTCCTGAGTCCTAGGCAGCTTCACGTCTTGATAGAATTAGCGCATGGCCTAGCGTCTCCAGATCTAGAAGACGTCAGTAATGTTGTTCCGAGACGATATGTGGAAAAACCTATGGCTAGCAGTGATTTTAATCGTATAGAACGCGAGCTTATTCATCAGACACATCCTGTACAAGATTTGAAGACTACGGTATGCAAGTTTGTCGCTGTCTCGATGACACTTGTACGCTCTCGTATTAAAATATTATATTTATTGCAGGATCTACGATATGCTCAAGGATGGTCTACTGGATCTGTGGATGAATCTGATAATGAGGACGAATTCCTACCGATGAAATTGCCGGGAACTTCATCGATGTGTGATTCGGTCACAAGTAATAATTTCAGTATGGAGGGCAGCATATCGACCAGCAGCATTAGTTCAAAAAGTTCGGCAACGAATTTGCCGAGACACAATAGACACAGACACAACATAGACAACGACACGTCCGCCGAGACTACCCAGTTTCACATAAGGGTGTCTTCCGTCGCACTAATTCTGTTGCACGAAGATATACTGACGCCATGCGTGGAACAACTCGGTCTAACTTCTAGCAGCATAAGACAGATGAGAAACGCGGCGAAGGAATTTTTCAGGCAGCTGGGAACGTTCGCTATGGGCGGCTATGGAAGTAAAGATTTTGATACAGCGTCAAAATCGCTCACAGAGGCTTGTCGACTTAGTCATATTAGGTATATTGGTATCTATGGCAGATTGATTCTAGTATTTCTAGGTGTTAACTAAAAGTACCGATTGATTATAGATTACTAGCTGCGCCACTAGTGGTCGAGGGGAGTGAAAAGACTACTAATCAGTACTCTGCGATATCAGGAAGCTTGACTCTAGCTAGTTTGGAAGTTGTAGAATGTTTGGTTGACTCCAATAACCCTAGCTCGTATAGAACACCATCGATGGAATTTATCGAGCTGTTAGCGTTTACGAAGGAAAACGCAACTAATATCGGCTTTTCCAATAAAACCGATTTTAGGATGAGATTTAAATACACGCAAAAAGCTGTCCGACACACTCACATGACGAAATTTGCACATCCACGCACAGAGTTTGAGTAAATATCTGCCTTCCAATTTGAGCCAACTGTAACAATAATAATTTAAATATCTAAATAAAACGGTATTAATCAATTTTTATTAATTGGTAAAGTACCAATGAATTATGGTGACATTTGCATTTTTCAGTATTCAAATGGAACCGTGCAGAGGCGAAGTAGACATTACTATTGTAGATAGAATATCTGCTATTCTCAACCCGCAGCCAATATGTACTTGCAATCCCGTAATAAATGCTAGAGATGCTGTAAGTGTAAGAAAATCTATCCGGATACTTATTTTCAAATATTTGTTACGTTTTCCTATAGTCTTATTTGATTGATGGAATGTTAAAAGTCATGGCATACCTTTCAGAATCAACAGACGTTATTTGATCAAGCTGTGGACAGTGCAACACTGCCAGATTCTAGAGTAGACGTCAAAATCTCTTCGTCATCGTGTACGATTAAACTGAGGTACTACGTCAAACGAAACAATAATATTTCATATATATAAGTTAAACCCTGATTTATATATACATATATGTATATAGTCTTCTTTCTTATACAGATTCCCTGTGCCAGATTTAAGACCACTACACGATATGAGTCGTGCGCCGTGGTGGAAGAGATCTGTGAGATCTGACTATATGATAGTGCAGATGACAGATGCACAAGTACACTCCACTATGGACAGCCGGTCTCACTATCTAGCTAGGCATGAACTGCAATGTCGACGGCTGTCGTTGTTGTACGTAGAAACCGAGGGCGATACGCCAATCGAAATCGGTCTGGCCACAGCCGACGAGAAGAACGATACTGCGACGTATCAGCAAGTCAACGACGACCTTGGTTGGGCGAGAATAGTGATCATTGTGTATCCAGAACGTCTCGGTGCTCCGTTGGAGGACAGTTCTGAAGAAGAAATAGAGAACGATAAGCGGATTTTAGACGATACTTTGGAGAAAACCCCGAAACATGCGCCTTCCCCATTTACCTCTAGACGAATCATGCGCGAATCCGACACACTCCATTCGAAATCTCACGAACACGGTCAGAAAAGCGAACAAAGGTCAGTGCGATGTCCGCGTTTTCAAATATTCTGGAATAAATCTCCATTGATTTGCAATTGAAAAATTTTGCGACGTTCCAACAGTGACGGTGAAGAGCTAATTATACCTGGCAATCGACAAGAAATGTTGGAATTTATTGAAGAAGGTATACACGGTTCTAGACTGCAACTGGAAATCAATTTACCTTGTGCTTCCGTCCAGATACCGTCTAAACGCATTTACGAACAGCTCTACAATCGATTCAACACCGATTTGTTCCTATGGGAGCCGTCGGCTCCCAGGCCGAAATACACCACTCACATGGAAAATCACATTGGCCTCGATCTCGCATCTACTCTCTTACAGGAATCCACTTATCCTAAGTAACGTTCTGAAATATTTACAACAATTTTGTAGAAAATTCTGAGATATTATTAAATCTTATATCATTTACAGATTCAGCATGTGCAAAAGTGGGATCCAGTATAATTCCGACTCCGACTCGGACCAGGAGGGTATATTCCATTCTACAACGAACGAGAAGAGTCACAAGGAGACACGGATGTCGTCGAAGAAGGCACAGAGCAAGTTGGCGATGACACTAAGCATCAATCAGGGTCTCCTGTCTATGTACACGCCCGTGCGCGATTCTCTGCGTAACGTCATACCCGGACAACAAGGGGAATTGATCATACGACTAGAAGACGCTACGATATTTTCTGTGACGGCGTACAAGGGAAATGTCAATCTGAGCTATGCTTGCGCTATGATGAGGAGCGTGTCGCTGGATCACTGCGGTCTGACGACAAGTCCGTCGCAGACACCGCCGTTGAGATGCATCAATAGCGTTAGGCCGCGGTATTGCGAGAGGACGATATATCGTAGTGGATCCGGTAGTAATGTAACGGCGAATCCTAGCGACAAGGACATGGTGACGGTCGCGGTGAGGATACAGGCGGCCCATCAGACGCACCGTATAAAGACTTTCCGGGTTGCGATAGGTATAAGCAATGCTACATTGAGGCACCGAATGTGTTCCGCCGCTACTTCGTGGTTCACAGAACTGATGGATTGCCTGGACGTAGCGGATCATCCTGTCGCCGGTTATACACCGCCGGGTGTTCTGACTGAGCTGCATCTGCACTTGTGGGATTGCGTCATCGATTATAGGCCGCTTCATCTGCCGCTAAAATCCGTCGTGACCCTCGGTAATTTCAGCGTGTCGAGCAACATTACTGCGCAGACCAATACGTCAACGTTGCGCTTTATCGCGGAGGATGTCGCGCTCTTCATATCGGACAAGCTGCGCGAGAAGTCGGTGGATCTGAAACGGGATTACGTGTGCGTGATGAATTTCGGGCTGTTCGAGTTGTCGCTACGCTTGAACGAGAGGATGTACGGCGGTGTGCCGCGAGTCGATCTCCGGGCGAGCAACAACGTGCTGCATGTACGCACGTGCTCGGACTCGGGTCGCGCTCTCATGCAACTGCTGACTTACATCGCCAACGATGGCGATTTGCAGCAGCCGAACAGCGTGATAAACAGCAGCACCGAGAGTATTCCCACTGTGCCGCCGACATCCACGAGGTACGAGGAAAATCTTCTGGGCGTCGAGAGCATCAACACACTTAGTAGGAGTCAGGTCGAGCGAGTCTACAGTCTAATGGAGGACGCGCTGGAGGAGACTGTGAAGGGAACGACGACTCAGAGCGGCAACGAAACCGAGAAGATACCAATAACTGAAAATCGGGTTGAGTTCTTCTTTCCCGACGATTCCTGCGCCAGTACGCGAGAGGCAGATACGCGAAAGAGTCTGCACGAATGCAGTAAAGCGATCGCGTGCGGTGTGGAGGACGAGGACGACGACGATGACGAATTTTGTATCTTGGGAGAGGAAGCTGGTACAGGAATAATACCGCGCTATGGAGTACCTGAGGTTCGCTCGCTGTGCCAAGAACCATTAAGAATAGTGGATAATCACTTTTCCGTGCCGGTCGGCAAAACCGATCTATTGCAGACTCCACCGAATTATCCTGCACCTGTATTGAAATACACCCTTTGCGAGATGACACTGATATGGCATATGTACGGTGGCAATGATTTCGACAGTTCTCAGCCGCAGTCTGCAAAGCACGTAACCATCAATGACAATGTTCGCGGCAATATTACGCATGGAAGGTATGAAAATTTCAAGTTAAACCATTAAAGCAAATTTCTATATGTACAACTCTGCAAATATGGATAATATAGATATTCTTTCTCTTTTCTATCCGATAGAAGTAGATCGGCCATAGGTGCGGTAGGCTTCAAAAAGTCTAGTCCGAACGAAGTACACTTTGGCAGTGTGCCGAATTCACCGCGTGCAACGAGAAGCAACGAATCGTTGATCGATTGGCACACGCTAGGCGGCCCGGGTCGTCGGCACGACGTACTAATGGAACTGCAATTGAGCAAGGTTCGCTTCCAGCACGAGGTCTATCCGGAGAACACTCGGGAAGCGTCCAGGCAGGTGCTGTTGGTGCACGAGATTGAAGTAAGAGATAGACTGGCGTCGTCGCACATAAACAAATTCCTTTATCAATACAGCAGCGAAGCGAGGCCGAGGCAGTCTCACTCTATTATGTTTACCATGAAGGCAGTTCATGTAAGGCCGGATCCCAGATTAAGTGCCCAAGAATGTTGTTTGAAACTTAGTCTACTGCCACTGCGACTGAACATAGACCAAGATAGCCTACTGTTCTTAATACAATTTTTTAACGAACTAGGCGGTGGATCGAAGCGAAGCCAAGAAAGCTCTAGCACACCTAATAGCTCGCAATCCACCCCCGTATCGAAACAAGGAACACCCACGCATCATCCGCCCATTATGAGCGTGAATGATGATGCGTTGACGAATGACGCGATGACGAATATGTCGCAGAATAATATCATTGATCAGAATCTGTTGATACTTTTGGAAGACGAGCTGACGTTCAGGGAGAACAAGACTAAAACAAAGACTATCCACCAGGTCCACGACGACAGTCAACCGATATATTTTAGGTGGGCCAACGAAATTTTTTTACCCGATCGAATAGAACTAGTGCCACGTGTTGCAGTGTCGACTACTAACGATTAAATATTGTCTTCAGAAACATTGTATTCGGTCCGGAGGTTCTCATCAGGCTGGATTATCACGGGAAACGCGTGGACTTCACTCACGGACCGTTGGCGGGTCTGCTAATGGGCCTGGCGGAACTCAACTGTTCGGAATTAAGACTGAAGAGATTGACGTACAGGCACGGATTGCTGGGCTATGACAAACTGTTTACATATCTAGTTTCGGAATGGTTGCAGGATATCAAGAAGAATCAACTTCCAAGCTTACTCGGTGGCGTGGGCCCGATGTACTCCGTGGTGCAGCTGTGTGAGTACGCGACTCGATTCGTCCGGAAATTAAATGACTATCGCGATTTTTGGAACAGCCTCTTAAACCGCGTACATCTTCCGCGCTGTGTTGCAGTTCAAGGGATACGCGATCTGTTTTGGTTACCAATCGAGCAGTATCAGAAAGATGGGAGAATCGTCCGTGGATTGCAACGCGGAGCAAACAGTTTTACAACGTGCACCGCGATGGCTGCGTTAGAACTGACGTGCAGAATTGTGCAGGCGTTACAGACCACGGCCGAGACTGCCTACGACATAGTTAGCCCTGGTCCCAGTGTGAGATGCAAGAATAAGGGGCAGAAGGGTCGTCGAAAGAGATACAGTCAGCCGTTGGACATTCGAGAGGGGGTGGCTAACGCTTACACATTAGTCAAAGAGGTGAGTCTAACGCGCAACATATTGTATGACTTAATATCTTTGAGAAATAATAATTTTATTACAATTGTTCGCAACGTTCCGAATATTTTTTTCCTCTTTAACAAATACTACTCGACTACTTGAGGAATCTTACAAAATTCTTTACCGATTTGAACCCTTCTTGGTTTTCTTCGTGTGACACGTAGGTCCTTCACAGACGCCGAGCCGCGTCTGTGTTTTCAGTTCGATCTTTACCGGGGGGGGGGGGGGGCGGAGCCTCGAAAAGTGCACGCTTAATTTATCTCGACACAGTTTTCCGTCGGATTTTGCAACTACTGAATTTCTCGAATTTGCTCGAAACTCCTCTCGACAGACTCGCTACCTCCTGCCTTTTTTTTTCTCGTTTTCAAGAAAACAAGTCCCCGATCTCGAATATCGCTCATCTGTGATATCTACTTGTACAGGGTTTAGGCGAGACTGCGACACAACTGGTCCGCGTGGCCAGCGAGGAACACGAGCACAAGGGCACCGTCGGCGCGGTCGGCGGTGTACTGCGGCAAATCCCGCCGACGGTCGTGAAACCGATCATCCTGGCCACCGAGGCGACCAGCAACGTGTTGGGCGGCATGCGGTCGTCCCTAGTACCCGACGCACGTCGGGAGGCGGTGCAAAAGTGGCGGCAGGATTCCGACGCGTGTTAATCCGCGTCGGCACAGAATGGAGAAAATTGCTAAATCGTTATCGGATCGTCGTCAGTCAATTTCGCTCAAATAACACTTTTCGATCGCGGCCGGTGCGGCCGAGCCCACTTTTTATTGTAACATATTCATGACATATACACGTACGGAAAGAGAATGCTAAGTAGAATAAGTGTGCCATACGTACGCGTCACGTTTGGCGATATTGTGATTATAGCAGTTATTCTTCACTAGATCTGTGCGAATTATTGTCGTTCGATCTGTGCGATTAGGCCTGAAGGATCGGCAACGTGCGCGAGAAAGAACGACGGACCTAAGGATGCGGATCATTGACGAGAGATGCGAGATGTGAGATACGAGAGTCGCCGTTGGGTCCTAATTATAAGTGCTATATAATGTTAATGTAGTCAGACCCGTTCCGTTAATGTTTTTTTCTTTTCTTTTCTATTGTACATTACGAAAAGTGCAAGGTATCTGGCAGACATTTAACGACAAATTACTCGGTCAGGAGCTGCCGATAATTTCGTTAAAATTGTACAAAATACTTGTTACACTTGTAGAATGTAAAGATAGCTATGCTCTATCGCGAAGGAATATACTGCAACCCCGCTTCTATATTCCTTCTCACAATTATACATACATTATTTTGTTTCGATCATGTGAATGTTTTATACCAATGATATGTGTATTCGGCGATTTTATTAATAAAATTATACACAATAAACCAACGGGTGTTTTTTACCCCCCCCCCTTCCCCTCAATTTCCGCGACATAATTATTTTATTTTTATCGTTTTGCAGCCGCGACGACCGAGACCGAAGACGAGAGTCTTTTTAAGGGGATGCTGGAGTGATTCTGCACTTTCGCACCTTTTGCACTTAAAACTGTCTGTTTCGTGGAAAGATTTGTGTAATACACAAATTAAATGGCACGTGTACAGATGATCGAAAGCAGCTTGCTATTCCGGCTAAATTAAAGAAC
>NW_011967224.1:466425-473010 GCF_000949405.1 Vollenhovia emeryi | reverse complement strand
CCGGAATAGCAAGCTGCTTTCGATCTGTACACGTAAGCCATTTAATTTGTATATTACACAAATGTTTCCGTGAACTGACAGTTTTTAGGTTAGAAAGGTGCAAAAGTGCAGAATCACTCCAGCATTCCCTTAAGTTTCAAACGTACGAGTCTCTCAAAAAAGTGCTCTTTATTTGCCACCCCCCCCCCCCCTGTAATCGTAAGCTGCTCGATATATTGGGAGCTTTCCAGCGAGCGACACAAGTCGACACAAATGTCGTTCTGTCTTCCTTCGCGTTCAATGAATAATAAAGACAGAACGACATTTGTGTCGACTCGCGCCGCTCGCTGGAAAGCTCCCTTCGATACTCCTCTTCCTTCTTTTTCCAAGGGCTCGAGTACGCCCCCGTCCTCTGCTAAAAGCGAAAAGTGCGAGGGAGGTGCAGGTAAGGGGGTATGGCCGGTCAGTAGCGGAATTAACGATGGGTGCGACGGAGGCGAGGCGGCGCGTCGCGCGCGACAGTCGGGACGATGGGACGGAGAGCGCTCGATCGTTCCGCGTGACGAGCTAAAGGGACGGCGAGGCGCGCTGCGTCGGCTCGGGGTGTTGCACGTCCGCTCGCGAGCGTCGGCGATTATGCAGTCTCGCGCGTCGCGCCCGTGTTGCCGCGCGGTCAGATGAAGAAGGTGCTCGGCTCTCGTTTCCCGGCGTCTCGACTCGACCGACGGAATGGTTTCCCTCGCGCGGCTCTCCTTCGTCGCGCTTCTCTACGGTGAGCGTCGAGCGGACCACCCGCGCCCTTTCCTCGCGCGTGCACACGCGAGACGCGGTCGACGTCTCGGCGACTCGGCTCGATCGCTTTTTCCGCGTCGTAATTTCGGCTGATCGATAATGGACGGATTTCGCACGACTTTTCGTTCGATCACCACGAGTCTTGCCGTTCGCCAGGCGTCGTCGGCTCGTGCCCGCGTACAGAGTTTTAAGTCGTAGTCTACAATGTGTTTTTTTTTTCGCAACGGGAAACATTCTATTTTATTCAGGCAAATCGATATATGCTTGAATGGTTTGCCGACGGTGCACGATCGTGCGACGTGTAATGTCATACGGTTTTATCAACTCGCGCAAATTTTTCAAACGCGCTTGTTGGCTGCAAAGTCAAATGCCTCTGGACGCGGAGGACACATTGTAGATCGGGCTTTAAACATTTGTGTGCACGTTTCTCGCCTGTAGTGGAGTAACCGGACTGTTGTATTTGTGGGGAAAATCCAATAAAACTGGATATAAGGTTTCTCGCGATGCCCCGACAAACAAATTGAATTCGATTCGAACGACGCGACGCGGTCACGCGCTCGTGCAGTAGTAAAAGAGTATGTCTTCGCTCGAGCTGTTCACTTACATTTTAATTTTTTCAGCGGTTCTGACGCATACGGCAGGGTCACGGGTACTCGAGCTCAGCGACAGGTAAGAGACACTACCGCTTCGCGTTGCAATCGTCTCGACAATTCATCACTCGATATGTAATCTCTCGCAGATTTCTGGATGCGCACAAGGATGGGCAGTGGCTGGTTATGGTACGCTTGTGATTCTTGCGAAAACGCATCGGCTGCATTTGGAAGGTACACAACCGTTTCCGTTTTTTTTCTTCTTCACAGATGTACGCGCCGTGGTGCGCACACTGCAAAAGACTGGAACCGATCTGGTCTCATGTCGCTCAACATTTGCACGCTACGTCCGTACGAGTGGGACGAGTGGATTGCACTAGATTTACCAGTATAACGAGTGCGTTCAAAATTAAGGGGTTCCCCACTATTCTATTGTGAGTACAAGCCCTTCTTGGGACCGGCCGCGCCGCAATACTGGCCTGGTTTACACCGTGCGCTTAGGTCGTATCTTACCTACGCCTTGTACCCGTGAACAATTGGCGAACGACTCGACCTGGCTTGGGTCTGTACAGGAATTCTGTAACTTGCTATCGAAGTTTACAACCAATGCAAATCTGCGTCTTTTTCGAAGATCGTCCTCGCCGTTGGCTGTCGCTAGTTAACGATACTGAAAAGCATCGACTGCAAGTTACAGAATTCCCGTACTGGTCTCTCTTTCGCTCGCCCTGACGGTGTAACGCGTGTGAACGCAGGTGGCCTAAAATTGCTCAGCTTTAAAGATAAAGAGATAAAACATTCAACCGAAAGCGTTCACGTTTGGACTAAATATTTACTTATGTTACCTGTATTCGAGCCGAAAGTATTATTATAGGTGGAAGCGGTGTAAACGTTTCATTTGGAAGGCTTACTTTAGGTCAGGGCACAGATCTGGCTGCGCGAACAAAATGTGTGGCGTAAACTAGGCTCTCTGGTACGATAATGGTCTTTGTTCTGTAGTTTAAAGGGCGAGCAGAAGTACGTATACGAAGGCGATAGAACGAGGGAAGAGATAGTGAAATTCGCTTTAAGACTAAGCGGCCCTCCCGTGCAGGAGATAACGAAACCGCAGAGTTTCGATACCATAAAGAGAGATCGCGATCTCTATTTCTTATACGTAGGAGACAAATCCGGAGTCTTATGGGTAAGCTCCTTTCGCAATCTCGCAACGTACACGTTATTACGAAGGCTGGCTTGAAATTCAAATTCACACGCATTTAATGAATGCAGGAACTTTATTACAAGACTGCGAATGTATTTCAAGCGCATGCATTTTTCTTTCAATCTCACCCGAGCGTTGTGAATAAGCATGCGCCTGTGGGCAATGTTCCGGCGTTGTTCGTGTACAAGGAAAATTTGCATTACAATTTTACCGGTGAGTCGAATCGAGAGAAGGAAACAAAAGAGAGATTATCACCGTATCACACCGATTTATCTCAATCTGCAGGACACAACTTGAGCAACACGGAACAAGTGAACGAGACGCTCTATAAGTGGGTGAACGCGGAGCGTTTTCCAACATTCCCGAAAGTAACAAGAGGAAACATAAATCAATTATTCCTAACAAATAAGAATCTCGTTTTAGCGGTAGTGGAGGAAAACCAACTGGAGGAGGTCGCGCCCGATATGCTGGAATTCAGAGATATGGTTGAATCTGTGATCAAGAATAAACGAAATAAGTATCACGAGTACGTTTCTGCATTAATTAGAAAGTCAATTGTTTTGACGGTAGGGCTGAAAATAAATGATCGTCGTGCTCAGTCATTTCCAGTTCGGTTGGATAGGTAGTCCCAATCTAGTCAACAGTATAGCGATGACGACACTACCTATACCGAGTTTACTTGTGATAAACACAACTACCAATCACCATCATATTCCCGAGGATGAAACAGAGAAGCTGACTCCATACGTGATAGAATTGTTCCTAGAGCAGATTCGCAACGAGAGTGCTCCGGTATTTACGCGTGCCTTTCGTGCCCGCCAATTATTCCATCTACTGAAACAACACGTTGCTAAGTATTTATACATTTTCAGCGATATGGCGGGAACAATTGGCTAGTACGTAGTTATAGAAAGTGGTTCGAGGTGAAAACTGTTCTGACTTCGATGTGGAAGGGCAATCCTATCCTGATGATGGTGCTGCTTGGATTGCCGTTTGGATTTCTGTCGTTGATATGTTATGGCATTTGTTGTCCAGATTTATTAGACGCAAACGACGACGAAGATGGTAATTATTTTCATTCCTCTCGAAACTCATTTTTACGTAAAAATAATACCTGTATAGTCATTATATAAGGGAGAGGGCCCTAGGGTGGACACCCATCTTTTGAACGACAGAAGAACCTAAACGGTATTATATACAGTGGTCATTGACACATCCCCTTGGGGCCAAAAAAGTGTCCGCCTTAAAATTTTTTAAGCGTTGGTGAAAGAATTTTTTAACACGCAATATTCATATTCATTTGGAATATTATTGCATGATACATAAACACAATTACAACGATATTTACCACTTCAAAATCGTCAATTTCGATGACTTTGACACCTTGAGAAAGAAACTTCTCTAAATTTTTACAACAGAAATTTAATGACACTCGTGCTGTAAAGAAACGCGTACGACTATTCACTTCGAGACTTCAAAAACTTCGTCTTCGCAATTAATAACAACGACATCACACATTCGGTGCTGCCTACTAATGCACAGAAATTTTCCTATGGTGTCCACCTTGGGGCCCTGTCCACCTTGAGGCGCTCTCCCCTAAATATATGTATTTTTTTTTCAGAGAATACTGGGACGTATCACATGAAGAACGATTAAGAACAAGTACTATTAATAGATATATAGAATTCTCAGACACATTTTTCATTATGTATAGTGTATAAAAGTGCTTCTGGTTGTATCTACATGTTCTTAACAAAAATTTGCCAAAGCAGTTTTAAGATTGTGAGAATTTTTATACAATAATTCATATATTTTCGACATTCCATATATATTATTTTTCACCCACTTTGTACCGGCGACACTGATTTCCTTTACGTGTTGTATATATAAAAAAAAAATTATGTGTATCCCTCGAGACAATACGACCTACCGAGTTAAGCAAGTACGTATACACTCGGAAAAATTTGTCTTTTAACACAGCTTTAACGAAAAAGAGAATGTAATATATATCAAAAATTTGTATATTAAACACGATTGTTCACATAGTTTGTAAAATCATATTAAACGTCAAACTAAACATTGGTTTTTGTATATGTATGGACAAGATAATGATAATATTTAGCATTATGCGCAAGTTGTGCGGAACTGTTGTTTGTTGTATCGTGTAGACCGCAGGTGTGATTGCGATTTCTTTTTTAGGATGGAAAATAATTGTGCATTTGCTGAATGTATTTATATGTAAAAAAAGAGTAAATATTTCTCCAAATATATTATTATTACTACTATTATAGAGAAGTGATGCGTAGCTCTGTATGTATAGGAACCGACTCTCACTTGACGTGCACTTTCGTTTTACAAGAGATTGGAAAATGATGGAGGAACAAGAGAAACGATGTTCCGTTTCAGACACCTATATTTCATCTAGGACATTAGGTTACTGCTGTTACAAATATATTTAATTGGAAGGTAAGCGATGATGACGATCAATCCTTACGTTCAATTATCAAAATTCATTCCGTTGGTGTTGGTTACTTCTTTTTTTATTTCAAAACAGCGTAAAAATAACATAACTAAGCAAAGAATAGTGGATATTGTAATTTTTGTAACTTACTGCAAGTGTGAACCACGAGCAACGTGTTTAATTTAGACAATCCCGAATGTAAAACTTGTACAACTGCTATAAATCCATATCGTCGTCAAAATCCATAGCTGCTCTTCTTCTATCGAACTGGAATGTGAAAATTTCATAGTTATTCTCGGCCATGTGTTGCCAAGCGCACGATTGTATTACACAATTATATTAACTTTGACCGTCGTCTTCCTTTGCGTCTGTTGATTCACATTTTCGAGTAAGTCGATCAGTTGCTTCTCTCCAAGTTTGCCAGGTAATTGTCCACGCTGTGCCATGTTCAGAAGCATCTCCTCTACCATTTTGCCCTTCTCAGGCTTTCCAAGGCAGAGTGTATTTACTACTCACAAATATACAATGTTATAAACTGTCGATACCACTTGAGTGACACAAATATTAGTATCAACTTACGTCTGGCTCTAGCTGACTGATCCAACACTTGGGTCAATATAACATGCTTCATCTCTTCCATTTGTTGCATCCTTTCTTCCATCGCTTGTTTATCGTTGGCATTGTTACCCTAGAACAACGATAGACCGTAAAATCACACGGCTTATGCACTTTAGCAGTCCAGGAGGGTTAAAATAATCAGTGAAGTAGACGAGCCATAGTTTTCAAGACATTAGTAAAAAATTCCAGTGTAAAATTGCGTAAGTTCTCGTTGAATTTACCTTGTACTGAGCCTGCAATTGAGCCAGACGTTGCTGTCGCAACGCTTCGAGTTCTGGGTCTGACATTTTCACGCTTTCGTGTCTTAGTTCTTCCCGGATTCTATCGGGATTCTACGCGCTGTGCTATATTGATATGTAAAGCTAAATATAAATCAAGCTCGGTCCTTCTCTATTCTCGCCGAATACGCCTGTGTACATTCACGTTTAAAGTCATAGCATTTGACTCTCCTAACCTATCCAAGACCTCCAAGAGTACCTACAAGGGATGGGCAAAACGATATGATCAACTCCAAAGGAAAATTACAATTCAAGGTTCCATATACGAAATGTACACTAAACTAGAAAGAGAGTGAACAAATTGTGAGTATACATACAGTTTTACAAATGTACACCAATGTACACTCAACCGACTCAACGGAAACATCCCATGATTCCACGACCGAGTCAACTGAATGGCTTGCAAGTAGCAGTTTGACGTGATTGGTTAGATCTGAAGGTAAGAGCCAATCCCATTCGACGAATAAAGATCCAAGTTTCAAGTCAGATCAGAAATTGTCGGTTCTTGTGCCCATCTACAATAGAGATTGAAACCCTAAGGCCCGGTTTCACCAACGCGAGTTAGTCCCAGTCTACAATAGATGATTTAAGCCCTAAGCTTTAAGAAATTGGCCAATCACGGTCAAGTATGAGTAGAATGCGCGACTGTGATTAGTCAATTTCTTAAGT
>NW_011967224.1:454333-458075 GCF_000949405.1 Vollenhovia emeryi | reverse complement strand
GATGTCTGAAAGTAAGTTTCCTTCCTTCTCACATTAGGTGGCTTCGTGTCACAAAGTAACATCATGAAACGGCAACAGCTGTACTTTGACGAAATGAGGCAACACATGTCGGACGAGGCGAAACGATTTTACGGCAATTATTATAATCGATACGCAGAGTACTTTTCCCTGGTCTCGCCTACGGAAAATCAAGACAGTGTCAAGGTCCTGTCGGAGCCGAGGATCTACGAAATCTTCGACAACGCTCTTCTCAACGTCTATCCTTCGGCGGTTTGCAGGTAAACTGCTGTTAGTGACGATCATCAAAACTTGTTTTTCTTTTTAATTGAATTCTTTGCGAACTTGTGTTCACCTGTGCGCTAGCTGGGTTAATTATTTTAAAGTGCGCGCGATGACGTTGCAACAGGTTTAGGTGCCCCTGCGCTTCCCGGCGAGAAATGATGTCGATTCGAGTCGGCTTGACTCAACTACGAGTCCCCTAACAAATAAGTAAGATACCGCGATATTTTCTCGATACGAACCGAAGGCCGTAGCAACACCTGCGTGACGAGATATTTTTCAAAGATTGATGGTCGCCAAGCGAAAAACAACCGTTCTCATACCGACTGTATTAAGTAAATGCTATATATTACTTTCAGATCTGAGTCGTGGAGATATTTCTTTTATCGGATACTGTTTAAAAGTACCCCGATGTGGATACGTGACCGATTGGTACAACGTTTCGTCGTGGTGCCGCCATGGCAGGCCGACGAACAATGAATACTAAATAGATGTTTCCTGCCTTGTGACATTGCATGCTTTTTACATTTTCTCAGAAGAATTATGATTCAATTAAGTAACAATGGCTCGTACGATAAAATCGAAGCGATAATAGATATAGAATATAGAAGGGGCTCAGAGTCTAGACAAGATTGTAGTGTCGAGAAAATTTTTAATTAAACAAGATTACGCTAACGTCTTCGATACTGGTCAACACGATTCCAACTGTATGCTCCATATATTTGCCTCGCGTTTTATGTACGATCGTTCCGATTAGTTGTTTATATATTTTATATTACTGACTGCGTGATTTCTTGTATTATTTTTATTCCGTCATCTCCCATGCGTTAACTTATATCTGTCTTTTACATACTGAAGATGGTCCAGTTAGGACCGAAACGTCTGTTGTCTTTTTTAATTAAAAATGTTTCGACACTACAATCTTGTGTAGACCCTTCAATTATGATTCATTTAAAAACTGACTGAAACAATACAACATTTATAAGATGGAAGAACAGTTATTACACACCTCTCTCCCTATCTCCCGTCTTGTAATCTCGATTGGTGTTCGCGATCGAGCCTTGACCGGTAGGCGCGGTGGTCAGCGGACCTAGGGAACATCTGACATTGCGAGCGACGCCCCGGGGCGTGCTGGACGGTCCATGCTCAGATAACTCCCTTCATCATCAATTATACGCCAGGCGCGAGATTTTATGTAGCTCGCTGGGGAAGAGTCTCGAAATAGCGGCAAGAAACGGTCTCGAGACCGTTACTTGAGAGACGCTAGACTGCGCGTCTCGGCGCGGTTTGGTCTCCACGGACTCACGTGTCGACGAAGCGCTGTCGACACATGGGGCAAAGTGAGCGTCGAGCGACAACAATACAGGGGGATCAGCTGACGACCTCATGCGGTGTCAGCTGAGTGACTTTGAGAGATAGAACAACAGCTGATCTTCCGGTTAAAGCGAAATTAGATGACAGAGGGGGAGAGGGCTCGTCGCTCGGACTCTTCTAGAATCTTCGATTCCAAGGGGGGTATAAATAGGAGAACGCCGGGCCAGCTCGGGGCTTCCCTCTCCGGCTCTTATCGCGAACGGTAGTACAGAGTTCTTTTCAATCGCGCTAGGGTTGATCGGTCGCGGACAATTGGAAATATTTCCTCGAGCGAGTGGTCTACGAGATCGGTGCTCGGTGAGTAATTTTTAAATTATTTTACCTGATTCAGTTCTCCATTTGCCGTTGGGCACATCGGGCTTATCAAAAGCAACGATTGCTTTATTTAATTGCCAGCTGATTACTTTAATCGTCCGGCGAGCGCAATGAATTCCACGTTTATGACTGATAACTTCCGCAAACTTGCAACATCATCGGTGCAGGTGTTAGCTCTCGAATGTCTGGGCGATGTTTTTTTTATTTGATTCCGAGCTTATCAGTTTTTAGGGCAGCCAGGTGTTCGATTAGATATTATCGAGCGAATAAATAAGCGATTCTACCGCCGATCGCAGGTCACTTCGGTCGCTATCGTTCCTGTGAAGACGCTACGATGAGAGCTCTCGCATCTGGTAAACCTTGACGCGCGTCAATTTATTTTCCAATTCACACAGTGTTCTTTTCTCGAAGCGCAATGTTTGACCGTACATTCCTCGTGTCGCAGCCTACATCATCCTCGCGATCTGCGTCGCGGCGTCCCTGCAAGAGACCTCGTATGATCCATGCGACGATGGGCCTGGGCCTCGGTCCTTGAGGGTGGACGGATGCGACAGTTCTCCCTGCAAGCTGCACAGAGGGACCGATTTGACAGCGCAATGGGACTTCGTCGCCAGTAAGTAGCGCTACGCGTACGGAATGAAGCTCGATCTACTCTCTAAAATTTGTGGAGTGAAAATACTGCCATGGAGTGAAATGTTCACTCCATCGGAGTCAATATTCACTCTGTTGGAGGAAATATTCACGCCAATAGGGTGAACATTTCACTCCACAAATTTTAGAGAGTACAATGTGCTCTTTGTACTTAGAAACATTCTATTTTGTAATCGACGAATACGTTTAAAAAAAATGTACGTTCATCTTGTCCGCAGACGCCGACGCGAAAACGTTGAAACCCCGCGTGAGAGTGACGATTATGGGAGTCACGATAGATTACCCGTATCCCGAGCAGGATGCGTGTAAATCTTTGACGAACGGCAAATGCCCGTTGAGCAAGGGCGACGAGGCAACGTACAATCTCAAGATGCCGATCTCCGAAAGTTATCCATCTATAACCTTGACCATCGAGTTCGCCCTGGTCGACGAAAACGACAACAACGTGCAGGTGTGCTTCAAACTGGACGGCACGGTGACCTCCTAGTCTCACCTCGGTAGCCCTGACGCACCTGTGATAAACAAGTCAGATCCCGGTAATCGATTCCTCGTGCGAACAAATCTTTTAATCAGAATCCTTCAGTATCGCCAGCGGTAATTAACGTCAGTGTTTTCTGGACCATACACCCGGCATCTTTAGTAATACAGAAAATTTATTGCGAACATCACCTAAGCCAGGGTTTGAACCTGGACCTCCCTACACTCCATCTTTAGGGTAAGCGAACCTATTTCGGAACACTTTTTAAAAAACTTGCTGTATCTTTTACATAAAATCTTCTAAAACAAATCTGATATATGCTAGTTAAGAAGTCATCCTTTAACTATTAATTAGGCATAAATCAATATTTGAAGAAGACTTTGTTTTTAAATGGCGGACAATCAATTCAAGTACTAAATTTGTTCCGAATAGGGTTAACCTGCACTTAATTCGGAACAGCTGTTTTCATGTACAGCCGCATTTCGCAACAACATAGTTTCATAATTCAATTAAGCAACGATTATCTTCCTTGAACCTTTAACTGTTGTTTAAGTCCAAAATATAAGAGAACAAGCAAGTAATATAAGAGAAATATGAAATTATTGGACTTATCGGAATTACCGTAACTCATCCCGCTCAGATGCG
>NW_011967224.1:423885-454074 GCF_000949405.1 Vollenhovia emeryi | reverse complement strand
TAGTAATACAGAAAATTTATTGCGAACAACATCACCTCAGCCAGGGTTTGAACCTGGACCTCCCTACACTCTAGACGGGCGTCTCACCATATGGTGGGGTATATGGTGGGACATATGTCTCGGTGGTCGAATTGGTGAGACGCCCGCCGAGAGTGTAGAGAAATCCCAGGTCCCATAAATCTCGCAGTTACATCGCAGCTACATTACAACAATGTTGCAATATTGTAGCAATGTTATTGCAGCGTAACTACAAGTTTTGTGCTGTACGGGGCTCAAACCTCCGTGGGAATATTTTTCGCAATAGATTTTCTATATTATTAAAGATGCCAGGTGTATGGCCAAGAAAACACTGACGTTGACGAAATCTTTGTTTTATATTTTGCGACGATCGTTCGATATCGCGATTATAGTATGAGGGAAGATCCTCTGTTATGAGATAGAACAGGTTTTCAATACCCAAATTCAATCTTTTTTCTTTGCAACGATTACACAATCTAAAAATGAATTTTTCACCAAGCAGATTTTGCTCCAAGTGCAATAAATACGTGGTGGACTCGATATAGATATGATGCCTATATTAATTTAACAAAAATCCCGCTATCTCATATGAAGCCTATCTCATAACAAGGGACTTTCCTCTATATTTTACAGGCAACAATGAGCGAATCGAACGATTAAATCGAGTGTTAAGATATACGCGTAGATCGTATCTTAAACTTAAGATAGAGAAAGATAGAGCAAGATTAAGAAAGAGAATCGAGATACGAGAGTATAATAAGACGATTCGTTTTCAAACAGCGGTTATCTTTTCGCTCAAATATACAATTTATTGTTACTTAAGTTGTTACATTTCAATAAAATTTCAACAGTATTGTTCCCGATGTAAGAGGTAATTAAATCGTATAATTTTCCCATCGAATTTTCGCGAATGCTGCGAGTCGATTTCCTTTCAAAACGGGCAAGCGAAAGTAACGCGCGACGGACAGTAGGTACGTGTGTACGCAATTATTCGATAGAACAGTAGTAAGATAATGTTAAAGCCTAATCTACAGTGTGCTCTCCGCATCTGGAAACATTCTATTTTATACAAAAGAAAAATGAAAACGCTTAAAAGCAATATCGACAGTGTACGATTGTATAATGTACAATTTGATGAACCTGCAAATTTTTTGAGCGTGTTTGTTGACTGTAAAATAGAATGTTTCTAGCCGCAAAGAGCACATTGTAGATTAGGCCTAAAGACAAGGAACTAACGTAAAACTTTGATCACAAGCTTGCAATCGATTTAGATAATCCGAACGTTAAAACTAACGCTCCGACGATATCTTTATTTTATATCGATAATATTTTATCCTGGCTGAGGTAATATTTTTCGCAATAAGAATTTTAATTTTCAATATGGGGGGAGGGGGTTATCGTGATAAATGCTATGTACAGCAAGTAAAAAGATAATGTAGAAAAATCGCTGTGCGATATTGCAACACGTGAATTCACTGACGCCAACGATTCCATCCAAGGGGGAAAAAACCTGTGCACGTCCGTTAATTGTAAAACGGTTCTCAGCACAGTATGGAACAAATACGGATTCGCATAATTCAAGTGGCCACCTCCATCTGTGGCCAGGTCCTTAAAAAGTAATGGCGTTTACATTGTAATTTGATAATATATTTTAATTATATCATGTGTAAGGGTTGAATAATATCGCACGGTGCAATATTCAAACGCGCTCGCGCGAGACGGGAAAATGGCCACTGTAGGATCTTTACAGAAACTATTTGTAAAAGGAAGTGAAGTTTTTGGGTGATCTTGCATCACATGGCCTCGCATCACGTCATTCCGATATCAAACACGTTCTGTGTAAACGGGGGGCGTTAAACGTAAACGTGGTATAATCGGATCTCTTTCGTTACTCCTTTTACTTCTCTTTAAAAACGACGCAATCACGAATACGTCCCGGTCTTTCCCCCTGCGTATCGTCGAAACCTCGCGTTTTAGGCTGATGGCAGAGAACGATCGGTAAACGCTTAAGACTGTCTCAAGTCGTAGACGTAAGGCAAGGCAGAGAAAAACTTACGGTCGTGACAGTCTCTTGTGTACGACTCAAGTTTTTCTCTGTACGCTCATCCATTTGCGCTACGTCTTGAGCGGAAAGAGTGTCGTGACCGTTTACGATAACCGTCGTAAGTCAACGCGCAAAGAATTGTCGCATCCGTCGCCTCGCGAGGCGACATACGACAGTTCCTTGCGCGTTGACCTCCGACAGCGAGGGGCCTGGGCAGAATGGCTTGTATTGCCAAGATGTTTTATGTTTTAAATCTTCCTCTTAAAGTAACAAGCACAATAACTGTCAGCCATTTTGCTCAGAGGCCCTGCTCACGTCTTACGACAGAATGATAAACAGTTACGACAACACTTCTGCTCAATCTCTATGGCGTAAACGCAGTAACGGACCGCGCTGCGTCTGCGCGTGGGAGGTAACGCCGGCGAGAGGGAGGGAGAGAGTAGAGAGCGAGCGAGCGAGACGGAGCCGGGAAGTAGGGGAAGATACACATGTTGCGCGCTGCGCCGGCGCGCCGGCGCGCCGGCGGCCGCGGCGGCGCGAGACGTCACAGGCGCGGCAGTTGCGGCAAGATGGCGGCGGCGAGGGAAAATTAGCGGCGGGACGCGCGCCGGGAGACCGTCTCGTCAGAGTCGAGCATCGAGTGAAAGGGATCGCCGCGCGTGAGCGGCGCGAGACGCCGGCCGGTTTACCGTTGGTTCGTCGTCCGATCACGCTATCCGCCCGTGAGGATTCCCGCCGCGAGGGATCGCGTTACGCGAGGAAGCGCGTCGCGCCGTGACGTCACGGCCACGGGGCGCCCCCACCACCGTCGCTCTGCCTCTCTCTCTCTTTCTCCCGGCGACGGGCGTTCGCGTCTGTCGCGTCGGGGCTCGCGCGGAGCGGCGTGTTTCGGCCGCGCCACGGCACGGGTAGCGAGCGCGACGCGAGTTGAGTCGCGCGCGATCGGTTCGCGCGTGTGCCACGTACGGAGGGATCGTTACGGTTTGTGCTCCCAGTGTGTGCCGCGGAAGAGGACGTCGGGGAAGTCGACGGCGTGAGTCGGTAACCACGCGCCGCGACGCGCGCAGCAGGTAGCCGGAGGAACGTCAGGTCGGGCAGCCCGAGCGCCACCGGCTTGTTGTCAAGATGGCGTCCAAGGGGAAGCTAGACATCGAGGTCAGTACACCTTTCTCGCCTTCTTTTTCCCCCCCCCTCCCCGCCCCCACTCCCCGACGGTCCACGATCGTCGGGACGTCGCGTCCTCGCGGGATGCCGTGGAGCCGAGCGCTCCGAGCGTTGCCGCGCGCCGCCGATTTCACGGCCGAGTGTTTCACGTCGCGGCCGCGGCACCGACGGCGACTTTCCGACATTGTTTCCCGGTCGGCCGCGTCTCGCCGAATCAACGTTGATCGATCGACCGCGGCGGGCCGTCAGCCGCTGCCGCCGCGTCGCGCCGCGCCGCGCCGGTCCGCGTCGTCGCCGAGACGCGAGTTAGCGCGCGCGGCGCCATGCGTCGGTCGCTGTCCACGCAGGAACGTCGCGTTGTCCGGCGTAACCACGCCCTGCCACGATAAATCCGTCCGCTCGGCTGGAGTCCCGCGATCCGCGTCCCGCGACCGAAATCTTCTTCCCGCCGCTCCGATTACACGGTAAAATTGTCAATCGAGAGACGGAGCCGCCTACAAATGTAGCGACCACGGCCCGAACGCTGGCGCGGCCGATTAACGGAGGTTTCCGCGTTCGGAGTTTAACGCTTGGAACGTTATGTGTGTCACGGATCACGACGAGCCGCGGTTTGCTCCGACACGCGCGTCGATTGTTTCAGTCCCCGTCGCCGTCGGTCGCCCCCGCGCGCAGTAGCTAACCGGCTATAAATTACGCGATAAATCACGCGACACCCGAAACGAGACGTATGTAGTATGAGGAATGTGAATGGCAAACACGTAACTGTAGAGCCGATAATTCTGTGTGTTTAATTGTTTTTTTTTCTCGTCCGTCTTAAGCGACGAGTTTGTCTCGGCGAATGTAAATACAAGAGTGCCAGGTGTCACTGAACGGCGTGACTCACGACGGTCCCAGCCATTATCGAGGAGAGAAATTATGGAACGATTATGGCGGATGACGTTCATAGCCCGCGGTCGTGGAAAAAAAATTGGATATTTTTTTGGTCAAAGGGAAAGACTCCGCGCTCTTCGTCGGTTGCTCTCGCGGGCAAATGGAATGTTCGTGAAACGATGAAGTAAGGACGAGGGGAGTTTCTCGAGTGTCTCTCGCATCGATTGTCGCGTATCGTAATCGCGCGTATTATTGTCCATCGGGGAGAATACGCGCTTCTTCAAATAGATTGACCGCTCGATTGGCGCGATGAACGCTCGCACGATAAAAGGCCAAGAATATTTCCTCGGGGATATTTGTGCGAGCGACGGAAATATCTCCCTCTCTCTCCTTCCCTCTCGGCGTCGATATCTGCGCCTCGTTAGATGGATATTATTCGTCATTATCGCGAACAATGTCCACGCGGCCTCGCGCCGTCGTCCGAACGAAACGGTTGTCGCGCGTGCGATTCGCCAAGCCTTTTGAATTATTTACTCTGACGAAATCGCGCAGCCGCGCGACACGTCATCGAGCTGCGGTCGGTTTTACGCTCGCGCGACTATTTTCGAGGGAATTCGCGCGGAGGCGATAATGCCGAGCCGACGCGTCGCGACGGTGCGACGGAGAACGCAGGACGGGGGAGAAAGCGAGCGACGATCGCATTGTCCCTATTCCGAAGACAAAAACGCACGTGGCATTGAATATGCGACGCGACGCGCGTCACTCGGAAAGAAATTGGTATGCGAGTCTTCCGAGTTTTGCCGATCGTATAGTTTGAAATAAATTTGTTTGCATTATCGAATGAGTATTGAAAATTTGTCTCGTTAATATTGTTATTAATATTAATGATTGAGACGGGAAACTTATAGTCGACCCAACTGGCTAGTTGTTAAATTAGTTTATTAAACAACATTTCGACCCTATTATTTTTGGGTCCTTTTCGACGACGATTACTGACTCAGTATCACTCGAAAAGGACCCAAAAATAATAGGGTCGAAACGTTGTGTAATAAACTAATTTAACAACTAGCCAGTTGGGTTGACTACAAGTTTCTCAATCTTTAATCATTACCGGTGACAATAAGAAAACTCTCCTTTCATTAATATTAATATTACTATTTCCTTTATTTCTTCCGATAAAATTTTAGGCTTGATATTGTTTGGATATAACATTCTAATATAAAAAGTAATGAAGTACCTAGTTTGTATAAATATTCAGTTTAGTTGGCGCCATTTGATGATATTACTTTTGTAGAGAAGATACTTTGGGGGGAAGATAAAAATGGTTTTTTTAACAAAAGATATCCAAATAATGAAATTATATGATTCTTGATTGGATGACGCTTATACTTGGCGTAGTTTGAAACGTTGCAGGTGGTATCGTGCGATCGAAGGGTTCAATTCACTTTTTTTCGGCAACTTGAGAGGAAATTAAACTACCCTCTCTCTTTCTCTTTCTTTACTTAACCGCTGAGTGGTGTGCAAAAGTATGCACACCAATGTCTACTAATACCCAGTGGGCATTACTTAATCTTATCTTAAGGTAGTTGTTTCGCGACAGTAAAAATTCCTTCCAGACAAAAACCAGCACTCAATTATTACGATGATATATCTTGATGCAATATTGTTTTAAAGAATACACTCACGATTAATAATATAAAATAACATTTATCCTTTTGACTGTTTTTTCACTTTTACTCTTAATTTATTGTATTAATTTATTATACTTATTAACTAACTTATTAATTTAACTTATTCATTTCTTATTCACACAATATCTTATTCATTTGACTGGTTTTTTTACTTCTACTTCTAATTTATTAATTTAGTAATATATCTAGCTACAAAAATGTCTAATTATTCAGCCGTAACAATTCCAGATATGATATTATGAATTTGCTACCACAGACTCGTGAACCCATTCTGTTTCGGCATAAAATTAAAATGTTCAGTCAACTTTAGGCAATTTTCGTCCATATACATACTAATGAATCTTGTTCTACATTGCGGTTTGAGCACTTATAATGTTTCCAGAATGTACTTGAGAAGGACCCGGATAAAGTGGTCGAGACGTCGTGATTAAAATAAACATCAATTTTGCCAGTTTGGTCGATTTTTAAAAATTCCCCTTGGGATATAAAATAGATTCGAAAGATTATAGTTTGAGGCGCTGTTGCCACATCTCTTACATTACACTCGTGTCTACTACATAATTCTTCCCATTTTTAGTTTTCACTGTTTATATTGTTGAAATGGAACGGTCAATAACTTCGATTTTTTTCCAGTTATTCGTTCTATTTTACTTTATAACATATTTGTTTCTCACACGAATCTCACTCACCGTTAAGCTCAAAAATAATAAAATGTGCCATCATTTGCGTTTGCAAGTTCAAATATTAATATTTTAACACATAATGTATGTAAATAATATTTCACGTGTAATAATACAGTGTAATAATATATTATTATGTGTAATAATATAATATTTTTAACGTATTTTACATGTAATATTTCGCGTAACATAGCAAACTTTAACATTATTTTTTTAAACTTTGAGACGGTCAATTTTAACTTAATTAGTTTTATTTTGCACGTATTAATGTAAAGAATAAACTGTTAAAATTTGAAACAATTCTCACATAAATGATTTTACGAAATAACAACCTTAAGTTACGTTACAAAACTTCCGAGGAAAATTTTATTTGGAGAAAATGGTTTCGGAATGTAATCTTATCTTTCTAATGTCCCAGTAAAGGCCTCATGCCCAAAAATGTCTATTAACGTCAGAAATCTGTACACCACCTCGCGAGTACCTCTACAGCATTGTCGGAAAATGCCAATCATCGCGCCGATTGTTTCAAGAATGCTTTCAAGAGTCGATTTAGGTGTCCGGGAAGAGATCGATATCTCAGAGAAAGTTGCACTTATTTTCCATCGGTGATAAACGCCTGGTCGCATCTTCGAGACCGAACGCGTCGCCACGCGTACGAGTGTCGACGTAATTGGAAAATTCGCGTAGGTTGCACGTTGCTCCGCGAGATGCGGTTTCGCGCAACCATCAGCGCGAGATATATCGCATATTATCGCGGTTACGTTCTTTGAATATTTGATTTTCAGGGAAACTGTAACTTCGCTCGATGCGCGAGGCGCGAGGCGATAGTGGTAGCAACAGCATTATTTGCGGTATTTCGCTATTGTGCATGCAGCTCGCGCATATCTCCGCCTTGTGACACGAACGCGGATGCACATTTCTCCACGTGTATACATAATTTTGGATCGATCGACTTCCGCTTGTATTCCGACGTGCGGAGCCTCCATCTATTATTTCCATTTTTCCGCCGCTATTGTAATTTCTCCGTATGTGCGCTCTGGGATGGACATAAATCTCAATTTTAGATTCTAGCGCGAACGTTTTAAGCGAGGAAACGACTGGAATGATATATATGGTGCCCCGGAAATGGCGCCCTAACTGCCCTAACTGCCCTAACCGGCTACCGAAATTCTCACGTCGATGCCGAGTCGATCTTTTCACGCGGAACTTTGAACGCGATCCTCGCAGTCTTGCCGGGTATTTGCTTTTCAACGCTTTAAACGTCCGAATCTGCAATTCAAATTCACTTCCAAAGTCCTTTAAGACTTGTAAAACGCGCTGAAAATTGATCAAAATTACAATCTTGTCCGCTGTGGGTTTTAAAATTTTGTTAGTCCATTGTTGTACAATTCTGCAGTTTAATTCGCCCCCGGCAACTTTCGACTTGTAATCGCGTATGAAATGGTCGAAAAGTCGTTGATGCTCGGAATTGAATGTCGCCTCTAGCGCCTTGACTTCCAATAGCTGAAGGAAAACGGGCGGCTCTCTGACGCATCTTGTGTAATCGCGCACGAGGGCTCGTCGTCGGGACACGTCATGCCTCGGCTCGGAGTGGACGCGAGTGGTTTCGCGAGGCGAGCGTTAAAATGAAAAGAAAAAAGAGAAGAGAATAATTCGCCGCAAAGTCGCTCGGAATAATTAATCTCGTCGATTCCTCGGTGAATTCCTTCGCGGATTCGTGTCAAGGTCACGGCTAGTCGCGTATAGAGAGGGAGAAATGCACGGGAGCGAATGCGATCCATGGCAGCCATATCATAAACTCGTTTCCCCCCCCTTCTCTTGTCTCCGCGCACTCCGCGTGATGAGATTCGACATGGGTGCGCACACACACACACACACACGTCGCTGAGCGCATAGCGGATCGTAACGGGGGACGATTTATGGGATAAACATTGCGACGTCGGCAACTTTAAGTAACTCGATATACATTATCACACAGGAATTTGATATCGTTTGCGCTGTGGTATTCTCTTGTAAACAGCTTTAAACTGTTTAGGAGAGTAAGTGTGGCAACTGGAGTTATCCGAGTCAATTAAGTTGGGAAAAGTGAAAAAAAAGTCCTATTTTTTTAAATCGATCCGATATAATGCGCGTGCGTGCATATTTATTATAAAACAAGATCGAACGTGTCCTTTCGGAGCAGTTTCTTCTCCTTCTCTTCTCGTAATCGCGAATGGATTTCGCGTTAAAAAAAAGTGTTAATCCGCTGAGGGCGTTGTGGTGTACAAGATTTGCGACATTACTGTGCATTTTTGGGCATTATAAAGATAAAATAAGGTAAAGTAATGCCCTCTGGGTATTGGTAGGCATTGGTGTACATGATTTTGGTCAGCGGTTTACCCCTCGTATTAATCTCAGGCTACCAGAAGGATTCGTAAAGTAACGTTCACGAAAAGAACCAACTTTCTTTGCCATAGAAATGCGTTGCGAGTTGTTGAAGTTATTAAACGTGTCTTGGTCTCGTAAAACGCACGTAGACTCGCCAAGGTTTCCTTCTCGTCCTCTCGCGTTTCCGCCTTCGTTAGAGAATTTGGAAACGAAATAACATTCGGTGTCTAAACGTCGAATTTAGGTGTGTCTTGGCATATTTGCGTATGCACACGATAATTTCCCTGAGGGGACGTGGCTGAGAAATCATCGGACGCGCCCTTTGACGATCGATCGCGAGCGAGTCTTTACCAGGTCGTGAATCGTTTTGCGCGGTTGCGGCAAGATGGCGGCACGCGGCGCGTAAGCTGCATCGGGGATTTCAACGTCGATTTAGGTCTTGGTGCGATTGGTTTCGGTGCCACCCCCGCGCATCTGTTCGAATCACTGACCCGGAAGTGCCCGGTACAACATAAAGTTAACACAAAAGAATGACAATTCACTTATGTTATCTGTGTATAGTTAGATAACAAAGTTTGACGATAGCTGTAGGCAACCGATGCGATAAGATGAAAAGGGCCGTATAGTATCGGAAGGTACAAAGGAAGTATCGTGACGCTTCGTTTGGTTAAGGATAAAAAGAAGCTCGCGCAAACACATGTCTTTCTCATTTGTCTCTCATATTGTTACGTGTATTTATCTTTGAAATATTAAACTTTTTCTTACGCGAGGTGGCCTCTATGGTTGAAATATACTCTAATATAATAACGCAAAGGTGTGCATTTCAATTAGCGACTCGTCTACGTTGCCGGATTCTAAATGATCGATCACGTTTCTGCAGGAACGTTATATTTTCCTCGTAACACCTACGGCTTGTTATATACAGTATTTTTTTTCTTTACAAAAGTTTAGATTGCATATTTCAGCGCCAAGTTTTTTTAATAAACAATAATGTCCTGAATCAGGACCGACAGGTGTCCAACAATTTCATTAGAAGAGATCATCTTTTAATAAAATATTTATTAAATTTTTAATTTATATATTAAATTTGTTTGCATTTTATATTTTTATTGAATAAGTATTAAAAATTTGTCTCATTAATATTACCTCCTTAACTTTTCCTGGTAAGATCTTATGCGTGATTTTTCTTTTGTAAAGAAAAAAAAATACGATTGGTTAGATGTAACATTTTAATATCAAAAATAATAAAGTCTATCCAGTTTGTATAAACATCCATTTTAGTTGGAGCAATTTGATTTTGTAGAGAAGATTAATGTTTTTTTTCTAACAAAACCTATCTAAATATAATTAAATTATATAATTCTTGATCGGATAGCGCTTATACTTGGCGTCCGTTTTAACTTTTTTTTAAAAAAAAGGTTATTTTTGTAGGCGACTTTTTACTTTACAATCCTCGCGGTATACAGTCGCGGTGGAAATTTTTCCACGACGGGTTATGGATATCAGCTGGGTGCAGCAATTAATACGAACGCGAGTTGGTGTTAGTCGCTAATTGGAACGTGATTCAACGGAATCGCGCTGCCCTTCCTTTCTTCTCCCTGTCACGCCGGTCTTGTCTCACCTTCGATGCTAATTCGAACGCTACGGTTCGCGCTGATTATCGTTGAATTAGCCATTATGTCGTTATTTTAACGAGTGTGTCGATGTATGTCAGGGGAGCACGCTCCTCTCGAGAGTGTGCTCCTCTCGTACGTGCTACTCGTCTTCCTCAAGTGGCTCTGGCACGAAGCCATCCTCTTCCTCTCTCCCTTTACATTACGCGATTCGCGGCGACCGACGTGTCGCGTCGCGTCGCGTCGCGTCGCGTCGCGTCGCCTTGCGTCGCCTCGCGTCGCGACGCCGCGCTGTGTAGTGTTTGCTTATTAATAACACTTCGCGCGTTCATCGCACGAACCGCTTCTCGTCGATGCATCGATACAGATCTAACCCGCAATCGCGTGAGACACGCCGATATAACATTCTTTACTATTTATATTCATTTCCGTTGTAACAGTTTTCTTATCTCGTTACGTTAAGTGAATTACCCCTGGAAGCAATTTAGAAATTAAAAATATTTGACCGAGGTTGCAAGCCAACGTAATTACCTACGCTACAAAGTACCCAGAGTAATGACGCGTGTGATTAAATCACTTGCACGCACTTTTGCCTTTGTAACACTAATTCGTGAAATACATACATGTTTATGTAGAGTCCGTATACGTACGAGGAAAGAGAAAAAGATAGATATGTGTAATACATAAATTTTTTTAACAAATTGGGTGAATAAAAGAGGAGAGAGAGAGTACCGTCGTTAATTCACGTTTGAGCGTATAGATAACGCAAAACGATTAATTACAATCTGGATTGTTATCAATTTCAGATTGCTAATGTAAAATGATTGAAGTCATTAATGTATCCCACAACTAATACCTCACAATATTTCACGATTAATTATAATATCTGTGAAAATGCGTGAATGAGAGAGAGATCTACGTGTCGGATAAAGCTACCGACAGTGACGTCAATCACTGGTAATCGCTCAAAGTAAGAATTATTACGTTTCGCAATTAGCGATTGGCGATAGCCTCGCGTTTCTATTGGATCAATTAAAAATTGTGTATATTTGTTGACGTGGGAAATATCACGAAACCACACGATCGTCGTTCACGCCTTTGCGATCATCACGATCGTGACATAGGCAATTTTCAAGCAGCTTTTAATTAAAGCTATTAACAGGCGTACATATATGTTCTAGTATTGTTGTTACATAATTTTATCAGAGCGAATAAGCCGTCATTCCCGTTGGACACTCTCCCTTCGATCGATGATCGTAAAAACGTTGCTCGTGCGTGTACACATAAAATACCTTGGACGATCATTATTCTTTCACGAGGCAGCGATGACGTCTGCGAGAAATGGGGGAGAGTCACGTTTAATCGTATCAACCCTTGACCAATTCTGGGATGCTAAAGTGTCCCGATGTCTTAACCGCGCCACAAAAGCGCATGTTTCTTAATGAAAGTCGGGCGTTATCCACGTTGACGATATGCTTCAAGCCGATCGAGGAAATAAAAAATTTCTTTCACTTTGTATCTTGAAAGAAAATGGGGACACTTGTACCGAAAACAATGTGATTTAAGATGTATTTATTCTGATATTTTACAACTACTAGAAACGCTTCGCGCGCGCAATTTGTAGTCAAGCATTGTATATTTTTAAGAATTTGTATACACGCGAAGAAGTAATTGTATGCGCAACGTCAATTTAAAATAAAAAGTTATTTGTCACTCACTGATACGGTTCGCAACAGCAAAGTTGTACATACATCGCTAACTATACATGTTAAACTGTAACAATACAAAATGTATACGATTATTATAGAATAATTATGCAAAATGGAAACTATTGTATTAAATATATAATACTTTATATTTTATATTAAAAAAATGGGTATTTATTAAAACAATTATATAGAATATTGAAAGTCTTCCTTTTAAATATGAACTAAACAAAATTTTATACGTATGGTTTTGTCTCTAACACTTATTCGAATGCTCGTTGGAATCATTTGAATAAATAAAATAAAAGCACAGAACAGATGATTCATCTTGCACAAGTAGCAAATAACAAAAATGTAAGACACTTACCTTACGATTTCTCTGCCGTTGTCCGATGCCGCCTAGACCTGCTCCTCCTCTCAGATTTTCTTGTTGCACTTACACTCACAGCACTCACTCGTAAAATTTCGAACACTCCCGTACGCGATGTAAAATACCGTGAAACGCAGCAAGCGACGTTCTTTACTTCCTGCCCGTTCGAATTGCGAAGAACGACAGAGCGAATTACGCCGTGAACGCCGAAGTCGCACAAATTTCTCTCCCCGAAAATGAAACAGATTACACGAAATCGATAGATAATTAAAAGCGCGGTGCGTAAACGAGATGTAACCGCGACAACGTACCACGGTTTACTTTTATATTTTAGATGAGTTAGTCTCGTAAAATATCCATGTACACGTTAATAAAGAGCCGTCGCCTCAACGCGTAATTCGTTTCTCATTACAAGTTGTAGAAACTTAATAATTAATCTAGTAGCGTCACTTGTCACTGATAAAGGAGTCCAAATCAATAGCGTTTTATCCTTACATTCTTCACGATCGAGTCTTGGAAACCGACAACGCAAAAATAATACCACGCACGGAGCGACTCGCGCCACTGCTTGCCGGCTCGACGTTCGGCGAGCGAGTGAGAGCGCGCGAGAGCGCGCCGACCTTCAGATACAATGATGGTACGCAAAAACATCGTACGTCACCGCGCCGAGTGAAAAACAACAAAAAAACGTTGAGAATTCGTTGGCCCATCTACGTAATGGAAAATTCCGTACTTATCACTCGCTCGCCGAACGTCGAGCCGGCAGGCAGCAGCGAGAGTTGTTTCGTGCGTGATATTATTTTTACGTTACCGGTTTCCAAGACTCGATCGCGAAGAATGTAGGGATAAAACGCTATTGATTTGTACACCTTTATCAGTGATAAGTAACGTTACTCGATTAATTATTAAGATTCTAAAACTTGTAATGAGAAACGAATTGCGCGTTGAGGCGACAGCTCTTTATTAACGTATACATGGATATTTTACGAGACTAACTCATCTAAAATATAAAAGTAAACCGTGGTACGTTGTCGCGGTTACATTTCGTTTACGCACCGCGCTTTTAACTATCTATCGATTTCGTGTAATCTGTTTCATTTTCGGAGAGAGAAATTTGTGCGACTTCGGCGTTCACGGCGTAATTTGCTCTGTCGTTCTTCGCAATTCGAACGGGCAGGAAGTAAAGAACATCGCTTGCTGCGTTTCACGGTATTTTACATCGCGTACGGGAGTGTCCGAAATTTCGCGAGTGAGTGCTGTGAGTGTAAGTGCAACAAGAAAATCTGAGAGGAGGAGCAGGTCTAGGCGGCATCGGACAACGGCAGAGAAATCGTAAGGTAAGTGTCTTACATTTTTGTTATTTGTTACTTGTGCAAAATGAATCATCTGTTCTGTGCTTTTATTTTATTTATTCAAATGATTCCAACGAGCATTCAAATAAGTGTTAGAGACAAAACCATATGTATAAAATTTTGTGAGTTCATATTTAAAAGGAAGACTTTCAGTATTCTATATAATTTTTTAATAAATACCCATTTTTTAAAATATAAAATATAAAGTATATTTAATACAATAGTTTCCATTTTGCATAATTAGTCTATAATAATCGTATACATTTTTGTATTGTTACAGTTTAACATGTAGGTATAGTTAGCGATGTACAACTTTGCTGTTGCGACTCGTATCAGTGAGTGACATATTACTTTTTATTTTAAAGTGACGTTGCGCATGTCATTACTTCTCTCTCTCTCTCTCTCTCTCTTTGCGTGTGTACAAATTTTTAAAAATACACAATGCTTGACCACAAACAGCGCGCGCGAAGCGCGCGTTCTGTCATGTCTAGTATTTCTAAATTGTAAACCTTCATTTACTCTGAACCTAAAAGAGAAGTGAAGCACATCGCGCTTCGAGAAAATCAATCGGCATCGCGGAGAAGGGCCTTAACTGTTCGATATTAACGACATTCGCGCTGTTGACATCTCTTTTTTAGTAAGGGACAAGCGCGCGCCATTTGCTGTCTCTAAAAATTCGCATGGTTTGACAGCTGCAAATAACACGACTGAAGTATGTCGTATCGCACAAGCGAGACATAGCCAAAATCAATCAGCATCGCGGAAGAGCGGCAACAATACTTCGAGATATGCGACTAATCGACTTACATGCCTTTTTTAGAAGTGGACCCTTTGTTACGGCTGAAGCTTAAAACAAAAGTGTAGAGCCAAGAGTTTTTATTATCAATTTCACGATCTGTCGTTACACCGCGAATAGAATTGTTTTAATTTCACCCTATATCGCGTCCCGTGTTTTCACCGCGACACTCGAAACGCGGAGAGGGATTTATTTGATCCGAAATCGAGCCGGTCGCTCAAACTACGGCGAGCACCCGCCGCAATCATGGATGACGCGTAATCGGTCACGTTCGACGATTACGATCGATGGATGCGCCTCCTGATGCGACGTAGTTCGTTTCCGCAGTGCCAGTGGAAGTGCACGAGCCGCCGATTGGTAATCGATGAACACGGACGACGAAGCCTTATTATTTCCTGTCGGTGTGTGCCGCGAGCCGCGAGCCGCGAGTCTCTCGGCAGCCGGATACGCGCGGCGCGGCGCGGCGCGGCTCGCTCTCGTTCGGCAAACGCACAATTCCAGCTTTTGAGGCAAATAAGACGTCCTACTCAATCTCTCTAACCCGGCCCTTCCCCCGTAATAAACTCGATGAAATTATTAAAGTGGAATCCGGCGCGCCGCCGGAAAATGACAACTCTCAATTCCGCGTCCTCGCGAACGGACGGCGAAATTTCGTCCTGCAGTCTCAGTACCGTGCCAAATTTTTCCGCTCGACGAACCTTTTTATCGCACTATGTACGCGCGATGTAGAATTTCATGGTTTGTTGAAAAATTCCTTATTAACTTGGCGGGGAAATTAAGACGTGGCGAGGGATTTCGCGCGGAGCAGAATGCGTCAGCAGGAATTTTGCCGAGGAATGGCCGTTTCTTGCGCGAATTGTTAGCCGAACGCGAAAACATGGCGTTAATAATGTATCGTTATAGTTGCGTCACAGGCAAATAGACGATTCCCATAACGGCTTACGTTGGCGGTCGATCGACGATGGAATTCCACGGTATATATTTATCAGAATATTTCAGATAAGACGAAACTTACGTGTTGAGAAAAGTAACGCGTAAACTGGTTAAAGTAGATTTGTATGTAAATTAAGTCTCTAGAAAACACAGGGCTGAGGTTGCCATAGACGTCCCACAAGGGCTATCGAGTGTAAATACTTGTAGTAACTCGCCACTGAATTGCCATGAATTCAGTATTTATATTTATTGGATAAGCCTGAGCACGTCGTATGTATCATGTACACTGGCGTATATATCGAGACTTTTACATGAACTAAATGCGGGCCGAGTGGTGTTTGTAACAAATCATCTCAATGCGACACTTATACCTAAATTTATAACCGTGAGTGCCCGACGCCCACGCGCCGTTTAAATGTTAGACGTAAGCCTTTGGCCTATAAGGGCTGAGACGTAGTGAATGCTCCGGTATTTTGTTGTCGATCCAGACGATCCTCCGAGCGATCGTTCGCACGTACGTTTGGTACGTTACGTAACAACCGCCGCGTTACGTAACCGCGCTAGCAAGTCTAGCAATCGAGAAAGAGAATCGAAAATTTGAATGCGGCCATTCCTAGAAGGCGATCGCGCGAGAATCGAGAACGTTAATTAATTATGCGATTCTTCGATAAAGGCGGAAACGCGAATGTTTTTTCAGCCACACCGTAGTAGTGCTGTAATGCGCGAACGAGGTAAAACGTCACGCGAATTACGATACGTCGATTACATAATATTTCGCGCTATTTGCTAAATCGCACTGGTAATAGTCAATGGCGATCGATTAGCCATTGTGTTGATTTACTCTTGCGGCGACTGGCAATCTCTTCGCGACGATGCTGCTACGGGTTGTCGATTACTCGAACGCAAAGACTTTCCTTGCAAGAGAGAAAAAATTGAAGAGAGAATAACGAGATAAGGAACAACGAGAGTAGTTTAGGAAAAAAAAACTGATTATTTTTTACGAGTACGTAACTAACGTACTTGATAAATCATGTATAATTTCATCAAGGATCCAATGAGATGAAAAACAAATGTGAACAGTTGAAAAGTGATTACTTTTAATCATATTTATTTAATCGTCTTGATAGATTATTCTGGGGCATGTTATAGATGATCGCGAAGTTGAGTGAAACTTGAAAAGATGGTACTTTTAAGAATGCGGAGATGAGGGATGCTTAGAGAAAGCGTTGATATATGACGCCTCACAGCGCATAAAAACGCCGAGTATCCATGCTTTTTACTGTCCCCGATTGAGAAACGTCTCGGCTCGTACTCGCGCGGCGAAACAGCTGATACATCAGGAAATGTATATCTCTCTTTCTCTCTCTTGTCTTCGCACTGTTCGTCCCCTCCCTCGATGTGAAAAATATCGTTCGCACCTTATCGCATTTAATAAATATCTCTGTTTCGTTCTCGCGCATTGTCGTATTCTACATTGTTAAACGATCGCTGGTCATCGATTCAGTGAAATTTCAAGGTGAGCGCGCGTCCGCGCCAAACGAAATTTGACGCCGAGAGGTGGAAGATGAAAAATTCACCCCTTTACTTGTTTTCGGAGAACCGCTCGCCGGAAGCGAGTGGGTTACTGACCGACTGCGGGGCGCAGGGTGAGGTAGCGACTCGAGGAAGGAAGGGACCGTACATTGGTCTGTATGTGTGTCGACACGAGGGAGCAGGGGATAGTCGTAGGGGCAGAAGGGTGGTAGCGGTGGTGAACAGCGTCGGCGGCGTCGGCGGCGGCGGCGGCGACGGCGGCGGCGGCGGCGCGGGAGGGGATAAAGCCCCGCAGTGCGGCGCGGTCGATACAACCACCACCACCACCCACCCCCTCATTCGAGGACCTCTCGCCTCACCCCGGCCTACAGACTTGTACCTTTCCTTCCTCCGCGTCCCCACTTCTTTCAATCTCTCTACACGTATAATTGCACTTTTCGATTCGTCGATACTATCGTTCGGTTACGTACGGATTTTTGGTTACAACGGAAAACGCCGGTCTATCGCACCGGTGCTGTCGCGGCATTGTCCCGCTCTCGCTCGATCAGATTGACAAATCCAAGTGAGATCCGAAGGACAAAGTGCCCGTCGAACTTTCGTCCCCGCGACTCGCTTCGTCTTTATGCGCGAGATCCTTTTTTCCCCCCCTCGAAATTTTCTTTCCGGAAAATATTAATCGACGCTCCGGCACGTTTCGGTTCTCTTTTTTTCCTTCGGAGGAAGAAAAACGGAAGAGAAAGAGAAACGAAAAATCGGTAAAATGTGAACCAACTTTTAATATTGAAGAAGGATTTGCCGAGTTGGCTCGAGCGAAAATGTACAAGTTGCTCCCTTCTTAGGTCTTCCTATTCCACTTATGTCGCGCTTTGATGTTTCCTCTAACGTTGCCTTGTCACCAGGGATATGCAAGAGGGCGGCCGTTCAACGAGTTAACTACTCGTCGTTTTGTGTCGAAATTGCACGCCCACTATCTGCCTGTTTCTACCGACGACTACCCACGTACGCGCAATGCGTACCGGCCTTCTTTTCTCGCGTTGCAAAAACGCCGCCAATCTCTTCCTGTCGTCGCGTCGCGTCGCGTCGCGACGCCGCGCGATCGTCGAGTCGCGCGGCATATAATACGACTTCGGAATCGAATAACAAGGCGCCTCCTCCACCCTTAACTCATTTGCATCGACGGGTATTCCATGTATTCCAGACGAATCGAGTCGCATCGCTGGCGCTCGGAATAATCGGCGAGCGTTGAATAATCTTCGTATTGTCGGAAATAATCCGCGGAAATAGGAAAATAATGAAAGGGAATAATGAAAAAAGAAAAACGAATTTCGGACTGTTGAGATTGAAAAACTGATTAGTGGGCGATCGTTTTAATGCCAGTAAATTTAAATCTTAATTGGATTATCTCTATTTTATTAATTGCTTTAATACGAAAGAAGATAATGCAATTGAGAATTAGTAATAAAGAATGTTACTCGTAAAAGAGCATAAGCTGGTTCCACGATTACACATTCAAATTTTTTAAATCCAGATTATAAAACTTGAAAAAAGATGTTACGCATTATCTTATCAGAGAAATGGAATTTAGGTAAAAGTTTGACGTTCAATAGTAGTTTAATAATATCTTAATGTTTTCTTCAAGAATTTTTAAGAAACTTAATCCGCAAATTTAATTTCCTTAATCTGGTTTCTTGTCCTGAAAGCTAAACTATGGAAAAATGTCCGCTAAAACGAAGTTGCATATCCAAGCTTTTCAAGGGACAAGCTCGATTTCTTCAAGTTTTTTTTTAACATTCGAGTAACGTCGCTGTTAAGCCTGAAATCTTACAACCATCAAGGCGAACACACTGTCCAGTTCTATCTTTACCCACGAACAATGCATAAGAATTGAAACAAAGATAAACTCGATTTAATTGTTGATTTAGCTGCATTTATTTCTGCGATATATGGAAACGAATAGTCGCGCGATTCGAGAGCTGTGGACTTGCTCTCATTTTCCGGAACTCGACGAAGAGAGCGATTCGATCGGCTTCCTTAGCTTAATCACATTACGTTCAGGACGTGATTCACATGGCGAATGTGCTTCGCGCGAATGAGTCACCGGCCGGAACGGAACGGAACGGAACGACTCGGCGCGGCGCGGCGCGTTGCGCTTTTTTTTCGCGTTCCTCTTCTCGCGCGAGAGATTCGCGAGATGTCAGAGCCGAGAGCGACGGAGGTAGATTGAACGTAATGTGTCTCTTCCTCCGACGCAGATACAGTCACGGTCAACCGCCGCGGACACTGGCGTGTGTGCACGCACGTGCGTACGTCGTCCCTGTGTATGCACGCACGCGCGTTCTTTCTACGGGGCTCGCGGATGTAAGACACAATTTATTCGAAATCGGCCCTTTTCAGGCAAATCGCAACCTGGGACGAGAACCGTTTGACCGTGCTACGCGTCAAAACTAAAATAAAATGCAACGCTTGTTGTAAATCGGTTTTCGAATAGAATCGACTCTTGCACGATTTTTGCCGAGACACTCGACAATTTCTCGCAATATTTTCGTTACACGAGATAAAGATAAATATATTCGATAATGGATCAAATTTTAGACGATACCTTTGGACTTTGCACATTTCGTGCATTTGAATAAATTCTCGCCTTTGTGACCTTTCTCTTAGCACACGACGAGACTTTTCCGCATTTTTCTGATAGCTGTTATCTGAGAAACCGCTGTTGTAGTATATCGAGAAGGCGATTAGGGTCATTGGTTTTGCCAACCTACGGGAATCTGGTTACCGGAAGCTGCTCCGAATAAAAGCCTTGACCGAATGTCGAGCGCAAGAAATCGCTCTCGTGAGATCTCCGGGGTATATTGTTGAACGAGAATGGTTAAGAATTGTGTATTCAAGTATTTCCAATACTGGCGGAAGCTTTGGGATTTTTTTGTTATTACCAACTTGGTACCATCGGTATTCATTAGTATTGTTTATCTCTCTAGTATTTTCCTGCCGCGAGCAATAATTAAAGAGAGTAGCCTTCGATGTTAGAAATTCGAAAGATTCAACCCAATTTCCATTAAATAATCAGAGGGAGAAACTCTGTACGTACGGCGATGCAATAGCTCCCCGCGAAATGCAAGACTTGACTGCGAAAAATTACATGGTCGGAAATTGAGAATGGACGTGAGCAGATTGGAAACGGTTTCCAATCAATTTTCAGTTTCGTGTGTATCTCAATTCGTCGAGTAGTAATCCCGGGTAACGAATCAGACAATTGCAGTGGAAAAAGGCACGCGGTAGTCAGACGGCTTGGAATTCTCCGGACTTGGCAATTTCACGCCAATTTAAATATCCCGGCAACTTTTATTTTACATGGAAAATTAAATATGCATATGTTGTTCGTAATGCATATTCAAGTTTGCGTTTTTCTGTGGTACCTGTAACACTATAAAATATTCCCTCTCTTTCTCTCTCTCTCTCTCTCTCTCTCTCTCTCTCTCTCTCTCTCTCTCTCTCTCTCTCTCTCTCTATTAATATTAAAGTTATTCGCGTTATACGCTAACGCTACACTGTTAGAAGTAGATCTATCACACATGTGTGAATATTAACACGTCACACACTTGAAATGCGTGAATATTAATGCGTCACACATATTTAATGCATAATTTTTCAAACGTCATGCATTATCCTCTTAATATGCGCGTGTGAAATGCATTAGAGAATGTGTGAAAATCACACACTTCAATGTGTGGATTTTATCAAACATCTAATAATGTTTGAAATAGTCAAACATCGTAATATTCACACATGTGTAATATTTCTATACGTTTCAATATAACACACTTTGGGAAAATTCACACACTGAGTATAGTAACGCACATACTAGTTACACACTGATCAGTCGCATACTGCAACTACCCCAGACAACATCGTGCGAAATCAGTACTCGTTGTAGATATCCTACCGTGTGTTATCCCATCCGTTTTGTGCTTCGGACGATCGTGAATAAAGTGCCTTCAAGTCTAGACTGTGTCCTATTGCTAACATCTCGGAAACCTCGTTCTTCCTCTTTATTTCTGATTCATGCTCTTTCCGCTAACCTCCCGTTTCCCTAACCTAACCTAACCTAACCTGCCACTTGGATCGCATCATATAATGTAATTATAGTTGTTTTAAACGGCAAGAAATGTGTAAAAAGTGCTTTCACCAAATTACATATGTGTATAGTAGTAAAACACTTGGATTTGCAATGTAGTGCAATCTTTTTTACATATTTATTGGCACCTTGAAAATTACACACCTAAATAAGTTATACCTCCATTTGTGTGAAAAGTCACACACGCCAATAAAATCAAACATCCATTCGTGCATGAAAAAGTCACACACTTACAGACGTCTTGAAACGGCGGACACACATCACATGCGATAAAGTGTGTAATATTCACACACTGCTTCTAACAGTGTAGTAATATTAATTTCTGTATTCAAATTCTATGGTGAAATTAGGTTTCAACTTTATAACTTACAATAAGAATAGTCCAAGTGTGTGTAGCTTTTACGAGTTTCTTATCGGTGAGGTAGTCCGGTGCATTAACTGTCGGGCGCGCGAATTGAATCTCGCGAGACCGCTAGTCGCCGGTTTACCGGTTCGAACTGGATCGAACGTATAGACGACGTTCTCTGCTTGACGTGTATTCGAACCAGAGCTAACCGGTGACGGTCGTAATCTGTCAAAAGGCGGCGGCTCACGGTCGGCGTCACGCGAGAGTGAAGCCGAAAAGCTTCGTTCACGTGTCAAGTGCCAAATTAAAAGATCTCGCTATAAAAAAGAGAAAGAGAGAGAGAGAGAGAGATGGGAAGAGCGAAAATATACTACTACACGGTGTTACATCGTACGTGGCGTTTAGATATGCAAAGACCGAAGAATCGTGAGACCTTTCTTACGGATGCTCCAGATAAATAAATAAATAATCAATTGTCTGTGTATTTATTCAACGTTGTGGCAAAATACACGGGTCTCTGCGATATTTTCCGTGTGAAAATCGCGGTATTCTACTGTTTCGCGGTTTTGACGTCTGTCGATATGGAAAAGTTGGCAAATGTAGACATTTTTCGACTTGGAGTACACTCCGACAATGACTTTTCTGAGTGGTCAACTCTCCGACACACCATTCTGAATGCTATTATGAACACCGTTTCGCTCCTTGCACTTTGTTTCCTCCCCCCCCCCCTCTCCCTATATATAAATATAGCTGTCTATCTGTCTCTCGTCAAAACAGAACGTTTTCGTTTTGAATACAGAGAGCGAGGAAAAGGTGCCATTAAAGCGAACAGAATCACACATTAATATCCGATCTTCCGTCTCTCTTTTTTTTTATCTCGTTAAATAATAATAGCAAAGTGGTTAGTAGCCAGATGACGTCACGTACCGTGTTGTTTGCACGCTTTTATTTATTGTCCGACACACTTCTCCGACCAGCTCTTCCGACTCGCCGCAACTTTTCAGATTGACTACCGCACTTCGACGCGGTTATTTATCGTGGCGTTTTGCAAGGGGGCCTCTCACGGTGTCCAAATCGCGCCGGATTCTCTTAGGAAGCGAAAATAAAATTTAATAGTGCGTATCGAAGATGGTGCGTTTTTTAAGCGGTGACTTCGAGTTACATTATTACACTGACAAAAAAATTTTTTTTAGAACCAAGTAAATAGATTTACTTAAAATTATTTTTTTACTGAAGTAAATATTTACTCTATTTAAATAAAAATATCAAATTTGAAGTAAACCTGCGTATGTAAATCAATTTTAAATCATTACATTTTCTACATTCAACTAAAGATTTCATGAGATAGAGAATACTATTTATTAAATGAAATAATTGTTTTTGTCAAATAAAAAATCCAATTTTCTTCGTTGTAAAACTTATATTTTAGTAAACGTTTTACAGAATTAAAGTAAAATTCTTTTAATTAAAAATTTTCTACTGTTTGATATTTAATAAATACTTAAATTAAAGAAATGCATGTTTTAATTTGCTTATTTTTCTTTTAATTTAAGTCAATAAACTATTAGGAGCCACCTAATGAATAATTTTCTTGAGTAAAAAGTAATATTTTTTTGGATTAAGATTTTTTTTATCAGTGTATATATTCGATATTTTTTACCTGCTGTTATATTATTGCATCATGTAATTATGACACACGTGAAATATTAATTTTCGTGCGCATTGAGTTACACGATACCGTGTTCGTTGCGATAATTACAAAGTTAAATGAATCTTGATTGAAACGTATTATGATCGAGCACATGATCCTTGGTTTGATGAGCCAACTTTTTCTCTTTTCACGGTCCAAGTCTCTCTCTCTCTCTCTTTCTCTTTCTCTCTTTCTTCGACGGAATGACTTTGAATATCGAATGACACAACAAAGAGAAGAATTTAGAAATTCAATTCATCTCTTCCAGTCTCATTCAGCGGGCATTACAATACGGAACGGTGGGCGAGAGATCTATTTCCGCGATCGCGCGATGAAACCACCGTGTCTCTCCTTCGCGTCGTGCTATCGCCCGTAAACCGCCTCGTGAATCGTATGCAAGTGGTCTTTTTTTTTCTAGAATATAATGACTTAGTCGAAAACAATTTGCCGCAAGACAACAGACGGCAGTTTAAAAGACGCTCGCAATCGCCGTTTGTACACTTTAAACGCTCATAATCGGCGATTGAGCCCCGCGCACGTGATAACTGAGCGCGCGCATGGCGAGCTACGATAGTAGTTTGATAACGCGAGTTGCATAACGCAGTGACGATGATCGCGCATTCCTTAACGTGTCAGATACGCATTCGTGTGTGTGTGTGTGTGTGTGTGTGTGTGTGTGTGTGTGTGTGTGTGTGTGTGTGTGTGTGTGCCGAGCAATATCAATAGTCTTTTAATAACGGGATATCTCGAAATTGGAATATCTTTCGAGCACAAGTGCCAAAAGTTGAAATTGAGATCGTTTCTTTGTCTCTTTCATTTTCTATTTTTCAACTATTTTAATTCTCTGAAAGCTTTAAATTTATCGCTACAAGAAGACGCATGGCGCACCCACACATACGCATATAAATTTGAGATCTTCAATTCGATTAAATTATTACAATCGTGCGTATCGTCGGAAATTCGTTAATGCCCGTTGATATAATTTGAAATTTGCGAACACATTTCCCTCCGTATTTTTCGAAATTTATGTTTACCGGCTTGTACGACCGTGCATTAATTTGCGAGCCAATGGACTCGAATAGGACTATGTCATCCGGTGACATAAATGAGCAGCAGAATCGGTGCAACTGTACTCAAGCTCCATGACCTAGACAGAAAGAACTTATAATCCTAAAGGGATTTATCGACACGGTAGAGGAATCTTTCGACGGGAAGCCTGGAAGTGTTTATATTATACAATCGGCTTATTTTATTTTTCTTACTTTAGCTCGAGTACCGTTTTATCAATTTATTCGGAACACACTAGGGTGTAAAGACGGAAAGATGGATGTATTTTTTTTTTATACTTGCGAAAACTCACGTATCCGCTCGCGTCCTCCCCGAATGACAGTTCCGCGTATCAAAGATCCCGAGTTTTCGCAGTTTGCCTCGCGATACGGCACGAGTGACGCGCGCGCAGAAGGAAATTGAATTAAAAGCCGTAAACTGGCAGCCGATCGGTATGGGTCAGTTATCGGAACAGTATACAGAGACAGAGATGCGAGTCGCTTCTAGGTACGCGTTTCGCAACGTGCTCGTCGCTCTTTTATGTCGTATATCTCGTCTTCTCGCGTCCTCTCTCTGTTCCGGTAGAGTTCTGCGAGAGAAGAGAAGAGAAGAGTAGTTAGAGTGCGTGAGTGAGTGATACGTGAGATTGGCGCAAGGCCAGTCAGGCGGCGATTGCGTAACTCGCGTCACCGCGAATCGCCCGGCGGCCGCTCGGCGAGCACCGCCGGTGCCTGGACCGAGAGTCTCCTTGGAGGCTAGCTTGAAGGAGGATAAACGAGGAGGGAACGAGATAAACCTGGCGCTCGCGGCGCACACGAGCGATTTCCTCATCATACGTTCATCGCCGAGAACACGCGCGGGAAGCGCGTGTCTCTCGTACGGCGGGCGCGCCAAAAATTTCGCGGAACTTGTTTAATTAGCACCGACAGCGAACGTGAAAATCTCACGTTATTATAAAATTCCTTTTGTTTTCGGCTTTTTTTTACTTTTTCGAACGCGACACTTTTATTCGAATTTACACGGATAGCTATTTTCAAAGAAACATCGTCCGTCACTCGTTTCCTCGAACTCGAGCACACGACGCGCACGTTCCGTCGTAAACAAAATTGCGTGAATCGCAATTGACGGACAATTAACGCGCGACGCGTGGAAACCCCGATTAGGCCGCCAAGTCGTTCGCGTTATTTTTGTCTTTCATTCTTTGATCTTTCCAATTCACAATCGAGCGACGAGCAATTTAAGGTGCGACAAATCGCGCTATCTAATTGATACGAAGTCGACGTCAACGCAATTGTGACTACCGCGATAATACGCGCGGACGATCAACCACATCCGGACCATCTGCTATCGGTAGTCGAGATTCACCTTATCGGAATTGGAACATGAACGCTCGTTATTATTCCTGCCGATTTCAATCATCTTCCCCTTATCAGAATCGATATTTATTCGCAGATAATTTGACGAAGAAGAACATTACACGATATTATCGCAAAAAACACAATGTATAACAAGATAACAAAATATCGGGTTGTAGGTACGTGTCTTTCCCTTCATTTTAACCTTTTTATTAGAAATACACGCTCGCTTTCATTTTAAAAACCTACAAGACTCGTGCAATGTACTGACCAGAGAACGTGCTAGAGCATTTATTCGGAATTTTTCGGAATTTATTCGGAATTTATTAGCGGCAAGTTGCAAGTCTGTGGCAAGGTCTAAAGTTATTACACTCTTCGAATTGGCATAAGGTGTCAATCTTGCGATGTTGACAAATATCTTACTATTTTCTGTAACGAGTAGTCGAAAGACGGAATAGAGTGAGAAGGCGGAATAGACGAAATCGCGTGCAAACACGATCGAAAGCTGACATCGACGGCGGAATCTCATTGAAACCGAGCCGCTCTCGTTATCGGCGCCCGTCATTTCGACTACGTCACGAGATTTTACGCGCAAGTCTTACGTCAGTTATTTATAAATACTCACGTCGTAAAACTCCGAAAAATGTGCCTGCGCCAGAAAACTCGGGGCTGATGTTCCGGATGTATTTTTGGCGCGATTGATTTTTATATTAGTCGAAACGACGACGCGCGTGTCGACTGTACTTTTTCTCCCTTGACAAATGGTGCGAGTAAGTGTACTTCATTTCTTTCCCCCTGTATACTTCTGTTTGCTCAGATATTAGGCTTGTTTTCTGTTTCCGCGCTGGTAATCTAGTGCAGTAAGCTAGAATGAGAAAAAAAATATGCCCTTCTTACTCTAATTTATTGCCCTAATTCACCAGTGTAGCAACAGAAAACAAGCCTATTATCGTCGATACGTTAGCTCGAGCCAAAAAGTTCCCTCACTATAGGTATTTGGGGGGCGAGGCGTTTTGTGACACTTACGGAAAGTTGCTCCGAAATTCATTTCCACACGTTTACTTAAATGTTACATGTGGAAGTGAGAAGAGCAAAAGGATAAAGATGATGTACACGTCCTGGCGCGTTGGAACCGAACTATTGACCGTATTGGCATATATCACGAAATGGAAATAGCAATTTCCATTCTTTCAGAATCATAACCAGCCATCACATCAGTATTTTCGTATAAAGGCAACGACTATTATTCCATAAACTGTCAGCGACAGAAAAGGGATGTTGCGTCTACCGATATTCACCTTTTCACTTTATCTCTCATTTTTATGGACCGACTCGTATAAACGGCCTCATTCCGCGTACTGATATTTTATTTGTTAAACGTTACTTATTGTTTATTGTTGTTATTATTATACGCGCGCAAATACTTTTGTACGAATAATCCCGCGTCAAGTGACGCGAATGAGGCGAACGTTTAGCCCTTTGACTCGGAAAGCTTGCTATCGGATTATTGACAATCGAACGCCTTCATAATGTCACGCGGCAATTTTTTTTGTCCCATCTCCCCCGCTCATTTTCCGTCCGTTCTTTCCGCTGGCCGAGCTTTCTTTTCGCGGCGTATACTCTTCCCCAACCCCCCCCTTTTTTTTCCTTGCCAGGTCGATCGCGATTTTATTCCTCGCCATTTCAGTTTTTATTTACGACAATTCACGACTTATAACGGTGACCCTTTGTCAGTCACGACGAAATGAGAGAACGGTAAAAACCCTGAGCGTAAACCGGTGGACGCGTCGAAAGCGCGCGGTCCATTTACAAGTTTTCAAAGCTACTCATTCCTCTGGGAATGAGAAAAAACTGGCGCCTCCCACCATAAATATATAATTGGTTGATAATTTCATTTTTTTTTACGGCGGCAACTTGTCGAACGATCAAACTTTCGAGAACGACAGTAATTGCATTGTAATTTATGTTCTTTTAACGAACTTGGGGCGCGAGAGAAACTCAAATACCAATATCGAATTTACGTATGAAGTTTATCACCGCCGCCCTTTCATTTTAATCCCCCAATAATTATTAACTAATTGTTTCCACCCTCGATCGTTGATCAACGCGCCTGCTTTTATTTTGCGCTCTATAGGCTCGTGAATTTCTATACCGTAATAGATCCACGGCTGACAGCGATGACGGAGGTAATTATCCGGTAATTCGAGTAATGAGATGACTCATCACAAAGACGCGACGTCTGGAAGCGACTTGGCGTTGCCATTTAACGAATAATCGCTGCCAGTGATCGTTTATCCCTTCTTATAAGATTCGCAGCGATAACACGTACATTATAAACGTTAACATTAACGACATTTCGTGTAATCGTCAATGAAAATTTATTTCACTTGAATGAGTGACGAAATTTCATTGCGCTTGTAACAGCACAACGGCAGATAGCTCTGCTTTTCAGGTGGCATGGGAGAACCTGTTTGCAATTGTATCTGAAAAAGTTTTAATTTGTTTTCAACATTAGATCTCTCTCTCCCCCTCCCCTCTCTCTCTCTCTCTATCTCTTGAAGCGTTTTTCATTTTTCCAACGGTCTGTGACCTTAAAACTACCAGTCTGCAAAAACTGTTGGGACAAAAGCGATTGATAAATCGATTCCGATTCTGCGGAACAACCCTCGTCGCATGCTTGCCCGGCATATTACGAGGTGTCGTGCATCTTTAACGTAATCGTAAAGTTCCGAAGACTTTTTGCCCAGGGATATGGTATTCCTTAGGGTTTCGTACGAAGAAAGTAGGAGCGCTCGTATCTCTGCCGGTCTCTCCGCGCGAACGCGGTGTCCCGAATAAGGGCGGAAATAGCAGCCTCGGAAGTCGAAACTTGGCTGGTAACGTAACGCGTATCGTGAGAAGAGTTGCGAGAGAGGCGCGAGACGACGACACGAAACGGACGAAACAGACGGGATGAGCAGCAGTGGAGTCGGTCGGTCGGTCGGTCGGTCGGTCGGCAAAGTTCGGTCAGGCAAACCGCCCGTCTGACGCGGACGCGTAGCCCAGTAGCACAGATCGCGGCCTGCGATGGCTCTCAACTTGTCTGATCGAGTGATACTCGTTGGAGCATTCGGCAATCGTCTCCGATCGTCTTCCCCGCTGACAATGAGCGAAGATTCGAGCTTGAAAACTTGTGTACTCGCGAAACTATTAATCTTTAAGCCCTGACGTCGATGACTCTCTCTCTCTCTCTCCCTGTGAAATCCTGGTATAATTTAGACAGTGTATTGCAGAAATTGAGATACATGGATGAAATATGTCGGGTTTCAATATCGAAAGATTAAAATAAATGAGACAATCGTTGTCTTACACGCGTATGGATAAAAATGATTGTCTTATTTCTTTCAATTGGAATGTCGAGAATGTTATACATTTTCTATGCCGGTCTATGCCATTATTAACGTTGCAAAAATGTGCCTCGGTGTTTAGAAATTAGCCCGCTCGTCGCAACGAATAAAACGGGCATACTTGGATTATTCATTGTACGTCACTAAAGTATAACATCCTGTGTCTTGCTTTATTAAGAGAAGAATCGCGCACGCATTTATATTAATTAATGAAACAATCTCGGAGCTTTTCAGCGCTAGATGGAAGAGCATATGAAGTTTTACATTCATCTTTCATGATATTGTACTATGGCAATACACAAATTTCCGATTGGAGAAAAGAATTGAAAAGTTTAATGTCTACAAATAAGGATTTATTTCTAATCGCTTAACACATCAAGGACTAATATATCCGGCAAAAAAAAAGAGTACAATAGAATAGACGAAACATGACAAAAAAGCTTTGACAAAGCGGATTATTTTGGCTCTCTTTAAATACTACAAAAACGAGTTCGTTTCTCTTCAACATTTAACCTTGTTCCATGAACAGACGTAAAGTAATATCTATTTCTGCGTTGGTACCCTTTGATAACAGCGTGTGTCTATCGAGGTAGATTAAGATGAGCTTTTTATCACTCAGTATTAACGCGCGGGTGCAATCACGTTAGAAAAGTTCTCTGTTATCGTTTACCCCATTCACAATGTATCGGAATCATCATTGATCAATGCGAGGCGTTCAATCAGTTCCCGACTCACATTACCTCCTCTTGCCTTCCACTCTCGCGGTTAATTCGCCAGTTAGAGTCTCGTTCTTCTCGGCAAAATTTCCCTAAGGAGCGATCTTTCAGCTTGTCAAATAAAATAGTCGAGATTCATCCCTTCTTCCCACTTCACCTATGCCGACGGTCTTGACGAAGTCTATCCTCGGTTCCTTTTCTTCCAAGGCCTCTTTCGATGTGTCGCCAGAGTAGTATACAGGGTGAGTCTTTCCATATCCGACAAAATTTTTGAGAAGGTAGAACGGATCGAGATGAACGGAAAAGTCCTGTACCATTTTGCAATTTTCATAATAGTTAACGAGTAATTAATTATTAAAAATCGTTGTCTTAGG
>NW_011967224.1:405984-423112 GCF_000949405.1 Vollenhovia emeryi | reverse complement strand
TTCTACCTTCTCAAAAATTTTGTCGGATATGGAAAGACTCACCCTGTATATGCCGGAATAGTCGTAATCCATTTTTGCCGAAAATTGCACGTATGCAATTGTGTGTGTGTGTGTGTGTGTGTGTATCGATGCGGCGACTCGAATGAGAACCACCGGCCACGGGGAGCTTGCGCTCTGTCGTTTCGGGGGCGCAGACCGACGTTGCACGGCGGTAGCGTCGCGACGAAGAGCTGTTGGCGAACAGGTTGCGCGCGCAACCGGGTTTGCCGGCGAACGGGTGTTGTTACGACCGCAGAGCGGAGCACGAGGGGTACAAGGCAAGTAGGGGGCCGAGGGGGTGCCTGCAAGCGAGTCGCGGGGCTGGCAAGCCCCGTTGGGTGGCGGACGCGCACTAGGTCCTAGGTAAATTGCTAATTGGGATAGATATTTGTTACTTCCTGTACGCCGCAGTTATCAACGGGCTTTCCCCATTGACAGAGATCTACAATCGAATTTTTCCTCGTCGCTCGTACCGCCCGACAAATGGAATTATAGGTCATCGAACGAAGCGGAGCGAAGAAGCGGGGAAAAATTATTTTTCCCCCGCAGGAGTCAAGTTCGTTACGTAACTCGCTGCTATTGGGGGGGGAAAAAAAATACAACTACAGTTTCATTAATCCCTACTTTACTCGGGTGTAAATACTTGGACATTTGCTCGTGTCCGGTGGAGACGCGACAGCTGGCGCATGGTTTCCTTCGCGTATCAATGACATAAGAAGTTAAGTCACACACGGGAGTACCGGATTTTTTCAATTCACCACCCGGTTTCTCTAACGTGGCTTAATTTCACGTACGGGAATCAAGGAGGGAACGAGGGAATTTTCCCTAGACGCGCGCGTAGATTCTAGTAGGGCGAAGGAGAGAAGGGGAGGAGGGAAAGAAGGAGAGAGAAAGGGAGGGAGGGGGGGAGAGAGTGAGAGAGAGAGGGAGAGGGAAGTAAGACGGGTCATGACGTGCGGGATGAACACCGTTGGTAACAGAGGAGGGCGGGCATAGGAGCGGAAAGAGTGGGGAGGCGACCGCTCGGCGGGGGTAGGTGTCGCGGCAGTGGGGAATACGGGTCGATGATGCCGGCGGTCCTCGACGACACGAAACGCCAGTCAGTCTCTGGTCCACCCGAAGCCGCGCTGTTAATCCTCTATCTTTCACCGAACACCGTTCGCCGCAGCCATGGATGACAAGGTTTGTGCTTAGAGCTTTGTCAGCGAATAACGAGAGGGAGAGCGAGAGCGAGAGCGAGAGAAAGAGAGAGAGAGAGAGAGAGAGAGAGAGAAAGAAAGAAAGAAAGCGAGATTGTGTGTGTGTGTGTGTCTGCGTACGTGTGTGTGTGTGTGCGCGCCTGTGTGCGCGCGCGTGTGTATGTGTGTGTATGTGTGTGTGAGAGAGAGCGAGAGAGAGAGAGAAAGAACGAATAATCACCGCGACTGCGAAGCGTTTTCGAGAGGTGAACTCTCGGGCAGCCCTACGAAGCCGTGTGGAGAGCTTTTGTCGGGCTCATACGGTGGCGAGAACCTGCGGAAAGAAGATGGTAGGAGACTGCCTGTCAAGCGCAGCTGATTCGAGTGACAGATCGGTCTGCTAAGGGACACTTCGCGAGTAGTGACATTTCGGCGACGCGCCTCGTGGATTTCTTCTACTCGTAGTTGCATTAGTGAATTAGATTTAGTAATCGAAAATGGAGGACGCAAATTGTGGGAGAATGAACGTGCGAGACGAAGACACGAGCGCGCGTGAGAAGTTTCCGGAGCACCTCATCTTCCTCCTCTCTCTTTCTCTTTCTCTTCTAGTCTCCTTTTCCCGCCCAGATCGAAATACTTGCTCGACAGCGGACTAGTCCCTTTCCGTCTCTCCCGTTCCTTCCCCTCTTTCCCCGCTCCGTTTTCATCGCAGACTTGTCGCCGATCAGTTCTGTTGGCAAGAAAGCGAGGCACTTCCGATTCGAAAACTGGCCCCTTCTCTTCCTCTTATTTCTGTCTCGCGCATGGCCTCTCCACTCGCATCTCGCCTTCCCTTCGTCCGTCAACTCTCGCAACTCCGCGGGACACGGTAAAGTTATGCGATACCTTGGTGCTTATATCGTAGACTTTTTCCCCCGTTCCGTTTTTAGAACTAGTCGCTTCCCTCGCGCGCCGCCGCTTTTCTCGACAGTATCGTGCGACACTTGGCTGCTTATCTAAATGTCAACGTGCGATCGTCGACGCCTGCCTCGTGCTCTACTAAGCAAACGACAGATGATCTCCCGTTGGGAGACTGAAATCATTAATTGTCTAAATACTTCCCAAGGATTTTCAAGCTGGCCACAAGTGCTCGCTCTCCTCGCAAGTGGCAAGCTGCTCGCGGAAGAGGAAGAGGCACGCTCGGACACCCTCGCACAAGTCTCTTTTCCCCGGAAGTTATCTCGGCGCGGAGGTGTTGGTCAATGGACGAGGCAGGGTAGAATTGTCCGATCCTCGCACGAGCCCGATGGATATTTTACTCCGATCGTCCCGTCCGATGCAAATACGCGCTTAGTGATTTTCTCGACGCGCTTCTGCGCAGATTGCTCCGCACGCAAGCTCGCTCGCCGTGGCTCGCAAGATCGCCTTTCCTCGCGGAAAACCCTTATCTACGTGTCCCGTCGCCGGTGGGTGTCCCTGCAACGCTTGGTCTCCCGACGATCCTCGGCGAGGACGCCAATTCGGAGCGCGTTATCCGCCGCTGTTTTATTCCCGGCGGCGCTTCTCCAAGACGAACGGATCGATTAATTATGCGCGTCGTCGTGGCAGTAGCGGAAGGATGGATCGACGGCGACCGTTATTTTTAGAGCCGCGCTAAAGTTCAATCGCTGCGAACCCGTGTGCCGCACGTAAGCTCCTCCGGAAAAAGGTGGTGTCGCACTTTCGACCGATACAGTCGACGCCAGACGAAAGCTGGGATGGCCCGATAACGATCCGCGGGCTCGCGAAGCCCCTCTCGACGCACCAACTGTCAAACCTACAGGATTTTTTCTTCCCCCTGTAATCGCCGATCTACCGAATCGAGATTGAAGTTGCATTAAAGTGGCCTAATTTTCTGTAGGTGTGTGTGTGACGTACGTTGTTGCCACATGCAACAACCGTCTCGTCGTTACGTTTGGTACGATCGCGGCCTTCGACCAAGCGACTCGTAAAATTGTGCAGACGAGCTTTCCTGGCACGGTTAGTTTCTCGGTGGTTCACGGGTTAGGTTAGGTTGGGTTAGATTTTTGTGGTGAACCATGAATTAGATTCGAGTTGCGACGGATGGTTTAATTGCTTCAGCTGGGGACTCTCTATCTAAGCTCGCCGTACTCGGCCTGTTGTTGCCCGGCTCTTGGAGTGCAAATAACGATAGCAATTCTGTGGTTGTTGAGTGCGTTGTAATCTTGTGGGACACGAGCGACACGCCCTCGAGCCAAAAGCTCCACCGTCCCTTGCTTCGTACGCTCGTCTTCCCCTCGACAGCATCTTTTCTGCTGGCTGTTTCGTTACAACTTTCCAGCGCGCTCAGTCCGGGATTCGCTGTCAAATGAGTGGCAGGTCTAATTTCGATTTTCACTCGGGCGAGAGAAATTTTATCGATCTCGTGGAAAATGTTGCAAATATTCCCCGGGAGACGTCATTGACTTGGTGGACGAGAGAGTCGAGTGGCATTTAATAATGTTATTTAATCTCGCGTGACTGTCTTAGTGTGCAGTGCTCAAGTTACGATAGCGTGGCAGAATGTGAAACAAACGTAATTCTTCTTCTCTCACCGGCTTCTCGGTATGGCTACGCGCGAGTTTGCGCCGTATTCAATTGAGACGATCAATTCTTTCGAGCGATTCTTATCGGTGTTTCCTACTCATTGGAATTTCTTGGGCCGACTTCCTTCTCTCGATTACTACTACCACCGTCCACGTCATCGCCGCCGTCATTCACGCCTGAGTGACGTATCTCGCTGCACGACAGTGAATCGTCAATGTTTAACGCTCGTCAAACATGATCGGTGTCGCGTATCGATCGTTTAGATTAGCGCTCTCGAGTCGGCCGGCTGGGATTATGCGCGTTTCCGCGAATTGTTGCATTTACATCACGCGAAACGGTTTTTCATTTAATCTTCTGATCCGTTTGCGGACTTTCCGCCTAAGGACGTTTGTCAATTTAGTTTCTACAACAATTGAAAGATTCCCCATAGGAATTTCTATCTGCGTCGAGCGAGGGGTGAACCGCTGATATTTTTGGGGCGTTGGGCCTCGCTGAGGCATCATGAAGATAAAAATGAGATAAAATAAGACAATAAGGTAAGGTAATGCCCACTGGGCATTAATAGGCATTAGTGTACACGATTTTGGTCAGCGGTTTATTCCTCGACGTCGAGTTGATCTTCCAAATATGTTGCGACAAAAGCTCGACTGTGAGCGAGAATTTGGTTCTTCGTGAAAAGAATTGATTATCGCTTTAATAAATTTTCAAGCTTTGCAATAGGTTTCCAGTATACAATTTGGAAGGTTCGGCATTTCCCGAGGTTTTAGAAACTTAATTTTTATTGGTGCTCTTTGGCAAATTGTAGTCGAGGCAAACTTTAATAGTTTATTGTGATACATTCGCGCCACAAATGTCACATTAATTTGGCGCACATATAAGCCACCCTTATTGACGTATAACCACATGCTAACCAGAATCAAACTGTTACAGTTGCGTTTGAGTTGTACGAATTCATCCGCGCTTTCATATCTCAGCGTCGAGGTAACGAACGTTCCTTATCATTCTTCCGCGATGTCAGAATCCTCCGCTTTTTATTCGACGCTATCTATTACGCGTGCGTTACGTTATCTGTTACGTTAATAAGCGCGGTAATAAAGACGAGTCATTGGAGTTCTTTAAATAATATTTTTCTCCATGCCTATCGTTCAGACGGTTTGGTGCCCTGTGAGATTACCATGGTCCATATCTCGAGACAATACTGCCGCGAATAATTTAGTTTTTCTTTTTTTAGAAAAGTAAAAAGAACCGCTACGACTCGTAATTTCAACTAAACGTGGGATAAAGAAGTTGTTGAAAAACTCGCAGCCAAGTTTGGTGAAATAAATAAAAAATTTGGCAATGCGTGTCTTACGAATTGAGATTAGAATTAAATTTTAAGACGGAAAGAGAGTCGCGAGAACAAGTACGCTGGAAGATGAACAGCGAGATGGGTTGTTTTCAGGATACCCAGGTATCCGGTATTATCCGGATCGTTCAGGATTTCAGCGACTGTCCGGTGTCTGCTCCGAGGCTTCGATCGTTCGGTGCTTAACCCTTGGATGCACGGACGATGGGGAAGGAGGGGGAATTTTGAAGTCCCGCAGTACCGAATCTTTTTCGTGATATTAGAGAAATTTGTGCATCTTTCGGCGTCAACGACTTTAACGGCCGTTAAATTTTTCTCTGCTAGAGTATTTGATTTATTTAGGTAGGTAGGTTGTTTCTAGCCTTACCAGGTATCCGGTATTATCCGGATCGTTCAGGATTTCAGTGATTCTGTCCGGTGTCTGCTCCGAGGCCTCGACCGTTCGGTGCTTAACCCTTGAATGCACCGAGGAGGGATTTCTGAAATCTTGTGGCGTTTAATCTGTTATGAGATATTAGAGAAGTCCCTGCTACCTTTCGATAGACTTTTAATGACAGTTAAAAATTTCCCCCGTTAGAATGTTTTGTTTATTCAATTCAACTGCGAGCGATCCTCGGCGTGGCCGTTTTGCGGCATTTCGAGTGGAAAACGTAGATCGCCGAAATTATAACGCGACTGTAGCCGGAGTATCTATCCGTTGATTCACTCGCAGTTCACCTGACGTTTCGATCGGTATCACGTGCCGGTCGAACTTCCTCCGCACATGACACGCCTCGCATGGCAATTGTTGGTGCCACTCATCGTCGAAGCGTCGAATCGATCGCGACGGAGCGAGGGTGAACTTTTCTTCGAACTTCGACCTTATATTCGTCTCGTTTTTGTCACTGATTTTATCGCCGTAACGTCACCGCTCGACTTTTCCACAATACGTTTCCCCGCCTCCAGCGATGAATGACTGATATCTACTGATTTCCGATATCGATCTTGCACCAAATGGAAAGATATTTTGCTTTCAACGCGTCAACGATATTTAACTTCCGACTTAATTCCATTTGTTTTAATTTGCCTCGATTCACTTCGGTAATATCGGCGACGATTCGGCCGCTATTTCCGAGTAACATCCTCGGAATAGCACACCAGCTTTCAACTGAAACGAAACTCGACCATCCGCTGGATCGATATCCATGGTATATTTAAGGGCCGTCAGTTCAGAGCGCAAGTCCTATCTGGAAATAAAATGCTCGATACTAAATTGGAAGGTCTCTTGTATTTTCTTTCGCTTCCGCTTGGCTCTTTACCTTATTACATTTATTTCCAGACTAATAAAATGTTATTTCGGTGAAAGATTTTACACGTAGCTGCTCGAAACGTACAGTTTAGGAAGACGGATTAAGGCTGCGAGACAAACATCATTTATAGGAAAACAAACGTAGAATTTAAAATGTTGGGGGATTGAGTCGGAAGTTGATTATATTTGTTGAATCGCGAGTGCAAATATTTCTTTTTTCAATTTAATCTGCTAATTCTGATGGTTAGTAAGAAGATATTTTTACCTAATCAATATACTGTCCTTGAGGAGTCTTTGGTTTACTATTTCCCTTTGATTCAGCCTCCAATTCTTTTCGCTTATACTTTTGTAAATCCATCAAGTATTATCTAATTTTAAGTATCTTCTCGATTATCGTGTTCCATTATCGCGGTAAAATTGTCTTTTACCGGAGCTTTTATTTATCATAAACTTGAAACGCGCACTGTGCCGCAATGTACAACAATTTATTTGAATGAATGCTCGTACGAGTCGTCAAAGTTAAACGACGATCCCGGAAAATTTGCAATAAAATTTTGCAATAAACTTTTACGATCTTAAATAAATCATCGCCGATGATAGTCGACATCCGCCGTAAAACGAGTGAATCCAGTTTAATGATTATTCCAATGTTCGTTAATGGGATAATGAGGCGATTACACGAAATTTGGTGCTATCTGTTAGTGTATCATTTTGCCGCGATAATTTTTGGAAGTCTTTAATAAAATGACGCGAACGACGTCTAGTTTTCGAAATAGATATGTGTATGTTAATATTAATTATTTGAACTTTTATCCTGGCGTTGAGGATCGCGATTTAAAAATTTAAGGCGCGGCTGAAGATAGATAAAGCTTATCGTTTTATTCTTCCGAGTTCAAAGTCTGTTAATCCAATTGTGATCCATCGGATTTAATTGCTTCCTCGAAGACTTCCGTTTAAGATCGCGGTAACTCTTCCGAAGTGACCGATGTCTTTATTCGGTTAGAGAAGTATCAGGTCAGAAAAATGTACACCTAGGGGCCGAATCAAATTTTTCTTTAGCATCGACTGCAATTTTAGAAAAATTGAATATCATGGAATTGATAGAATAATGCGAATAATAAACTAGAAACTCTTTTGTAGCACACGAGTTTGGTAGTAGGACAAAAGCGGTTTATCCGAGGGAAAAAGCATCAGGCTAAAAGTAAAACTTATCGAACTGTGAACTTTCACATGAGTTTGAATGTGATGTACGTTTGTGTTGCGATCGAAAATATCGATTTCGCAACTACGAGAGCGTATTATAGCTCGAGGGAATTGGGATATTGCTTTCTTAAATGTTCACTCATTAGATATCAGTCTTGAAACATTTTTTTATTAAGTCAACATACGATAAGTTTTCATAAAGACGGTATCTAACTTTTTATAGTCGTTGGAATCTGATTATCAATTTTGAACATAATTCAAAGATATAATTATGTAACTGCATCGATTTTTTTCGAGGAAGTTTCACGCTTCCATTGTTTTTCTGAATAAAAAACTGACATTTGTTCATGTTTATTCAGGAGAAAATGTCTTATTGTTAATTCCACGTTTCAGGGCGTTTTTAAGTATCTTTTTTTTCTCTTAATGCGCATCTTCTTTTCTTTGCAATAGACATAGTCTCTGCAAACAAATCGGCAAAATCAAGTCAATTTCTTGTAGCATTTGCGATACATGGAGCGTTGTTTCTTTATCATAAACGACAAAATGTAGTTTTAATCCTAGATGTACGATGCACGGCATCTTTCTCTTATTCTCTCTCGATATTCATTGCGACTGCCGGATTATGCGTGATTTTGTCTCCCCCTCTTTCCTATCACAAACTCGACTCACTCGCGAAAACTAAAATGAACTAGCACGAACCGGTCGTGTACCGGTATCGTATAGAAGAGAAAAATAGCGATTGCGCGCATGTGTATGCATCGGCACGCCTTCTCTATCGACTTTTTCCTCTACCCAGCAGATGAATGAGTAGATAACTGGAAACTTTTCATTTGAAGATCCAAGTGGAATATATATTTTTTGCTGATGATCTTGATTACAATTGAAAATGTTGTTTATGTAAAGAAAATTTTTTTAACAATGATTTTTGTTCCGTTTATTGTGTAAAGGCAAATTTCGCCTGTAATTCAACCAAATTCGATAATTTGATTCTAGCGCGGTTCAAAGTCGATTTGCATCTCTGGTTTTAATTAAGATACTCGCATGCGATGAATGAGTAGTTAAACAAACTCGTTGAGAGAGTATTGTGCATGCGTTGCATCTACGCGTCGTATTTTTTCTGTATTTCGCACACGTTCGGTGTTCGACATAGATCCATTTAGATTTAGATAGTAGACTCGATAGACAACCTCAGGAAACTCATGTTGTTTTATTGTAATTGTTCTTCTACTTGCGTCACGGGGGGAATTTTATACGATGCGTATTATGTTCCTTCTTTTAAAACTAACTTGGACAAGAAATAGAAATAAATTGGAAAAGTAGGATTTTTGCAGCGATAAAGTACACGATATATGTCTTACTTTTTCCAATGCGAAGAAGTAACTTTTCAAACGCGGCTGGCGCTTGCCAGTGCTAAATGTTTGTTGTTTAGATTTTCTTCGGCCGTGGGTTTACGTTGACAAATTCTCAACGACATATTAAAACGGTAAGAATGTCAAGGCAAAGGAGAAAAATCGATTCGCATGCCGATCCTGAGATACAGACACGATGTTGTGTCAATAAGCGCGCTAACTCGATCGCGTGTCGGTTGTTATGAGAAAATCGTATTGCGAAAATTTCCATGACACGCCGACACACGCGATCCGTATAAATTGCAAAATTTTCTCAGCATGGAGGATAATCCAAAATGCAATTTGCGAAACATATGAGGCCGCATATATTCATCTACATGAAGGCATTTTAGGACCAAGAGAATGTAAATTCTTATGATGTGTTTTAATGAGTGTACATGTTGTGTCTTACTAATTATGCCCTTCCGTATATGTTAATGCTCTTATGTAAATTTGTGTACGATGAATTTAAGACACGTAATCACGTAGTTGGTCTTCGAAATGAAACGTTTAAAAAAGTCAATGTTTGACTTATGCTGTCGATTATATGTGTTAAATATATTTAAGCAATTTCTGTGTTTTGTCGCAAAATAAAATATATGTCGCGACAGGTGTGTTGAGAAAATTTGCACAGACGTGATAATATTTTTGATAATTGTGGCGTTGCACAGATTAATACAAATTAATCGCTGCTCCATGAAAGTAACGGAAACTATGATACGTCACCAAGACAATATGAGGACATACATGCACGGCGACGCGTTGCGTCAAATTAATCATTCTTTTGTTCGTTGCGTAGGTACACGTGTTTATTGATGAATCGAACGTATGCAATCGCTTACTCGCAAGTCAATCGTTCCGCGTCGCATCAGTGAAAAAGCGCCAGATGACGGGTGCACGGATGAGAAAGAGAGGGAGAGAATCTTCTAACGGCTATGACATAAATACATTCAATGTCTCAAAGACTTTCAGGGACGGTCGGACGAGAATAGACGAAAATCCAATTTTAATCACAGAACCTCGACCCGCTCTCGCCGCACCACGTCGCGCAACATCACAGATGGGAATATCGATGGAAACGGATTTTCAAAGCTTGTTCATACTTTTACCAGGACGTAATCTCGATCAATTCAATTTGTACTATAAATATCATGGATACGATGAAAAAAGAACAGTATCTCGCACATCTTCTCGTTCCTATCGTCCGTACAAGATATCTGTTATTCTCTTATTTGGATATATTCTCGTTGTGCTTATAATCTCGGGGTAGTTTTCATTCGGAATGTCTGATTTTTTGTCCCGTTGAATTCCGTGTTAATGATACTCAAGATATTTCGCGATGTTCTGTCCGAAGGCCCTCGACGGCCCATATTGAATAATCCATGAGTCATTTACGCGGCTCGTCAGATGGTGGAATAATTGGATTGCGGTAATTGAAAAAATGAGTTCGCCAAGTTTAATCTAGGATGAGATTGAATCAGAGAGTGAAACACAGTTTGCGGTGACACAATTCTTCACGTAAATAGGTACCGGGCAGGAATGAGAAATATAATTAAAACGGAAACATCCCGAACTTGTCGAGTACCGAAGATATATTCTCTTGTAAAATAGATGAACACGCGTCTGCAGCTGACTCTTTAATTATTCGTTTGTTACTAAGCGACGTTTATGTAAAACTTGACAATTGACTCGAACTTTCGGGCTCCGTTGATGCGATATACTTGAGACTTTTAATCTTCCATAATTATACGCCTATATCTCTATGACAGAAGTTTATCTTCAACAGTTACACACAATTATACAATTGATACTGTTATGATTATCGTGTTTTTATTGGTCCACCACAACGCGTTGACACCAAAATGATATATAAATGCAGTGATATATATAGATATATTACTGGTTACGTACATTTTTTTATGCAAGGACAATTTAAAAGTTAGTTTTTAAATTCTTCCAGGATATTACCTTCTATTAAAAATAGCACGTAGCTTTAACACATTTTTCCTTTGAAAAAGAGAACGAAACATGAAATATATAAACGGCTCTCGTTTACTTACCTGTAGGAGTATTACGTAAATTGATCGGAAACCTCGACCGATTAAATTTGTTTTTTTACACACTTTTTTAAAGCTCATCCGTTATCATTAGACAGCACAAAATATGCTTTGCATACGTATCGGTTTACCTCTTTGGGTTTAAAAACGCACGAATCAAATTTCTTTCGCGATAAGTACCGCTGTTTTGTTTTCTTTATTCCGTATATTCGTTTCGTTAAACATTCGTCGAGAATTTTAATTACACCTCTACGGCACACACTTCGCCGACGATATGCGAATCGCGAAGATATTTGATCAATAAAACGCGCTTCGGCGAGTCACGCGATTCAGTTCCTTCAAGGTAAACGACGCGAATATTTTGCAGATGGCAATCGAGAGATTATCAAGTAATTTGTGTCTCTCGAGTATTTCTAATTGAATGGTGTTACATAAAATTGAGTTGGAGCAAAGTTAGAAATAAATACTGGTACGTACTTGAGACTCGTCTGTGTTTTTTAATTTATATGAAGCTGCACGTTATTTACTTTCCGCGTAACGTAATCATTCAATTGTGTGATTCGACATAATTGCCCGGCGTATTATTTTAAATTGCTCACTGTTCACTTTAAGATACATGGGACTTGTTTCGCGGAAGTTGAATTTCATAAGACGTAGAGGGACAGAGAGAGATAGCGAGAGAAATACATAGGCAAGCGGATTAAATATGTTAGATATGGAAAAATTAATTTTTCTCTTCTCGAGCTAACTCGCCGATATTTAAACTTACCGCGAAAAATAATAAAACGTAATATAGAGAGATTGAAGAAATTCATCGTGGTGAAAATTAAGAGCTGCTTCGAGTGACTCGTTCATATCGAAGCTTAAAACTACAGTTTCTTGTTTTACCGAACGAATTAAAGCAATATTATCGCGAAAATCTTGTTACACTTGACGCTGCCAAAATACCGACGTGGCAGCTATTCTCTACGTTTGTCGAAAAGTCCGCAAAAGTTTGCGAATAGATGCGAGATACATCTCGTCTGAGACGAGAAAAATCGGCTTGGCGGACAAATCACATTTGATGCATACAGGGAGCACGTAGCATGCTCGAGTTAAATGACCAATCTCTCCCTCTTGACCCAATTCGTAAAACGTCCTGTGCCACGCACTCTGCGTGACGTCACACGCATAGATCTCTCCTCTCGTGGCGGTTGCAAGAGTGAGTAATGCGTGAGGGTGCGTGCAAGGCCAGTCAGACGACCAGCCAGTCAGTCAGTCAGTCAGTCAGTCAGTCAGTCAGTCAGTCAATCAGTCAGTCAGTCAGCCAGTCAGCCAGCCGTTGCATGGCAACGTGGTGTTCGCGTTCTGAACAGCGGCAGTGGCCGAATATCGACCAGCTGACAAACTGCTCATCCATATCGCATGTCTGTATATCTACGGAAAACATTGAAACATTTGCCTAGCAGAGGATGCGGGCAGTAGGCGCAGACAAATGCCCGCTTTTTTATATTGCCGATAAATGAAAATCCAAAATAGTCCCCGATTAATTTTCAGAGATCCTTTAAGAGACAGATGTTAAAAAGTCTCGGTTCGCAGCGTCTAGTAATTCAGAGTACACATACGTACACGTGCGCGCGCGCATTAGATTCTGAGACACATAGTTTACAGCTTTGATCATCTTATTAACTCTGTCTCTCAAAGGGAAGGTCTAACAAACTAAGAATTCTGGCGCCTTCGTATCGTGTTTCTCGCCAGGGCAAACGTGCACACGTATCTCACGTATTCTCACAAAAGTGCTTTATTCGGAGCGCCGTGTGCAAAGATATATCAATAAATATTTAAACGTCAAATCTCTCTCAACTGGAACGAATAAATTGGCAATTTTCGACGATCGTTTCAATTTACGATATTAATTAGGCAAATGGCGTTTTTCTGTCACAGGCGGCAACATCTAATATAAGTTTTTGAGGGCACCGAGGCAAGTTTCGGTTTAGGCCTAAATTATTCATGATATATCGTGACCGATGCGAGCTGAATAATATCGATTAGCAATAAAGCGCGCGCGTGTGTCTTGCTCATAAATAATTTAGCCCCGCTCCGTTTGCGAAATCGGCTTTTAGCTTTGTCGCGGGTGAAATGCGGTTCAATGTCGCACGTATGACGGTCATTGTATTTTACAGCGACGTCCTCACTTTTCGTCAGGCAACTAACGCGCTCGCGATCTCCGTGCACCACCGCCGTGAGACTTAGCAGAGTGCACAGCATGTTGCTAAGCACGTGGCTATTTTTAAATGTACATTTCGCACTATAATCGGAGCCTCTGAGAATCCGGCTGTTGGGTATATAGACGGTACGTCCATCGATCGATATAAAGCAAAAGCCTATGACTCTCGTTTCCCTTCTTTCTTTAGACTCGTAAGATCAACTTATTACCATGTGCCAGTTGTTAATTGCATATTTAATTTCTCTTTAGTTGTAATCAATTTCTCGAAATTATTGATCGTTGCTTATTGGCAATTATTTTTTAAAGAGACATGTGGAAACTCTTGTAAATAGGACATCTTCGTATCGGGTATACGTTACAATGATATCCTAATACCGGCTAAATGTTTGCAAAGCTTCGAGTTTGCATAATTTTGGGGTATTTCTTTTAAGCGGTAAAATTGTTGGGGGACTGTAAAATTCGAAATGTATCCCAAAGTAATCGGTACTGTGACATTTTGTTGTACATTATTATCGAAGACGGGTATCTGCAGCTTGTTATCTGTTGAGGTACGAGTATACTGAGAGAATCGGATGGCAATTAGAGATAAACTTGATAAGCATCAACCCGATTTGATAAAAAGATTAGCTTGCTGTGCGATTCGCCGATTCGGATCGTAAAAGCCAAATCATTCAGCGTAATAAAGTTGATCTGCTAATGCACAATTACACGTGGCAAGACGTTAGGAAGTGAATCATTATTCTAGGATGTATAATAATACAAGGCCCTTGTTCAATTGTGCATTTTCTGTGTACGGGGGATAAATTTGACTCCAGCGTCGAGAGTATGTCTATCGGCTACTTTCTCTCGATATCAAATATCGATAACTGATTCCGTGCGTGACTCCCCGCAGACTATTTGATGTAAGTTGCAGGAAAATAGGGAGACGTCCCGCTCGTGTGTCGCCTGTCATGCGGGTGGGTGCCGCTACCCATGGGGGTCGCGCGGTACACCAATGTGCTTATGCACGTTATTAGGTGTACCATGTTCCGAAGACGAGGGACGAGACAAGCCGAGACTATACAAGATCAGACGGGACGCGATACGAAAGAGAAAGAAGGACAGAGAGCGCGTATAGCCGGTGGTGCCCTACTTGGGTATTGATCCGTGACAGTGGGAGGCGCTCGTTAGAGATGGCTAGGTCGTAGGTCGCATGCGCGTTTCCACCGATGATTCCGTGTCGCCATCATCGACCCGCGGCTCGAGAGAAATAGAGCCGAATCGGCGAGAAACGCTAGAAAGAGAGAGGGAGAGAGAGAGAGAGAGAGAGAGGTGGAAGAAAAAACGGTGAGGTAGGTAGGGAGAAACGAGGAAAGTAGAACGAAATGCGAAACATGGTGAGGAAACAGAGGGATGGATAGCCATGAAAATGATTATCCGGTTATGCCTGAATGGTGCGGTGTATCATCACCCTGGTAAACTGCTTAACTGCTGGCAAATTGATCGCTGATCGCCCTTTAAAATCGCCCTTTAAAATCGCACTTGAATGCCGGGCATCTCGTGCTCGAAATTCTCGACAAGTTTAGGTGATAACGGAGAGTGAAAGGGGTTTAAGTCTACCGCAATATGGTGACAATCTGTCAGTCAGATAGATTGAGCTCAACAACTACGAGGGAGAGAGAGAGAAAGCCTGATTTTATTTTGTATTTATGTGGACAAAGGGATTATCGATATAGAAAATATGCCGTGTATCGATATGGTAGCAGGGCGATACGTAGAAAACCGCACTTTAATCTGTCGTGGATCAACAAATTCTCACGCTGCGGAGAGTTTGAACATGTTTCAAGTCGATCCTGGCGACGACACGCGACGTCGATCCGCATGCGGCGCCGTTACTGCCGCGTCGTCGCGATTGCCGTCGACGCCGACGTCGACGCCGACGCCGACGCCGACGCCGACACCGACGTCGCCGCCGACGCCGACGCCGCCACCACCACCACCACCGCCGCCGCCGCCGCCACCACCGCCACCGCCACCGCCACTGCCGCCGACGTCGCCGCCGGCGCCGCGGCGCGATCGTTGAAAGTTAATCCTTAATGTCTTAAGTCAATGCCTCTATGCAGCTGTAAAAGAAATACCGTGCACTCGTTTCTTTCGAATCAATTTCAAGAAATTACATAGCATACGCTCCGTTTAATTAACATGCTCCGTTTAGCCTAATTCGAAAAGAAAACTAGGCGAGTTGAGTGGGTCTTCGTTTTATTCAGCTTCCTCTCAAAATGAACATCTTTAGCATTATTCAGGATCGTTAACTAATCGCGTGCGGGTCAGTAGTCAAGAAGACAAAATAAGACAAAGTATAAAGTCGAATTTAGATGAAGCAAGCCGGTGCGAGTAAACCATTTCTCGAAAGAGAGCGAACGGTACTGTTGTATCGCAATTGATTTTTTCGCGCGGATGCTTCCGTATTACGGAATTTATAGAGCAAAATTCACTTGGCAACGTTAAATTCGCGTTCTGTGCGACGTCGTCGTTTCGCGGCATACGAAAGTATGCGCTACAAAACGGAAACGCAGCGCGAATTCGTATCAAGGGCTACGTAACGAACGTCCTAGAACGCGATCTAATCGCCGAGGCCCGACGCGTTTTCCTGCCTGTCGCCAAAGCTCGACCACTTCCGCTTCTGGCGAACTGGCACTGTAACTCGACCTGTGAACTCGTAAATGATACCGACCCGCGCAAATTTGCATAAGGTCGAAACCGCGTCCATCCTACGCCCACGGGGACGCGTTGATATTCTTCGGTGCGAGAGACCACTCCCTGGTGGGACTTTTTCCAAAACTTTGGAATTATCGTAAAGAGGAAGGAAATGAATTGACATCGAGCATTATTTGACGCCAGCACGGGACTAACAATAATTAAGCTTTCAGTCGACCATATAACCGGCAACGTGTTCTTAACACAGAAAAATTGCGAAAAATATTATACCTCAGCCCAGGGTTTGAACCTGGTCTCATCACTTCGACGCTCGCCTAGACGGTAGGGAAGTTCAGGTTCATAAACCTACTATTTTTCGCAATAAATTTTCTGCGTCAAGAACACGTCGCCAGTTATGATCGATTGAAGGCTTAAAAATGAAGAAAATTTTGTAATTCGACACGCCAATGCTTATATCGAATGAACGTAACTCGACGATATAAATTGAAGAGGATTTGTTTCTTCATCTTGGGGAGGGGGGGATTTTTATCAATGCACTTTACGCAACGAATGGATGGCGGCAGACGCGATTGTGCGTGTGCATACGGATAATCGGCGAGGTGCGTATGTGACCTGTAAAATTGCATAATCGTGCTTCCTCAATGACGACGTGAGCGAGAGCAACGATGGGCCAGAGATAATGATACCTATGAAATTGATCGTTTACGTATACGAGCGCGGCGACCGCGAACCGGAAAGACGGCGGACCGGACGCGTGGCGCACAAAGTCGGAGTTACGTTATTTTTTTTTATTTTTACGATCGCAGCCGCCGATTTGCCGACTCGTCGGTCTTTTATCTAATCGCTGCGACGACCATAACGAATCGCCGTGACAGAATTAACGGCCGCGCGCGGCAATTGCGCTCGTGTAAGCGCGTCCGCGTCACGAGTCTCGCGTTTCGTTAGTTAGTCCATCCGGTGACGTGAGAATATCGTTGGTTTTCATGGTCGAGACGATGGCGTTGGAAGATATCACTACGTGATCGGTTACACGTGTCGATGTGATCAACTTATCATTTCATGTTCTTTGGGAAGATGCAACTATAAATTAATGCCCGTCGAAAAGTAAGGCGGCGCATGCTTGCCATTTTGACACAATCATTTTTCTCCACACTGAAAAAAA
>NW_011967224.1:384567-404709 GCF_000949405.1 Vollenhovia emeryi | reverse complement strand
AAATCTGATAGATTCAACCAGTCGTCTGTTAGAAAATGGACGAATCAGAATTCCTTCAGGACCAGATGTATAGCGAAGTCTAGCAAACTTCTGGTTATGAAAGGTAGAAGTTTGCTAGACTTCACTACACTTCTGGTAAATCCTAAAGGAATTCTGATTCGTCCATTTTCTAACAGACGACTGGTTGAATCTATCAGATGTTTTTTTCAGTACAAGATTTATTACGAGCGATACGCAAGTCACTTGTCACCTGTGTCGCGTTTCTCGTAAATTCGCGCAGAACTTTAGGAACCTCGCTGGAATCTCGTGAAAAGAGAAATAGCGATGAGATAAGTGACTTTATTTTCCAACGGCTCGTCTTTCTGTCTAAACTCTGTCTACACGCAATCCTGACTCTCGGCGATTCGCAGAGAGGGAAAAGTTGAAGGTTTCCTGTCGGCTGTCCTGCCGGCGAACACGAGGCGAAACGTCGTTCTCGCGCGGGTTCTCGTAATCGCGATTACGGGATACCATTGAGCATCGGGCGTAGTGGACGGTGACGAGTGGTGTCTCCATTGAACCGGCACACTACCGGAAGCGTTCGTTATCCGAACGCGGTCGTGCCGAGGTCGCTCTTGAAAATCGGGCTTCTGTTCCGCGCACCGCCGACGTCTCTCTCACCGATGTCACGTGTCGAATGCGCGCCGGCCACGTGTCTCTCTCTCTCTCTGTCTCTCTTTCTCTCTTTCATGAGAAGGTCGCAGCGGTACGACCGCGGGCACTGTGAGAAAACTGGTCCATTCGGACGACGACGTAGAATCGCGGCGCCATCCGAATAGTCACGCAACCCCACTCGCATTTAAGATTGAAGTAACCAACTCACATGAGATCGACGTTCGCCTGGCTCTGTAAAGGGGGGGAAAAAAACATCTCTCGATTCTGTACCCGCGCGGCTCCCCGGGCGTTTATTCGTGCGATCGTAGGTTTACCTACCTACCTACGCGGGAAAAACGGCGCTCACTCGAACAAACCTCGACCTGCCCATCATTGTTATTTTTAAGTTATATTTTTACCATGGATACCCGAACATTTGTTTCAACTGTTTGTATTTTGTTGTATTACGCCCGCATGTTTTATTCATGATTTTTTTATCGCCCATTTTTTACAGCATGGCCGCTCAGACTCGTACAGGGTCGCCACGTTACCCAACATTCGCGACGACAACAAAACCGCAGATGGGATGTACAAGGTATATTCAGAGATGGACTCTATGTCTATACGAATTCTATATAATTAACATCTCTGGGTTCTGGTACTACGCTTCTTTGACCAGCAGATGGGATAAACGTTTGGGGGAGGTTTTTTCACTCCTCTCTCTTTCACCCTTTCTGTCTCTTTCTCTTCCTCTATTTCTCATTGCTTCCTCTATCTGATGTTTGTAATTTCATTGTTTCTTCATGGTAACGATGTCTATTGCCGTAACGCTTTTCTTCTAACTGTGCCTCGACAGAAATTTCCCCGAAGGAAATTTTCTTCGTTCTTTCGCTATCGCACTTCTGAATCTTTCAGCTCCTTCGCGTTTTCACTTTGCCGTCAGCTTCGTAATCGTAATCATCTTAACGCATGATAAAAGAAGTTTGTTCGCGATTTGGGTGATCGAATTCTTCGATTAGATCCCGACGTTGTAATTTCGCATTTCAATGACTCGACGATCGACACAGTAATAATTACATTCTCTTAAAAAAAGAAAGCTCCGTACCCTCTATTCAATAACATTGCGTAGGGTGAGATATGATTGCACCGAATGTACTTAACAATAAAAAGCAAGAAGTGGAGGAGTCTCCACTCAATTGTTCGCGAAATAATGTACGTTATTTTATATAGTTTCGTCGTCCACACTGGAACTTGGTTACTCATCAATTATTTTCGCTGACATCGCATGACTCGGAAACATTCCTATCATTCTAGTGCAATCCTATCTCGCGCGCGCGCGCACACACACACACATCTTACGAGATATCATTACAGCTCGGTTCACCCCCTTCTCGACGATATCGTTGCAGTCGATTTCTTCTGCTACAGAGGTTGTCCTCGCTCGTCGCTGGATTTTCAATCTCGATTTCTGAAATTCGATAATCTTGTCTTTCTTCGCTACCTTGTCAATTATCAGAGCATCTCGTCGATCAGAGATAACGCGTCGCGGTAATCTACGGTGTAATCGCTTCGGAGCTTTGTAATTGTAGCTGTATTAAGATTGTGTACGCAGCATCGATGTGGAGATGTTATCAGAATAACCTTCTTTTTCTCTCTGTCTGTTCCCGTTAACAGTCGCGGCGGAAGAACCCAAAGCGAAGGGGGGACAACCTAGATGACCTGAAGCAGGAGTTGGACATTGACTTCCACAAAATCTCACCCGAGGAACTGTATCAAAGATTTCAGACGCACCCCGAAAACGTAAGTAACATCGTGCTATGAGATTGCGCAGCGTATCAATCGACATTAACACGTTGAACGCCGCGACGAAAGGAAAATATTATAGCTTCTCTTCTGCAAGGGTGGAATAAAATACAAATGGAAAGATGTTAGAATGTGTGGGAATTAGTTGACGGCGCTGAACAATGTTAAATGGGCGATTTGAAGGATCGATTAATGAAGAGAGAAAGAGAGAGAGAGACGTTAATAATATTTGTATATTGTTATAAAAATAACAATAGGGCCTCAGCCACGCGAAAGCGAAGGAGAACCTGGAAAGAGACGGGCCGAACGCCCTGACGCCACCGAAGCAGACTCCGGAATGGGTCAAGTTCTGCAAGAACCTGTTCGGCGGTTTCGCCCTCCTGCTGTGGATCGGTGCGATCCTCTGCTTCATCGCGTACTCGATCCAGGCCACGACCAGCGAGGACCCGAACGACGACAATCTCTACCTGGGCGTCGTCCTCGCGGCGGTCGTAATAGTCACGGGTATATTCTCGTACTACCAGGAGAGCAAGTCGAGCAAGATTATGGAGTCGTTCAAGAACATGGTGCCACAATTCGCCACCGTGATCCGGGAGGGTGAGAAGCTCACCCTACGGGCGGAGGATCTCGTGCTGGGCGACGTCGTCGAGGTGAAATTCGGCGATCGGATACCGGCCGACGTCAGGATCATCGAGGCCCGTGGATTCAAAGTGGACAACAGCTCGCTGACCGGCGAGTCCGAGCCGCAATCGAGGTCGCCCGAGTTCACGAACGAGAACCCGCTCGAAACGAAGAATCTCGCATTCTTCTCGACGAATGCGGTGGAAGGCACGGCCAAAGGCGTGGTGATCTGTTGCGGCGATCAGACGGTGATGGGAAGGATCGCGGGTCTCGCGTCCGGTTTGGATACCGGCGAAACGCCGATCGCCAAGGAGATTCATCACTTTATACACCTCATTACCGGTGTCGCTGTCTTCCTCGGCGTCACATTCTTTGTCATAGCCTTCATCCTGGGTTATCACTGGCTCGACGCCGTCATCTTCCTAATCGGTATTATCGTGGCGAACGTGCCGGAGGGTCTCCTCGCTACTGTGACCGTGTGCCTCACTCTGACCGCCAAGCGAATGGCCTCGAAGAACTGCCTGGTGAAGAATCTCGAGGCTGTGGAGACTCTGGGCTCGACCTCCACCATCTGCTCGGACAAGACCGGAACCCTCACGCAAAATCGTATGACGGTGGCGCACATGTGGTTCGACAATCAGATTATCGACGCCGACACCACGGAGGATCAGTCCGGCTTGCAGTACGACCGCACTAGTCCGGGATTCAAGGCGCTCGCCAAGATCGCGACCCTCTGCAATCGCGCCGAGTTCAAGCCGGGCCAGGACGGTGAGTCGATTCTGAAGCGAGAGGTGAACGGTGACGCCTCCGAGGCTGCGTTGCTCAAGTGCATGGAACTGGCGTTGGGCGATGTCATGGGCATTAGGAAACGCAACAAGAAAGCCTGCGAAATCCCCTTCAATTCCACTAATAAGTATCAGGTGTCCATTCACGAATCGGACGATCCCAACGATCCTAGACATCTCTTGGTGATGAAAGGTGCTCCCGAGAGGATCCTGGACAGGTGCTCGACCATATTTATCGGCGGCAAAGAGAAGGTAACTCGTCGGTTTCATTCATTCCATTTCACCCATCGACTCCATATCGTTTTCAAATTTTTAACTCCTCGGCCTCCTCGGTAGGTTCTCGACGAAGAGATGAAGGAGGCGTTCAATAACGCCTACTTGGAATTGGGCGGACTCGGCGAACGAGTGCTCGGCTTCTGTGATTACACACTGCCGTCCGACAAGTTCCCGGTTGGCTTCAAATTCAATGCCGACGATCTCAACTTCCCAGTCGACGGGCTCCGCTTCGTAGGCCTGATGTCTATGATCGATCCGCCCCGGGCTGCGGTGCCCGACGCGGTCGCCAAGTGCCGTTCCGCCGGCATCAAGGTCATCATGGTTACCGGTGACCATCCGATCACTGCCAAAGCCATTGCCAAATCCGTCGGCATCATCTCTGAAGGTAACATCTCGCGCGTTATGTACTTTATGCTTCTATACACTTTATCACATAAACAATTCTCGGATGACGTTCAAGATTAGATATCGCGTGCGGTATCTTGCAAGTCTTGCTCGTCGATCTCGATTATGATGCTTTTACGATGCTCTCTTAATCTCTTAATGAGACGTAATTTCAGATAATAAGCCGCGCTTAAGATTTACAACGATCTTTATACGCGGAATTTGGGGCGGTTTTTTTGGCGGATAATGCCAAGTAATATTCGCCTTGTCCAAATAATGCGTACAACAATTATTCGCTTTCAATAATCGTATTGCTGTCTGTAATTGTTGTCGTTTCAATTTCTCTTAAAAGAATCAGCCTTTCTCTTATTTATTTCAATTTTGTTAATATCATTTCCATCTTCTTTAGGTAACGAAACCATTGAGGACATTGCACAACGGTTAAATATTCCGGTATCCGAAGTAAATCCTCGCGAGGCTAAAGCCGCGGTCATTCACGGAACCGAACTCAGGGAACTGAACTCCGACCAATTGGACGAGATTCTCAGGTACCACACCGAAATTGTGTTCGCCCGTACTTCGCCCCAGCAGAAGCTCATCATCGTCGAAGGCTGCCAGCGAATGGGCGCGATTGTCGCTGTAACTGGTAAGTGAACGAAATTAACACGAATCTTTTTATTATTATAATACATCTAGCAACGCATTACGAGGAAACTGTTGGGGATTAAAAGTTTTCTTTTTCAATTTTCTCTTGATTGAATAAGCCAGTTCCCTTTTTAACACGAGCATTCTATTAATCGTGACATAACAATTGTCTGTAATTGAAACAATTGTTTAATTTCTTTAGGCGACGGTGTGAACGACTCGCCTGCTCTAAAAAAAGCCGACATTGGTGTCGCGATGGGCATCGCTGGTTCGGACGTATCCAAGCAAGCTGCTGACATGATTCTACTCGATGACAACTTTGCTTCGATCGTAACAGGCGTGGAGGAGGGTCGTTTGATCTTCGACAACCTAAAGAAGTCCATCGCCTACACCCTGACCTCGAACATACCCGAAATCTCGCCTTTCTTGGCATTCATCCTCTGCGACATCCCTTTGCCGCTGGGTACCGTCACCATCCTTTGCATCGATTTAGGAACTGACATGGTGAGTCACGAAATACTACAAGAAAGTATTGACTTGAGTCGAGTAACAATAATCGAAAGAGACGTTCACACCTCGTGGAAACGCTCTTCGAAAGTTGCCACTCGAACGCTTTCCTCCTTATTGGTTAATCGAATTATTTCAGCGTCCGCATTTTCCATCATGATGTAACAGCTAATGTAGTCATAAAGCCACGACTGTTTCTTAAAGATTATCCTTACACTTGTATTGATTGATAGGTACCGGCGTGATATGTTTGGAATGCTAAGCCTGACACGACAACTGTACAATGTAAACCAACAGTTGCTCGAAAATTTGTTCGACCATCTTCTTTTTCTATAGCTAGCGATGCATTTGAACCAGTCAGGATGGCGGTCAGCAACTTGTGCTCATCGATTAATCTCTTGAATATCTTTATTTCCTTTTAGATTAATTGGGCTGATGGAGCTTCAGATGAAACAAAAGTGTAACTTGGATAAATTATTTTACAGGGATTAAAAAATTTTTTTTACTTGAACAAAGTACGTGAAAGTATGAACAATGAATTTGCACTTGGGTCGGAATAGAGATTTGTCGTAATGAGAGAATGTTGGTTTTAACGTTTCTTTTCAGGAACTTAATCTTTGCGAGAAAGCTGCTTACTGTTTATCCACGCGAGATACCGCAAATTTCCTCTCAACTCCCTCGATTCCTTCCCATAATCAATTTCTTAAACAATTTAGTTTCTTCATCTTTCAGTTGATTATTTTTATTTTCTATGCTTCATTGTATATAAAAGAATGCTGTCGATTCGGCTACAATCTTATCTTGAGGCTGTTTTTATATCTTGTTAAGATTGTGTAGTGTGTAGAGATCAACGGCTAAATTTTCAATAAGATGAACGACACGTCAGCATTCTTACTTCAACATCATCCGCAGACATTCTCGTTATTTAATTGTTGGCGTTATTACTGAGCTCTTTGATAATGTGACGTCAGGTACCCGCCATCTCGCTAGCCTACGAGGAGGCAGAGAGCGATATTATGAAGCGACAACCACGAAACCCCTTCACTGACAAGCTAGTTAACGAAAGGTAACAAACACATCAACAATGAATATTGTGACAAGCTACAACAGATTTTCTATAATTCGAAAGAGTCATCGGTGATGATACCCTGTATTTTCGAAGTGTTTTCTCGATTGTATAAGCCAAAGTCAGCACGTTTCGTTAAATCTTGCCAACTTTTGTTAAACGAATGTCTCGAGTAATTGTTTAAATATTTTCCAAAAGCCGGGCAAAACTTCGAAAATTCAATCACACGGCGATCGCTCTCTCATTCTATTGGCTACACATTTCGTCTTTCTATACGACGCCTTTAGTAGTTAGTCCGTTCTATCTTCTATTATAAAGTTGGATGCGGGAAGACGACCTGCATACATATATTGGTATACGTCTCTTTCTGACTCGTCGTCGTTCGATCCCCACGCACGACAGGAATTGTAAACTGGGTAACAATGATTCGCGGGCAAATTGATTCCTCGCATAAATAATATACTTGAATTTCCTATCCAATTTACGCGCTAGATATTTTACCGAGCAATATTGTACTCGTCATCTTTCGAGTATTGTCTTTGTAAGTACTCTAAGCAGTGTAGATGCTGGCTTTTTCTTTCATTTTTCTTTTCCCTTTTAAAATACAATTTCAACTACGTTGGTCATCGTGTGGGTGTGTGTGTGTGTCCGCGCCACCAAGGCCATTTGATAAAGTTCACGCGATGTAGGGATTAATTTGCCAAGCCTATCGCTCGAGTTGTCGAGTGGGACACGCTAGGACAAAACGTAAAGGATAAGGTAATAACGGGATATGGTACACGCAGACGCAATGCTCTAAGGTGTTTGGTCGCTGGGAGATACGCGAGCTTTATTTTCAGTCTGTCCACCTCTCTATTTGTATCCTATACTCTACTCGCTCTAACGATAAGCTGGATTGAATTTCGTTAAGTCACGCTTGCTCGTCCATGATTTGTCGTCGACCTTTTCAGAATAATTTTTATTGTAAAAAAGAAAGTATCAAGTAGAACCAAACGATGACCGTACAGCAAACTGTCCTATTATCTTCTATTCTTCCTAATTTCGCTTTTAGAAGTGAGACGATTCAATTGCGAGACGAGCAATCGTAATTTTTTCTTTTCGAAGAATTTTCTCTTTCCTTTTTAAATCGACGGTCACAGGCGCTTCCATCACGATGATTCCTCGGTCTTATTAGTCTTGTTTCGTTACGCTGAAGGTAAGCCAATCGCATTGTAAAGCCTCTCTCTATATATATCTTTCTATCTCTATCTCTCTCTCTTTCATATCTATCTCTATTACATAGTATCTCTAGTCTTATCCTCTTTGAGCTCAATTTTCCCATCGTTTTATAATACCTCGCTGCGGTCGTCATCTGTCCTGGTCTGCCACTGGCTTGAGGTGTATATGAATTGCTGAAACGTCCACGAGACATAGAGCGTCGTTGTGAAAAACTCGCATGATCGTTCCCTTCAGCATCTCGCCTTTTTTCCTATTTAAAATGTCCTTTATTTCTCTTATTGCCCTGTTTCATCTTTTATTTCTCTCTCTCTTTCTTTCTATATCTTTTCTTTTGCGTGCGTGCACGCTACTTTATATATACATTTTAATTTTTCTCTTCAGATTCACTCTACATATTCTATCTTTGTATTCTTTTTTTTCCATACCATCCTTCATCGTATCGCGCCCTGTCGCTGTAAGTTTTGAGTCTCCCTCTCTAAATCGTGACAAACAACAAGGAATGCAAGGGAATTTGTATATTGTGTTGTGAATATTGTGTGATGTTTATCATAAATGTGCAACTCGACTGTTTTCACTTGACTGTTATACTTAGCGAATCCGCTCCGCGTCGTTGTCGGTACCACGAAGATTCGAACGACATAGAGATTGAACGATAAGAAAGTTTCGCACGTTTCGGAAACCCGAAATGTTCTGATAGAGTAAACGGTAGTGCTCTTTCTGTCTCTCTTTTTCCGTAGACACTTGAGTAGAATAGCGTTACGATAGAATAGAATTGTCATCCGTACATCGGTTTGCATATATGAAACGTGATTCTTCTCTTTTAATCTCTCTTTCTTTCCATCATTTTTCTCTACCTCTATCTCTCTGTCTACCTCCGTTATTCCTGGCTGCCTTTATTGCCTCGGGCCAGGTTTTATCGTTACTGCGCCTCGCTCAGGAAAACCAATTTTTGTTTTAACTTGGAATTGGTCCATTTATTATGGCTTATTGTTAGTGAAAATCCATCCGATAGTCCGTACGATACGCGGTGTACCTATGAATGAACAAGAACATGATTGTTGCGTGCTGGAACAAATTTAAAACTTGACGAAATTGTTATTTTATCATTCATTTATTCGTTTATGTCTAATTACAGACGTATAAATAGATTTAAATAATTTTATGCAGCGAGAAAAGCTACACGTCAGCTAAATCGATTGAATCGATAGATGCAGAACGATCGCAGCCGCAAGTTTGCCGCGTGATTTCTACACCTGTGTGAGACGCGCATTGCATATCTTTCCTTGTTTCTTCTCTTTCTCTTTTCGCAACAGCAATTCCTTTCTCTTTTCTCTTCCGTAGAATTTACCAGATTTTTCTTAGAAAAGTAAGCTCTGCATCTGAAGCGATTCATTTTCTTTCCTTCTCATCGTCGGTTGAGCAACGATCGTTCTTAGTCATTTCGTAATTCAGCGAGAAGCAAGTTTCGTCGACTCGGAATCTAATCGCTTAGGGAAGGCAGAAAGGAACGAGGATTCTTTCGTTCCATGTGTTGTGTCGCGCATCGGTAATGGAAATTAGCAAGTGCTTCGCATTGGTCGACGAAACTTTAATCTTAATCAGCTAGTTGAATTCTAACCAATCTTACACGAACATATATCGCACACTCCTGGAAGAACATTACTGCAAGCTCGAAAGTAAATTTTCATGAAAGTAATGCGATTTTCTAGGATAATTTAGCAGCATGTCACTTTTCGCTCATGTCAGTTGGATACAATTTTGACTTGTGTAGTAGCATATCTTGCAATTACAAAGAGTAGAAGAAAGAATGGAACTTGATTGAGTTTTGACAATCTTCTTGCAGGAGTAGTATATATTATGTATATAGATATGTATATATATATTATATATTTACATTAATTTTTGATGCTCAGTAATTATTACCATTATTACTCTTGTCCTCGTCTACTAGTCTTATTATTATCATCATTATTATTACAACCACAAGCCAGCATCCAGTTACGTATAGTTACTGAATTTTTATTGCCATTACTATTTTATCTACTATATCACAGCTGCCGCTGCTACTACCTCTATATATTACTACTATTACTATACTTACTATTTACTATACTGTTCGTTACTTGCCACCATATATCACCGCCAAAAGAGAAAGACACTTTTGTACATTTTTGAGCGTCATGAACTTTTCTTGCAGTTTTTAATTCTTTACAGTCCTCTCACGTTTTATTCTGTAATGCGCTGCCTACTGCCGCTGCCTTCTACCCACTCTGCGACTGGCAACTTTCTAATGGGTGCTGAAACGACTGATATACTTTTGCAAAGACATTTGCTAAACGGGGGAATTTATATGTGTATGTTAATTGGAAGTGGGAAATTGCCGTGTGGTGGCCCCCTCGTGCACAAACGTGTATGCATTCTGTTTGAAATTTGTCCGATGACTCGTTGGCTCTTATCCTTCACAACGATGAGAATGATTGCGTGCATCAGGGGGTTGCGCCGCGATATTAACGAAAGCTTGAGGTCGTACTCGAAGTGCACGAAAGAGAAAAGGGATTTTTTTCACTTGCCTCCCAGAAGTGCTCGATGACGCCCATATATCTCGCTTGCCGTTACATTTACCCCTTAGATTTTGTAGGCTTTGATGACGCTTCAAAGAAAGTAATTTCAGACTAATTTTGTAATTTCAGTTTGAAACAAAAAAAACGTAAGCGTGTCCAACGAAATTTGTAGTATACGTAACGTAATTGTTTATTGGAACCTGCTGTAACATTGGGATTATCGCAACGCTTTTGTCCCTATGTGTGTGTGTGATTCATCGAGCATCGCTGAGAACAATTCAATCGGAGACTGCGAGAACCGATGGTAACGATCGGAGATGAAAATGTCAAAGTGAAAAAAGGCCCGCGTGTCTAATTACAATCACGACACCTTTTTTCACTTGCCTCAAATATAGCACAAACAACTTCTTTCTTCCGGGCCGTTTCTGGGTCGCCTGTCTAAACGCAGCGCCTGATCTATTCAATGCACAAATACACTCGCTGATATTCGCTGCTGTCCAGGTCATCTCCGCTACACTTGGACACAATTTTACGCATTTTTACCACAATTTTCTAACGTTTTCATTTTTACCAACGGCACTATTTTCCAACACTATAATCGCCATTGTCCACAAGAGCGATTCGTATCTAAAACGGGCTGCGTTTAGGATGGAAACCGGTCGCTGCGGTTGCTTTCTCGAGCACCCTGAAAGACTCAACTTTCGGGTGTTTCGAAAGTATCGCATGAAAACGCCAATATGACCGACGCTGAACTGTCTTGTGCGATCTCCAAGTCTCCTCTGTCTCTTTCGCTCGCACTGCGCGTACATACACGTTACCGAGAGTGTATGTGCATAAAGCACCAATAATGGTATAATATCTCTTGCATATAACTTCTTTGTAATGCGGTGAGGGGTAGTTAGCACACTTTCTAATCAGTGGTGGATGGCAGGTGCCGGCCATCTCGCTAGCCTACGAGGCACCGGAGTCGGACATAATGAAACGGCAGCCACGCGATCCTTACAGAGACAATCTTGTCAACCGAAGGTGGGTCTCCCAATTACCCACCTAATAAAAGAAACCAACAGAAACCTATTGCACTTACGTCCGTACCGTGTCAACTCACATACACGTTTTTACCGTTATCACTACTATCTATAATACTTATTTCACATACACCTACACACTTGGCACATCCGCCAGGGCCGTCAGATGTGATTGATCCTTTGCTTGGCAAGTAGAAACTCGAAGTAACAGCCGGAAAGTTCGATTCCCAGCATGCGCGAATATTGCCCGATTGCCGATAGTACCAACGATTGAGGATAGATTAGAAGAGATAGACTATACCTAATAATGTCCTGATATCCAACAAAGGGTTGATCGATGATAATTACTAACGGAGGTGAAACAACGCTATTAGCGGTGTTGCGTGCTAACAGGATAAAACGCGTTTTACGTACGTAACGTCGCGTTTCCGATAATAGTTGACTGCTCTGACGATAGTAGACACTTTCACACACATACACAAAACATACACGCACACACATACACGCACACAGTGAATGTGCTTGTGAACCGAGTTAGAAGTAACCAGCCATCCTAGAATTCTTCGTCTACGCGCGCTGCGTTCTATTCACCTGCATGATGCAGTAACAACTGTCCTGGGACGGCTATTGTGCGATTCTAACTTGGACCGCAATGTGTACACACTTAACACATAATAGCACGTAACAGAGTGTCTACCGACTTTGGTGATAAGTCGTAGCATACTGCTCCCTTCTCTTTTATCTTTCTCTTTCCGTAACGCGTTACACGCTTTTTTAATTATATAGAAGACAACTGAAATAAAATTATACTTCTTTCAAGATTGTCAAGTTTTTGAGACACTCGTTGGTAAAACGATGGTAAAACATTGATAAAAGCCCAACTTCACTTCTTTCAAAGCTCTTGGATTGCAAATGAAACGCACTCGGTAGACACTCTGTGTCAGCAGACAAATTACATCCGACTTTAGGAATCTAGTTGACTAGCATAGAGCACAAGCAAGTTTTACCTATAGAGAACAGTTGTCAGATGTTGAGAATGCCGAATGCTTTTTTAGACACGTCTAAAGTCTCTTATTCGATTAACGACTAACACTGAGATGTTAGCTTCAATTTTATACGTGTTATTACTTTTTTTTCTAATCGTTGCACAAGGTGTATGCGCGCAAATCGCAGGCGAGAACATCAGAAACTTTGTCAGTATTGCTGTCAATAATTGACTACTCTAATATTTGATCGCTCTAATTACAGATATTATTCAACATACGGGAAAGCTGTATAAGTAATTGCAAAAATTCAATCCATATTGACAGCATCGCTCCTTAGTCTGCCGATTGTCTGGTTCAACGAATCTACATTTGTTTCTGGAGATTTTATTCCACAATCGGACGTCGGAATGTACAATATTTTATTTTATAACATGATATTTGTACATGTTACATTGTCGAATATCATAAATTATTCGTCCTGTATCAATTGGATAAAAGATAACATTTCCAGAGACAGATGTAGGCCTAATGGAACCCCACGGTAAACGGAGGGTCAATATTGTCGGATGTAAAACCGTGAATTCGGGTTACCGACGAGTTTTCCGCGGAGTGCACGTTTCGCCTCGAATGTTTTCTTTCTCGCTATCTTTGATCTTTCACTTTTTTTTACACTTCTCATTGACGTTAGAGAGCAACCCCAGTTACGAGAGTCACCGCCCAGTTAGAGAGCAGCTTTCGAGAACGAACGGCTCGACATGCACGGCTTGGGCAGCCTCTTTCTTTACCGCGAACAACCGTGATCGCATTACAATTACCGGCTTCTGCCGCTTTGTTATCCGACGATTGCCTCGACGTCGGGACTTTTCATTGTCGCCGAGCTGCAACCTTTTCTTTTTTACACTTGACATTGCGATGCCTTTGGCACGCTTGTGCAAACACCAACTCGTTAAAAGAATTATTATACAAACTCTCAAACATCTTCCATTGACTTGGATCTGACGAGTCAACCGCCGACTCAGTACGACTAATCTAACTATAACTAATTCATCGCAGTCACATGCGATTCGCTTCCTTGGCTTAACTACTACAGATACTCGCTGCATGCTGTTTTACACTAATTGCTTTGACAATTGATTGGTCATGTCGATTGATTATACCGCAACCTGACTAAACTTGCGACTTGTAGCAAGTTTAGTAGTTGGTTGCGGAAAAACAAGCAAATGCAAAAGTTACAAAGTTACTCCATAGTTTGATCACATCAATAATCTGACTAATTAATTATCTTTATAGATTATAATTGCACTTGCGGATTAAAAAGTAAGAAATGTGTGTTTCTGTCTTTCTTGATGACAACCTGTCACTTGCAATTAGTTAAGTACAATTCGTACTAATAATGATTGATAACGTTACATAATTATTTGCGACATTGCATTAATAATAACAATAGATAGATTTCTCTGTTCCTCCATTTGTATCTAGCCAGATTATTATTGTATCGAATGGCAATTCGAAGCAAGAGTAGAGATCAAGTCCGTCCGTTTGTAAGATCTATTTTAAATGTGAGATGGAAAATCATATTTAAAATCGTACACATTATGGGCGTGGTCTATATTTTTGTTTTGAAAATTTTGATTACGGTGTAAGATACTTGTGCCAATCACTTCGTTGTAACGTTAACTCACAAATTAGACTGGAACCGTGTGCGGGGTAAGCTTTGATAGTGCGAAGCATTAGCGGGAAGGAATTAACGGGAAATAGGCAGCTTCAATGTTAACCATGCAACTTGCCATCGTGAGAATTGGCAAGCAACAGCTGTGGCTACTCGTCTGTCTGTCTGTCTATCTTATCTGTCTGACTATCTGTCCGATCTGATCTGATCTGATCTGATTCGATCTGATCTGATCTGATTTGATCTGTCTGTCTGTCTGTCTGATCTGTCTGCTCTGTGTGGCATGCCTCACTGTCAAGAATCGATCGTTAATCGTCTACCCATTGGTAAGTAATCTGCATTTTGCCCCTAACCGGTGACTATGGCTTCCGTAATTTTAACACGAACTTAGACTATTAGAAATAACATCAAAGTCGTACGATTGATGTGACAAAGATTTCCTAGCTTCCGAAGGATCCTGAAACGCGGCAGCCCCTTTTGCTATCGAGAACCATTTGCAAGGAGCAAAATTCGCCCGGATGGTTGCTGCTCGAAAATCACTTTTAAGAAATTCATCTCGTCGCTCACTCTTTTGAGAAAACTTGAGCACTCAATCTTTAATTGAATTTAATTTTTAAAGCTCTTTTGCTACAAACTTTGAAATTCTATATCGATGTAGAAATCTCGTTACCGAGAATTGCATAAAATCTCCGTTTTCCTTTTAACATTGATTCACGGCAGAAAAGCAGGATTCTTCGAAAGCTAACATCGATTGCAGGAGAAAATTTTTTTAATGAATTTATTTGTATCTAGGCTTATTTCGATGGCATACGGTCAAATCGGTATGATTCAAGCCGCGGCCGGCTTCTTCGTCTACTTCGTCATTATGGCTGAGAATGGATTCCTGCCTCTGTATCTGTTTGGCATTCGAAAGCAATGGGATTCCAAGGCTATCAATGATCTTACCGACAGCTACGGCCAGGAATGGGTAAATATTGTAGATCTAGAATCGATCGAATATGGAGCAAATTGAAATTAACGAAAATGATGTTTAAATGTCCTTCGCCGATAAAGCAAATATTCTCTAGGTTCATTCTTAAAATCATTCGTATATTATAACAGAAATTTTTCAAAATTATTTATAGTGAATTTATATTAGATATAAATTTGAAATTTTTCGACTCGGTTGCTCATTGGAAGAATATATGGACTGACGCGAATTTTATTTATTTTTTTACAAACAGACCTACAGAGATCGCAAAACGCTGGAGTTTACTTGCCACACCGCTTTCTTCGTCTCGATCGTAATTGTGCAATGGGCTGATCTGATTGTTTGCAAAACGCGCCGCAACTCGATTATTCACCAGGGAATGAGAAACTGGGCTCTGAACTTTGGTCTCGTGTTTGAGACCGCGCTTGCTGCGTTCCTAAGTTACACGCCCGGCATGGATAAGGGTCTTCGTATGTTCCCACTAAAGTATGTATTTTTTTATCCATCTTTATATTGTTTGTAATGAAGCAGATTTTATAGCTCGTACTTGAATCGTATATTTACTCGAATCTACTGGAAATATCTAGCATTGTATTATAATGAATTTTAAACTGGCAGTTTAGAATGCGACACAACGAAAAAGTAGCAACACGTAATTTACGTACGTTGCAGATTTGTATGGTGGCTGCCAGCTCTACCGTTCATGTTCGCCATCTTCATCTACGACGAAACGAGACGATTCTACCTCCGCCGAAATCCAGGCGGCTGGCTCGAGCAAGAAACTTACTATTAGACGCAAAAAAAAGGATTAAATCACACGCATGCAGAACGCGCGCGCAAGAGAATGAATGAACGGACGAAAGTATGAGAGCGAGAGAGTGAAAGAAAAAGGATGAGAGGAAGCGAGAGAGAGAGAGAAAGAGAGAGAGAGAGAAAGGGAGGGAGAGCGAGAGAGAGAGAGAAAGAGGATGAGAGAATGAGACGCATACTCACACCTGAGAGAGATACACTTGAAAAAAAAGAAAAATAAGTAAATCACTCATATTGAACAAAATGTAACACATTTCACAAGGGATGTTGCTACTGGGTCTATCCGAGTCGCGTGTCAGGAGAGCAACGGGTGGACAACGAAGGTACGCGCCAAGTCTTTGGCTCTCACGACACAAAAGGCGCGAAATTATACGGACACGGAAAAGACCCTCTAGTGCTATATAGGTACAGCGCGAGGTACAAAGAGCACGCTCGTCATTCTGGCTTCGCTGCCAATTGCTTGCACGCGCGTGCCGAGTTTCGCAGTCTCAGAAATTGATCCGGTGTTGGAAAGATGGGGGAGAAGGTATATCGTCGGGGGGACTCCACCATTATTACTATGGGAACGATGTTAATCGAAAGGCCACGCTTTCCTTTCTGCATTCGATTACAACACGACTACGGGGCTTTCCGGTGACGACGGGTGCTGCTGCTGCTGTCATATTCTGGACAGGATATATTCTGCAAGCGTCACTCGAAGATGGAACGAAGGAACGAGAGAATGAAATAGAAAATCGCTGAGTTGGATAGCGTCGCAACGCGACTGATGCACGAGTGTCAGGCCTAAAGAAACGTGATAACGCGACGAAACGCGAAAAGGAAGCCGAAACGGCGAGGGGAACGGAAATCCGGGATGGCAGCGAAAACGGACATACTCGAAAGAGACGAGGCGAGGCGTTTACGCGCGATCGAGAATTACGGAATCATGTGCGTCCTTATGTATGTCGAATGCGATTTACTACATTCACGCGACTTCTTACTACTAGTGGCGTATTATCGTAGATATCTTTGCGTTACTACGAAACTTGATAATAGGCTTTCGTTGATCGTCGATCAATGCGCGCAAAATATCGGTACGCTAGGATCGGCACACTCAACACGTCCTCCATTGAGAAGAACTTTAGTTGGAAGACGAGAGACGAGAGACTCACTGAAAAACAAGAGGATCAGAGACCGACGCGAAAGAGCAAAGAAAGAAAGTGCTCAATGTAACAGGAGAACCGTTAAAAAAGTTCTTAGGGATTTCGCGTGACGCGTTGAAATACTTCATACGAAAATTAATTGTTAATTGTAACGAAGGACCTGATATGACAGGTATCAGGTACGGTCTATAGTCATACGTCATGATAAAATAACTAAAATAAAGGAGAGAGAAAGAGAGAGCGAGAGAGAGAGAAAGAGAGCGAGAGAGAGAGAGAGAGAGAAAGAAAGAAAGAGAGCGAGAAAGAGTTATGATAAATAATTAAATGAAATAAAAAATAATAAAATATAATTAAATAAAACCGCATTCGCAGTATTTATTATTATTAATAAACGACATACGTTCGGTTTTGAGTCTTAATCCGCATAGCTATCAGGAAAACAACGGCGAGAAACGTATCGCGTAGTTTCAGTAGTTACAATTTTTAGCGTGAGTTTAATATCACATCGATACACGCGACACACACACTGTAAGGCAGAATAGAAGAAAGGTGCCGAGGTTGGTTCTAACCGAGAGAGAGAGTGGGATGGTTCGTCTCGTCGAGCTCGAGCAGCAGGTGGAAGAAATAGATAGTGGACGGCAAAAAGATGTGTGGACAGTATATATAAAATAAGTATCAACTGATCACTATATACCGATTGATGAGGACGGACTAATAAGCGATACGTTATTTAATTGCGCATGCGGATGGTAGAGCGATGAGAGGTCGCAGCCTGGTTGCCAGCGAACCGAAAGAAGAAGAGGAAAAAAAAGAAGAAGAGAATCTGCCGCACGCTATCCGAAAAAATAAATAAATTACGAAACGTTATTGATTAACGCGCGCGCTAAGGAAAAGAATGATGAGAGAGAGAGAGAGAGAGAGTGTGTGTGTGAGAGAGAGAGAGAGGGGGAGAAACACGATAATGTTCAATAAAGCGGGTGAATGCTTTGTATTAACGATGTGCTATGCAGGATGTAGGAAAAGGAAGAGACAGGCCGCGCGCGGAGCAGAAAAAGTGAAAAAAAAAGAAACGTTCTTACTTAGATAAAAGCTAAATGAAGAGTATAAAAATTCCTTCTCTTAGTTTTTCATAGATTTAAAACGCCAGAGCGGGACAGCTCGCTATAAATCATTGATCCCCCCCCACAACGCGGAACGCCCTGTGTAGCAGCGAATTGGCGATCTCTGTCAGCCAGCCACGGACGGCCGTGTGGTATGCGTGCGCGTGCATGTGCGTTGTGCGTTGTGCGTTGTGCGTGTAGTGTCGAACAACACAATCGTGACTTAAAAAACCTGCCACGCGACTTTTTTTCGGGCCGGGGCCGGGACCGGGACCAGGACCGGGACGTTCCGAGACTTGTCATCGATGCGATCTCGCAAGCAAAACATACGAATAACATGTCCTCCCTCCTCGTTTCCCTCGAGGGCTTTTCTCAGTCGTTGCTCGCGTTTGCTCCGACAAGGCGATCGCGCTGCTCGTTGTGGGCGAGAAGACACGAATATGAGAATGTCTGAACGAGCAGAGTTTCCTTTAACGGTATACGATTTCTGATACACGAAAGTGAGATAAGAAGGAAATGACGAGCAGGAAATGTCTCTCAACTATTCGTTTATCGTTAAAAGAAGCGTGAAACGTGATTGAAGACACTCGTAGCGATCGGATGTGGCAATCGTTCCACTCTCTTAGCGAATCAATAATCGACTTTTTGTTTCGTTTGCGTCGGGATGAGATGCTTGATATATTTAAACGGGCGAGCGTGTTGCTTTGCGAAGAGAATGGGGCGATCGCGGTTACATAGTTACAACGACGTGTTAAAATAACCGCGAGGAAATGGCGTTCTCGGCGAGTAAGGTGGTGGCGAACGCGGGTCGAGACGAGCGGAAATGCGACGCTCGCTCGGCGGCCCAGGCCCCAAAACTACCCCAAGTGTTCAATAATCGAGGTGTTCTCGAGGTGTCCTGTATGCGCGTATAAACGCGAGACGTTTCTTCCTTGGCCGGTTCCCTCGCGATTCGGTGCCGTTGCCTCGAGTCTCGCTACGAGTGGACGACGCGCTTTCTCTCGACTTCTCGCGACTTTTCTCTGTTACGCGCGCGGGAGGTTGCGCGAATCGTGTCCCGAATGTGCGATCGAAAGGTTCAAAAGGCGTCTAAATGTGTTGCGTCGCGTCGCGTCATGTACACGCACCGGCGTAAATGCCGTCCCTATCCGTGTGAGGCGCACGCACACGACAAGCGAACGATCAATCCGAAAGTCGCATATCGGTCATTCGACGATCGGATTAAGCTTCGTCTACTAGAAGTCGTAAAGTTAGTTAGGCGCATAAAAATTATCCATAGTCCACTATTCTTACGACTGCGACTCTGCGACTCTCATTGTAGACCCCGCATTAGTCACCCGCTTGTTTGCGTGTGCGCGTCTCACACGAATAGGGACGGCATTTATGCCGATGCGTGTACAGGCTGAAAGGGAGAATGATGAAGCGGCATTTCTCTCTGGCTAATCGAGTCACGGGTACGAGAAGGAAAGGCATTTGGATAGGGTTTGAGTCCGCGTGTCCCCGCATGTCGGCAATTGGAATCGGCGACCTTTCAATACCTATTCGTCTGTCATCGGTGATATGCATCGCGCGAGGTCTATCGATTCGGACGTTACTCAGCCACGGCGTTTTCAGATCGATCGACGTCGATCCCGATTTAACTACTCTCAATTTTTCCCTTCTGTCTGTTTTATAGATGGAACTGTAATTTAGAAGAAAAGAGAACGCAGCAAGTAGCCGGAATTCGGAGTAGAGTTCGATTTTATCTCTCCGTCGTAGATCGATCGCTTCTGTCACAACGAAGGTGCGGAGATTTAAGACATTCTGTGCGCGATTGTTATTTTCGGCGAGTCGCCGAAAATGACAAACTTTTTCCAGAATAGATGCGCGTGAGAAAATGTACCCGTTCTGGGTGGGGGGAGAGAGAGAGAGAGAGAGAGAGAGAGAGAGAGAGGAGGGGGG
>NW_011967224.1:371947-383218 GCF_000949405.1 Vollenhovia emeryi | reverse complement strand
CCGTCGTAGATCGATCGCTTCTGTCACAACGAAGGTGCGGAGATTTAAGACATTCTGTGCGCGATTGTTATTTTCGGCGAGTCGCCGAAAATGACAAACTTTTTCCAGAATAGATGCGCGTGAGAAAATGTACCCGTTCTGGGTGGGGGGAGAGAGAGAGAGAGAGAGAGAGAGAGAGAGAGAGAGAGGGGGGGGGGAGGAACGAAAGAGAACGAAAGAGAGGCGCATAGATGCGTGTGTGTATGCAAGAGAAAGGATTATCTTCGAAGCTACGGAGGAGATCCGCAGCGTTGTCGACAGGGTGTTCCGTGCCCGGGGGGCCGTAGGCGCCCAAAAAAAAGCTTTGCCGTCGTGCGCAGCCTCTTTACTTTAGGCTAATATAATTTAATTATTATTAATAATATAATAGTAATAATAAATAAATAATAATGATAAATAATAATAATACATGTTACAATAAGATATTATTAGATGTAATTATTATATATGGTTTAGTCTAGATCGTGTTGTTGAAGACAAAAAAAAGTACGTATAAGCGAAAAAAAAAAAGAGATTAAGGAGACAAAGTAGAAAAGATGTGACGATAGGGAGGAGGAAGAGAAGAAGAGGAAAGTAAAACAGAGAGGTTGAAAGCAGACACATGCCAGGCGGGGGAGCAAGTTTCGGTCTAAGACCACACGATCCTTTTGCGGTGGACTGAGCGGGACGACGCCGCGCTTACATGCTTATAATCACGCGCGTTCGTCATGCGCCTCAAGCTTTATCCATGGAGTGCAAGACAATGTTACGCTTTCATAATATTTGCGCGCGCGATTTAGAGAGAGGGAGAGAGAGAGAGAGAGAGAGAGAGAGAGGAATTCCTTGTTAGACGCGATTATCGCATTCTCCGTTCTTTTCCGCGTGTTTCCGGTTTAAAAAGAAAAAAAGTAAAAACGAGCGGCACGCGATGCTCTCTACCGCTACTTTTCGTTTCTCGAGAACGAAAGCAAGGAGCGTCGGGATTCTCTCCGCGTTCGAGATACGTACATATACACGTACACATACGCGCGCACACAAACACACATACACACACACACACACATACTTCCCCAATCGACAAGAAACACGGTCTTCATTCTTTCCCCCGTGATCCGAGAAAAATCCCCGGTGGATTTTGACGCCGCGCGCCTGCACAGCCCGCCGCATACCGCGTCGGAATCATTGAACGATAAAAAAAAGTCTTTAAAAAAAGAAAAAAGAAGAAAAAGGGAGAAAGAAGGGCGGATAACGTTTTATTAATACTGTACATATTTTAAATAATTGAAAACGAACAAATAGATCGCGCGCGCGAACGACGGAGACCACGAGCGAAAGGCGGTCTCGTCCTTGGAGAAGGGAACGCTTTTTTGTCACGGGCCTACCGTACTCTTCTTTCTTGTTTCTTTCCTTCCTTTTTTGCGTTTTGAAACGTCGCGTACATACCACACGTCCACACTTTATACATCGCGTGTAGAGAGAGACACCGGTTATAGAGAGATGCTCCGAAATGACACTTTATTACACCATTTCAGCAGCTATCTACCTTCTGATTGACGATTCTCTTTTTCGCAATTAATTAATTAATTGATTATCCGATAAGTTTTGTTTTTACACGCAATACTCGATTAAATACACACTCACACACCCACACATACACACACATATACGACAAATACGCACGTGGATTACATCGCAAACTGATACAAAACAACCCAAGTGTCATTACTTTTGATGTTAAATAAAAAATATAATTAATAGAGCGGCCTCCCATTTTCCTCATCTTTCCTCTTTGAATGACAACGTTGAATAATTAAGAATGCCGCACCATTTTTGCAAGTGTTGTAGGAAAACAATCGGGCGACGAGCTCGTAATCATTATTATCGTTACTTTTTTGTTATTGTGTAGTTTTTATTATTGTTGATAGAGAGATATTCAAATAAATAGAAATAATACTGACGAATCGTTCAAATTTGCAGGCAGACTTATTCTCGAGAAAGTATCTGCGACTTGTAAATTTGTAAAAATAATACAAATAATATAGAGATTATGATGTTTAAATCTCGGTTCCCAATTTGCTTCTGTAAAATGTTCATTTACAATCCTATATCTCGCACAAATCGCTCAGAAATTTTGTTGCATTGAATTTATTACAGAAATGCGTCTTTATGAATTTTATTGTTGTGTCGAGTACAAAATGTCTGTAGATCTGCATTTATCGATCGTGATATTCGAGTGTTTGTGACGAAGGTTGGTACAATCGATTCCTGCCTTGACGACTGAGCAAAATTGCCAGATTAACTCGAGCGAGTCGCAAGAGATGGCGGTAAATTTGGGCTGGTCCATTGATGGCGCTGTAGTTGTGTTGCAATGGCACGACGCTTTTTCAAAAGTTAACGTACGCACGTCTCTGCAAGAGGTGGACAGGCGGCGGAAGAACGGATATCCTTGGCGACAGCAATTGCCTAGAGTTCCTTACGCTGAAAGATAAAGATGGCTCCGGCGATTAGAGGTAGTATGAAAAACATATTTCACAAGGTGCAGTTCACTAAAACCGACCATCCGCCGTATATGAAGAAGCTGAAGAAACTGAGCGAGAAGGTAGGTTTCGTTCTTGTGAAATGTATCAATATTTTCTGTCTTTCTTGAAACGACATTGGTTCTCTCCAGGGATTTATAATGAGCTGAATGCGGACAATTTATTTGACTTGTACATATATAATAATTTAGAGTAATATTCACTTTATACATATATATAGGCCTTGTTGAATGATATTTTGTGATGTTTGTTTTCTAGACTGATTTAGATACGTTCTGGGAGCATTTCGTCTGGTGTTTGAAAGCACCTCTTTCGACACCGCAGCAGCATCCGTATGTTGTAAACACATTAGAGTTCTGTGCGAAATTCTGTATGAGCTTCTATCCATCCCTGGACAGTGAAGCCACAGAGCCTATCTCGCCATTTCTCAGCAAGTTATTCAATTTTCTCTTGTTGAGTCACAATGCCAAGGATAAAGGAGTGAGGTTTCGCATATGCCATTTTCTAAACATGCTCTTAAACTCCATGGGCGATCACGCTTTTATCGATGACAAACTGTGCGACCAAATTACAGTCAGTATGATGGACAGATTGTTGGATAAGTCACCTAAGGTCCGAGCACAAGCTGTTTTTGCCTTGTACAGATTGCAGGATCCATCGGATCCGCAATGTCCTGTGATAAAGATGTACCTTTTTCATCTATCGAAAGATCCGAATGCTGAAGTTCGTAAAGCAGTGCTCACTACTATGGGTAAAAATCAGAAGACCTTACAAGCTGCACTGACAAGAACACGAGATATCAATGACTCTGTGCGCAAGAAAGCATACGAGTTTATAAGTAAAGTCACAGTGCGTTCCTTGACTATTGAACAAAGAGAGAATTTATTGAAAGACGGTCTCAAAGATAGATCTGAGGATGTTAGAAAATGCGTAAACAATGTTCTGTTGCCATCGTGGCTAAGATATTTCAAGGGAGAGTACATGAGCCTTATTCATGCCCTGGATGCTGGAATAGGAACCGAGTCAGCAACTTTAGCTTTACAGGTACTGTTCAGGTATGTGTATCTTGTAAAACAAATAACTAATATCGATGAAGTGACATGCAAATTAAAGATTTTAAATATTGCTTTTACAGAAGCGCTGATTTAAATAATTTATTGGAGCAAGTGCCAATAGATAAAAATACAAGATTGATTCCATTGACAAAGTTAATAAATGAGAATGCCTTATATTGGAAGTGTATAATACAGCATCTCCAACATCATTGCTGTACGGAAGAGTTGGAGTTAATAATTCCCGAGTTGTCAGAATTTTGCAAATATATCTGCGACTTTATTTCTTTTATATCTTCTCAGCCGCATGAATTATGGGAGAAGGAGAATCACATGTTTATTCTACTACAACTTTTTGAAATATCTACAACGTACGATCTCTCGGACGAAGTAGGCAGGAAAAATCTGCACGAAGTGATAATAAACACTTTAATGAGCGATCATTGTTCCACTAAAATAATTCAGTGTCTAGTGAGTCATTTGACAAAAGTGATACCAGACGCCAGTAGTATGCTGACTGCTGTTGCTAATATTATTAGCGAGATTAGGCTACCTTTGAAAGAAAATGTAGCCACTCAGCAAATTACCGCGGAGCAGCAACATGAAAACAACATGCGAGTGAGTATTAAAATTTATGTTAAAGAAATTGATGTATCTATAAATTCTTCTACTTTCTTTTCGATCTCATTTTAGAAAGCTAGATTGAAAGTTGAAGTGATGGAGCTCGAAGAGGAATTGTATCAAGCGATCAAGGAGCAGAAATTTTTAGAAGCTGACGGTTTTAAAGAAAAGATTAATAGTTTGAAAGAAGAGATATGTCGTTTATCTAAAGCTCTGCCTGAATTAACAATACCTGAAGATAATATGCGGGAAGAGAAAAATGATACCGTGACTATGGTGAAATGCCTCGATATCTTGTATGTTGCGATGCAATCCGTTCGCGTATTAACACCTACGCTCAGAAGTTTGATGTGTTTTGTATTAAGTAGTCTTGATGTAAGTGTGCATAGAATTTACGGCGTATGTATATACATATTTTACACATATACGTATATACAAATTTTGCATTGTATTTTATTTAACATCACTTATTATAGTTTAATCTAATTTATCATTTTAGCATTCTCACGATAGTGTACATATATTAGCGCTAAAAACGTTAGCCGTTTATTGTCTCTTAGACAAAGAGTTGACTAAGAAACACGTAATGATATTCTTTTATCAATTTTCTCTCGAACAAGAGAATCAAGAGATCTGGATAGTTTCTCTAAAAGCAATATTTGATCTCCTACTTATGTACGGTTTGGAATATTTTGACATATTGCAACCATCGGAAGAAAATTCCATGCAGAGTAGATCTGAAAAGACCCGATCGCTTTATGCACACGAGGATAGTAGTATTGATATAAGTAAACGGTGTCAAGTGGAAGAAGGCCCTTGCAATTTCATTAAAATCTTAACAGGATTACTCACCAACGGGGTAAGTAACAATAATAGCTTTGGACTTTGCTAAAATTGAATAAAATTACTATTACTAATACGGTAATAATATCTGAGAATTTTCCAGAATCAAGATTTACGCACTACTGCAGCGGAAGGGCTCTGTAAATTATTGCTTAATCAACGAATCAATAGCAGTAATCTTATATCGCGCTTGATAATTATGTGCTACAATCCAGTGAACGCCGATGATGTCTATCTTCGTCAGTGTTTAAGCACCTTTTTTGACTGCTTTGTGACACGAGTACCCAATGCACAAGAAATGCTTGAGGGCGCATACTTGCCGACACTACAAGTTCTTTGTAACGCGCCGGATATTAGTCCTCTGCAGGAGATTAATGCCTATCACATATCTAGGTTTATACTGAGCTTAACTAGACGAGGATGTCAGAAGACCAATGGACAAACATTTTATACGCACAACAATCTTGCGTTTGCTATGCTGGCTGAGATTTTAAATCCAGAGAGCAAGATAGACCAAGAAATTCTTATAAAATCTTTAACACATCTATACATCCAAATCGAGGACGGTTTGTCAAAACAGAATCTGCAAAAAGCCATCAAGAATGTTACGAATATGGTATGCCAATTATTTTCATATATGTGTACCTTTTTCGTATGGCCATTACGTGTACATGCATTAACTACAATTTAATATCTGATGGCAGGTTGTGAGTTCTGACACACGATTGTTGAAATATGTTGAGCAATTCAAACAAAAATTAGAAATGCCTTCCGAAGGAACCGAAGTTGATACGAAGGATGAAGATGAAAGCGAATAGTAAACAATGTATCAGTTATAAATTTTTAACTTGTTTGTAAAGTTTTTTCTCCAACCAAGAATATTCATTTATGTATTTGTTATGCCTCAATTTTCGTAAATATTAAAATTAAAAACAAGAAATTCGCAATCCACATTGTGGAGATTATGAAGCAATTTTAACATACATACATGTAGATTCGAAAATTTCTATTTACTAGGTAAGTTTAATATAATTATACTCCTAATTTTGAAAAGAAAATGTGTATATCTTGCTACATTTTTAGGAATTATTTAAACATCTTTAAAAAATTAACAAAATCGAAGTAAAATAATTATACGTAATTTTGTATAATATTAATAAAATTATGTATAATTATTTAAGTGCCTTAACTTTATCTCCAAAATTAGTTTTAGTGGCATATACAATACATGCAAATGTTTGTGTCACACATGCGCCAAAAATCTGGAGATGCTTTGTGAGCCCTTTACAAAAAGCGACAATCGATACTTCATTTCCGATTCGTACTATAGATGGCAGGAGCTATTTAAATTGCGCAAATAACCCAAATGAACTGAACCGAAGAATGAAGTCTACACCACACTGTCTTCAGGACTTTACAGGCAGGGACATATGCATGGACGTAGGAAAATTGAGAATCTCGAAAATTGAAAGTATCAGGAGAACAGGATCGGCAAATAGGTCGCACTATCTAAAATTCTGAGAATTTTTAACATTTCTAAGAATTGAAATTCCGAGAATTTCAAACTTTAAATCGCGAATATCGAGAATCTCGAAAACTGACAAAGTATCAGGAGAACATGATCAGCAAAGAGGTCGCACTATCTAAAATTCCAAGTATTGTAATTGATACTTCCGAGAATTCCTAGAATCTGAATTTCCGATAATTATTTCCCGAAAAATTGAAAAAGGGGAACATAACTGACAAGATAGTAGCACTAAAATTTTATAAATTTTTTAAGAGATTTCCGGAAATTATGGTTTTAAAATGTCTAAAATTGTAAGTTTTGAGAAAAGTAACACTTTGGATAACTATCACAATATATAGAGAATGAGATAGGAAAAAAGCGTGGTATAAATGAAAAAATAATCCAGGTAAGTGCAATTTCAATTTTATTATTTTAACTGGCTACACTTGTTCAGCTACAAAGAACAGACCTATAATTAAAACGCAGTTTTCCACCAATCTAATTAAACTTTGCTAGTAATCAAAATGGCCCTGCCATCGTCCATCGCACACAAATATCTAGATACGACGCTTTTAAAGGCCTGTGTCCATGATGAACTAGAACTTGGTCCAAGTTTTAGCATCGTGGATACAGGCCTTTACAGCTGACTTTTCATAGGCAGCAAGTATCAGCAGCATTTTAGTAAATTACCAAAAACTTTCAGAAACGAGATAGCCGCGACGATATGTGTTGGTGAATTATTTTTCTGGTTCCCACAGGAACCAATAGACCAGGCCGCGATGATAGATTCCCCTCACCCTTCAGAGCCAACTCCCTGCATCCATAAGGGTACTTTACCAGTACTTTACGCTCCGTCCAGGTATTTCCTACGTTCATGGACATATCACTGTACAACATACATTATAGTATCTTGTAAATTACAGTATAGTATTTTGTAAATTGTTAATCTCATTTAAACCCGTATCAGACTACGGATTGAGATTGAGATTAGATTGAAATTTGACCAATTAGAGTAAGAGTCACTAGACTTGAGATTAGGTAACTTCACTCCTATTGGTCAAATTTCATAAATAAATATTCACGATTGAAAATCGTGAATTCTCGTGATTCGTGGAATTTTTGGAATTTTAGATAACGCGGCCACCCTGCCGATTATATTCTTCTAATACTTTGTCGACTTTTGAAATACTTAATTTTCGCAACTTTGCGGTCCCAAATTCTCAGAATTGTGAGCCATGGAATTGTTGCAATTTCATATAGTGCGGCCACTGTGCCAATAATATTTTCTTAATACTTTATCGATTTTTGAGGTTTGCGCGACTTCAGATCCCGAGTTCTTGGAAAGTACGACCTTATTTATTCTCCTGATACTTTCGTCGATTTTTGAATTGCTTAATTTTCACGAATCTACCTGAGATGGATTTCAAAACTTCTTAAAACGGATATTGAGTCTAAAAAATGTCAAAGATAGCTTTATGACATAATCTTATTTGTATATTGAATATTAGTCGAATATTAGTCGAAGAAGGATTTCTGTTATTTCGCTTTGCGCAAGATTGTGAAATCTCTAATTTTACGTACTGTACAGCGCTAAAATATGTGTCATTACGATATGGTTCTCGTCTAAACGCTCATAAAAATTACGCAGCATCGCTGCGTAAAAACACTGATGGTCCGCTTAGTGGCTCTCCCTGTCAATATGCTCGTGAGTACCAAGGCCGTTCGAATATTCTAGTAAGCATGGTTAATTCCCAATTGCATCGATTTTCAGCTTTGAAACTGTTTCCTCGCATAAACGATGGACAAGTTCGCAAGCTTAGGCTGATATTACATTTGTCGATGACGACAAAATTTTTAAGTGGTTGATTGGCTGCAGAAACGAAAAGTTCTCGAGTTTCCAGAAATTTTCTATCCTGCAGCCAATCAATACGCTTGAAAAATTTGTCGTACGACAAATGTAATAGTACTCTTGTATCTGTGTGTGTTTTTCAATTTCTGTTGAAATCGACATTGACATCACGAATTGCACATCGCGGATGTAAATAGAGACGGGAAGTCATGTATTCTTTTTGCGGAATCGAATACTTATCTGATTTTTTAAATCAGTTGATGTTGCTGAAGTTAATCGTCAATAATACATAAACGTAGAATTGAAAGAAGACGCCCTCGATCGTTATTCTAAAATCGAATTTTTGCTTTTCAAGATTAGGAATTGTTATTGATTCTCTTTCAGTGATTAGCTCAAAGTGGTATTCATAAAAATTGATGTGTATTTATTTGCGAGCTTGTATGCTTAATCTCCCGAACAATTTCTTTCAGTTTTTATTTATCTTTGTTTCTTGTGAAAGGAGGCACTGTCATTTTCTTTCAATTGTGGTGTCTATTTTTGAAACAATTTGTCATTAGCGCTATTTATCCGACACGAGAAGTCTAATGAAAATGAGTAATGCGTTTAAGAGAGACGCGCGTGATTCATGAATCGCAGACGTATTGCAACAATGAGGTAAATATAAAAGTAAGCTAAATATAGGCTGCAGTTTTAGATTCTGCAAATTTGGAAGAACAAAATCTTTGCGAAAAAATTACAGGAAAACCTTTTACAAAATTTATTACGTCATTTCAGAAATGTGTTTAATTTAAGATTACTATTATATTTATTTATCGAATTGCTTGCAATATAACATTACGATCGACTTTTGTGTTTGTAAGGTTTCTTCGGAAATATTACAGCCAATACTTCTGTAATTCACTCTATATCTTGTAACAATCATAATTTTTCAATCGAAGTCGAGACAGTGGTTCCGGAGCCGTTGATACGACACTGGCGACATTTCACCTACTCGGCGTCAGAGGGCAGGGCAGTTAGTGTTGGCAACATGGCGGGCGTGCTGTTCGAAGATATTTTCAACGTGAAGGACATCGATCCGGAAGGCAAGAAATTCGACAGGGGTGAGTCCACATCGGAGTTTACATGTTGACACGTTCGCGTTTTGACTCGATGCGGCGATGCGCGCGCCATTTTCATTGCCTGAATGATAGCGTCTCGCGACCTTGCTGGTCGCGCCGGCACGAGCACATGGTTTAACAGCTGAGCGCTCTCGATCTTGTCAAATACTCTGAAACGAATCTCGTCCGCGCCACTCGCTATTACGACCGATAACCACAATGTTGCGCGATAAGGGAATAATCTCGCGCGCGACGCTGCTCTTGCTCGTCGCTCGGCACGATTGAACCGGCGTGTCAATGGCGGGTTATTTGAACGCTGACAGTAGCGGCTAAACAACTGATGAAATTCAGGTAAAGGTCGGAATTTCTCTCTCTCTCTCTCTCTCTCTCTCTCTATATCTCTCTCTCCCCCCCCTCTCTCCTGTGCCTGAAATATAGATTCAAAATTTGTGTTGTCAAAAATTGTCACTGTTATTTACGATTATAAACAGGGATTTAATTTGGGCTCGTAATTTCAGAGAGAAAGAGAGAGAGAGAGAAATCTCAGTCTTGATTCTGTGAACGTGTGTAGGGGACTCTCGCTATATTTGTCAAAATGTCGTTGCGAAAGTTTCGGTTTTTGATCAAAAGACAATATTATTGACAACCTGCGCCCATTGATCTTCCTTCATCCCGGAAAACGTTTTTAAATCCGCACGTTTGCGCACGACAGGTATCTCGTATCGATATCTCCGCGTACTCATCTCGAAGGACCTCGCGGCCCTGATAACCACGGCCTTTCCGCTCCATGTTTTTGCCGCTCGCTCGTGGACCACGAGAGAGTGGAATTTGCAGAGCGACGTAGATCGGAGGAGGCGACCATGACCGAATTCTCTGCCGGAATATATTGGATCTTCGCTGTGTGTACCGCGCCCTATCAACTTTGCCGCATAAAGATTATTGATGTATTAAACTTTTTCTAATGGACGTGTATTCAGATATTTGGCTTCACAGAGGAAAAAAAAACCCGTCTGATCCGGTGCAGAGAGTAAGGCATTTGTTATATTAATTGCCTCTGAGATGGATATTTGAATAATTTAAAAAGTGACGTTTCATTTTTTCTCCAATGTAAGCAATTCTACAAATGGTCAGAAGTAAAAGCATAACTTCTTGATCATAGACCCTTTATTAGCATGCAAATTGCCATTAATCGCAACGTTACAATACAAAAATCCTAAAAATATATCGCAGATATCTAGAGTTTTATCACTCGAAGGAGCCGGGGATGAAAGAAAGGGCGCAGTCATTTTCAATTTAAATATTATAACTGAAATTATGTCTGTGAAAGTTTTCTCTAGTTGATCCCGTAATCTGTGGATATTTCTTGACGCACAAGCTAAAATCCTAAATCTCTTCTCATGTTCAATATACATTATAGACAGAACTATAATACGAAATCGATGATTGCAATCTCCGATTTAGATTGTCCTAGATTGTCAGCGACAGGTCCATTCGCGTATCCCAGGATGCTCTTCCTCCCATATCCTCTTTGTCCTTTTCTCCCTCCGTGTCATCTTTCATCCTGTTTGATAAAACACGCTATTACCATACACGGTGCATATCGACCGGCGAGCGCTCCTCTCCGCGTGCAATTGTGAATTCCAAGTCGATAATTGGGTAGTGCCCATCGCTGGCTGACGAGCGAGCGTCGCAAAACGAGAATGCCAAGAGCGAGGAGGCAGGAGAGCGGGACGTTTCTCCTCTCTTT
>NW_011967224.1:361364-370815 GCF_000949405.1 Vollenhovia emeryi | reverse complement strand
CTCTCTCTCTCTCTCTCTCTCTCTCGCTTTCGGGAGGGATGAAACCGGGTGCTCGCTTACGACCGGTCGATGCAGCGAGGATGCCCGCAGCAGCAGCAGCAGCAGCCAGCAGCAGCGCCGAGCAACTCACGTAATATGACGCGACTGCGTTGCTGGGCTGGAGAGAGAGAGAGAGAGAAGAGAGAGTGAGAGAGGGAGGGAGGGAGAGAAAGAGAAAGGAGTTGGCGAGGATGGCGAAACGGCGTTGCGCGGAGAGCTGTGAAGCAGCCGGGACGCGCGAGTTGCACTGGTGGGGATTGACACGGTCAAGGTCAGCCTCGGTTCTAAGGTCGCGGGGGGATGTCATCTCAGAAGGGAGCGCCTGAATAATACTCGGTCTCTTTTTCTCGTTCGCTCCCTCCCTCCCTTCCTCCCTCCCGTCGTCTCTTTCTCGTTTCTGTGCGTTTTCGGCTTCGCTTTTGGATCAAGTCGTAAAGCGAGGACAGAGCATCTTTCGTTTTCCTCTCTTCTGGTTTCATTTCTCCTTTTTTCCTCTTACGCTCGTGTGTCAGCTTGGAGCCTTGGACTCGTCCGTCCGTCGACTGATGGAAGAGCCGTCTTTATTTCTTCATCTCGACAACTTTCCTCGCTTGGCCGGTACGAGGATGCGCGCGAATTTCCGTTTCGCGATCATGGAGACGCGGTATATTCTTCACGCATACGAATCAAACGAGTGAAACAAGTAAACCCATATAGTCGGAGATGCCACTTTATGTGTCTTTTAAAAAAAGAGCATTGTCTTAATATTGTCACAAAGCAGCTAACGTCATTGCTTCAGGTGACTCGCAATAACAATCAATTATTATTCCTTAATAATTCTCTTTGCTTTAAATAACTTAAATTTATAATTACTTCGTGAACGGAGAGTCAAGTAATTCAAAGGGGATGCTGGAGTGATTCTTTTTGTTAGACTTTTAAACTTAAATGGAAAAGTTCATCAGATTGCCAGTATTGATATAAATAAAATGTCAAATTTTAATCGACCTCAGCTGGCCACATTTATTGAATACGCTTTCGCAACGTTTCGACCTTCGGTTTTGGTCCTTTTCAAGTGAGATCTAGGAGTAAATGATTTACATATAATCTACGTGAGAAGTAAAAACGAATTGTACAGTACCGCAGAAAGATTGTCGGTCTACCTTATTACGGAGTTTGTCAAATGAGATTACAGCCACAATTTGAACAGTGTTCAGAAATAAGAGCCATTTCACTAACGTCTGGAGTCGATGATTGTGAGACAAAGACTGATTAGTTATTATTATATTCAGAGATCAGGTAATTAACATACACATATAAGAAAGACACACCAAGACAGTCAGAGATGTTTTTAGACCGAGATAATAATTTTGTCATATATCGGATTAAGATTGTCCGTGTCTGTTTTTAGGTTGATAGCACAGGCCTACAAAAATGACACTTTTGAATCCCCACCGAGATTTAAGGGTGTTTCTCTATGTAATTTTTAGCGCTGAATCCAAATCTGGCCGCAGAATTTGTCTAGCACGTCAGGATTTTGAGAGAATTATAACGATTTTTTAATTTTTGGGCCGCCATATTGGATCAGCCATGTTGAAAATACAAATTCTAACTTTAAAATCTTAATCAGTGACCCGAAAAACCCTTTGATACAAAATTCTGAAGAAATCGGTCTGAGAAACGTTCGGTACTTAGGTGCCAAAGAAAATGGAATTTGTTAATATTAAGTGTCCTACAGTTGTAATTACTAATTATTATATTACACAATTATTATATTACACCATTTCGAAAACCGCGTATATGCATTTCCGTAGATGTTGTCATGAGAAATCCGAATCTGTTGACTAAATTAACGAGTATCATCGCGTTTCAAACTTATTTCCATCTGAAAATGGCCTTTTTTGCACTTTTAAATTAGAATATCAAAATCCTGACGTGCTAGACAAATTCTGCGGCAGATTTGGATTCAGCGCAAAAAATTACATAGAGAAACACCCTTAGATTTCGGTAGGGAAAATCTTTAGGCTGTGTAGTGTTCTTGGTTCTAAACTTAATTTCAAAGTTACCATGCTGTTCTCTGATTTAATTCGATTAGTGGAAACTAGTCGGTTTGTACACAAAGGCCACACAATTTGTATATTACACAAATGTTTTCATGAATCGACAGTTCTAGATGCAAAAGGTGCAAAAAATGCAGAATCACTCCAACATCCTCTTAGACGGATGGCAGAGAACTATCCGTAAGCACTTAAGGCTGTCTTACGTCGTAGACGTAAGTTTTTCTCTACTTTGCCTACTTTGTCTACAACTTAAAGATCTGTGTACACGATGTTAGAACTTTGTCCAAGTTCTATTATAGCAACGTGGACACAGGCCTTAAAGACAGTCTTAAGTGCTTACGAATTGTTTTCTACCATCAGCCTTAAGATCGCAGCAAGCTTGATCATGTCCAGCACACTTGGAAGATGCAAGCTAGGTTTTAAGTCGGGTTTTAAATTTCATTGTTTGAGGACAGGTCTACGTCGATTGCTTTGCTACACGTCTATCTTTTTTTTCCCACAAACGGTCGCTTAGATATTCCTGCATCTCTATAAATATAACTCTATCATAAATTATACAGAAAGCAGTTTTAACTTGAGAGAGGCACATACAAGCAAATTATTTTATTAAATAATATAAATGGCAAAGGAAGTATAATATTCGTCACATCAATTGACCTTTGAGTTAAATCATCTTTTCGGTTTCAATCGTTAAAGTAGTTGGAATAATTTACTCGGGGAAACTCAAGCAAATCGCCGACAAGCGATAATAATTTCCTCGTTCTCTCCAAGAAACGTGTGTTCTCGGTGTATGTTCCTCGGCGTTATTTTTAGATCGAGAAATTCATCACGTGCACGTACTGTACAATGTGATGTGCGCAACCAAATTCTACGAACGACACGAGGATTACAGTTTCGACACTTTGAAAATTTTTGGTCACGCTAAAATTAAACGGTTCTGTCTATTCTGTCTATGGTACCTTTTAATGCACCGTAACAAAGTTTCTCACGTGTTATAGCGTATTATTAAAATTATAGAAAATGTTAGCGGATACACGGACACTCGATTGTTACATGCTTTATTTCGTTGTTCCGCATGTTACGTCTTTACATTTGTTGGCAGCGCGTACCAATAGCTAGAGTTTGCTGTATCCGCGAGCAAATATTAATCTCTTTGGCTGATGGCAGAGAACGATCCGTAAACGCTTAAGACTGTCTTAGGCCCGTATTTATAGCCGTGATTCTGCTGAAAAACTCAGCTAAAACCAGTCTTGAAACATGATACCGTTTAATAGACGAATCTTGACTCAATTTGATATTTGTTTGTAATCTCGATCCAATAGAGATTCTCAAAGGAAGTTTTACAAAATAGTTTTTGGATTTCGTATCATCCAAGATTTGAATCGAAGAAAAAAATCGCGTATCGCCGCTTTGCTCGGTGTTTTGACTCTCAAGACGAATTTCAGGTGAGTAATCGGTTCCCTTTTCGGCTGAATACAGTTTCAGTTGATCTTTAATCAAAATGCCACTGTTGAAAACCGTCTGTATCTCAAGACATGAAACTCCAATCTGAGTATCTCACCTGATACACTCTTGAGACGAGAATTGAGAAACGACTATAGATACGCGGAAAAAAAGAATGACGTGTCAGCAAGATCAGTGCAATTGAAATAAAATCGTTGAAACAACATCAGTATTAATAAATGGTAAAAACATGAGATTGTTGTCTTAATAATCTGGATATTTAGTTCAATGCTTAAAATTAAAATCCATAGCAAATACAATTGAGTGAATTATTTACGCTTGTGGCAGCCCGTATTGTATACGACTTACGTTTTTCTCTGCTGTGCCTTACGTCTAAGACAGTCTTAAAGCGTTTACGGATCGTTCTCTGCCATCAGCCTTTGAGTACATTGGCCGTGGAAACGTGTAGGTAGTTATTTAGTTGGCATTATTTCGATGCGGACATTATACTATCGCTATCGCCACTGCGTTTCGTTCCAAAGGATGGACTAGCGGGAAGGCGCGTTCAGCTGGTGCTTACAATAGCCAAAGGGTGGAAAATGATGTGACAAATTTTGAATATATCGAAGAGAGTTATCGAAGATATCCAAGAAGGTATATCGCAACATAAATATGAACAATATAGGAGTATCTTGAAGTCAATTTCGAGGATGCTCCAAGTCGCGACGTGCCAAGCCGCACTGAGACGACGCACTCTGACCGCGCGCTAATGGTTTCTTTAACGATCCAATTAAACGTAAGTGCCGCTAAATAATTACTGGCTGAATCTCCACCATATAATGGTGGTTTAGCGTAACACATCAAATATATAAGAGAATTATCTCCGTGGAATCTCGGAGTAATAGCAATAACCCGCCAATAATAGCACCCTGCAGGTGCTATCGGTGCCACGAGATACTTTCTTGAAAGATTTTATTTCAATAGACATTACGTCCACTCGCGTTATTTGAATAAGCACCGACGAGACTAATTTGATTTTTTTCCACGTTTCTTTTCGTCTCTTCACGGTTTGAACATCGAGGAGTGTCTGTAATTCGCCGTATCTTTCGTACGCGTTGTTCGTTGTGCTCGGCACGTTTCTTGGTTCCCGGCTCCTTTTCTCCTTGTCCCGGCGACGACGCAAGTGGGTCACGGAAAAACGGGGAAAGGGAACGCGCGTCGGAGACGAGGGCTCTGTTCCTCCTCGTTTGTTCGACGATTAGCCCGTTTGTCAGATTATCGGATACAGTGCTTCGCTTGTCCAGTGTTTATCTCAATTCTTCCGTTTTCCTTCATCCACACCTGAAGCATTGTTACGTAATCGAGAACCCATCTTCTTTTCGAATATTCACCCGAATATCCCCATCGGGTGTCAAATTGGATGGAAAATATACAAATCGTATCGTACAAATTCAACCTTTTCCCCAGCGAGATCTCTGTGAAATCTGAAAACTACAATTTGATGCCGATAATATACCTTGTAATGAGGATTAAAGTTTGAGTTGAAGTACCTTCCAATCGAGCAGGCACGATTACTTTTGTTGATTAGCGAAGAAAACGTGTCGTTTTTTTTCACCGATTGTGAGAAATATTGATATCTCTCGGACATTTTCATCGAGCGCAAAACGTAGGAGTCGAAGTTTTCCTTTATTAAAGAGCAATTTAGATAGAGGAAAGAAACTCGGTGCATAAACCGTACGATGTTGTATAAGCAAATGATTAACGTGAGTTGTATCGTCTAGGCTACGTATCTTATTGATCTAGACGCTTATGCTTTTATGTAACTTTGCGCGCGCGATCGGCTTAACGAGATCGGACTCGATGGCGAGTCGAATCGATGCCGTTATCGAAGTAACGGCATGAAACGAGGCGGTAACCGTATGAAGATTGGCCGAACGTTTATGCATGATAAAATGCAACGTGCCGTGGCTAGGGTCGTTATTATGCCAAGAGACTACGTTATTAGATTTCAAAATCTGAATAAATTACCCGCCCAACGATGTCGAGGATGCCGCGGATTCCTATTGTCAGCGTCGCCCGATTTGCATGCAAATCAAATTTTACTTACTCCATAAGCGATCACATTTTATTAGCGACTGATCACCGCGGATCACAACGATAGCCCGGTCGGATGGGTATTGCTTTAAATTGCCTTTTGCTTCAGTGGTGATTTGAGCGGCCGCGGCCGATGTTTTTCGAACGTGCGACCGCGTGGTTCAAAATGATAGAAATTATCCAAATCTCTCGCAGTATGTAGAAAAAACTGCACGACGACCAATGGCTGGCAAATTCTAATTAAAGAAATTCATTGCGAAAAATTTCTCTCATAATATGTTTAGATTAGGACACCTGTACGGGAATTCTGTAACTTGCTATCGAGGTTTCTCGATAAAGTTAACTAGGAACAACCAATGAAAATCTGCGTCTTTTTCGAAGATCGTCCTCGCCATTGGCTGTCGCTAGTTAACGATACCGAAAAGCATCGATTACAAGTTACAGAATTCCCGTACTGGTGGGTCCTGCCGCGTCGGGCCTGTCGTACAATACGTCGTATGTCGGGACGTAGCCGATGGTCCAATGAGAAAATTCATTTTCAAAAAATACGACGTGTAACAGACCTTAGGACAAAAAAAAGGTAGATTCGCGACAGAGTCCCCGTAGCCTCACCGCGATTGTACATACATTCCACCCGGCGGCGTTCGCGAAAATAAGTAAAATTCTCGCACTGTAGCCTGCAGCAGCAGCAGCAACAGCAATAGAAAAGACAATAACAGCAGCGGCAGCGGCGATGGCGGTACCGGCGCGAAGCGAGCGGCGGATGTGCACGAGAGTAGGTAAATGCGCGAGGTCGCGATTGGCCGCGGCGGCACCGTCGGGCCAATCGGCGCGCGCGGCCGCGAGTTTCGCGCGCGCGGAGCCGGTACCGCGGTCGAGGCCGACGCTTGGGCCACAGTGTCGAGGTAACGTGCGAATCGGTGGGGAAAAAAAAAAAACTGACCGATAGATTTGCGCGCACACCGCGCGTACGTGCGCGTCTATTGGACGGACGAGACGCGACACACGTGGCCGTTTCGTAACGCTGGAGTTCGCGAGAGCGGTCGCCGCGGAGCATTCGGCGAGCGAACGCGGTGGACGAGACAAGGAGGAGAGGTGAAATTGGCGACAGCGTGTGAGCGGGGGAGAAAGAGAGGAGAGAGAGAGAGAGAGAGAGAGAGCGCGAGCGCACGATGGAGGCCGCTCGCAGATGAGCGAGGACGGAAGAGGGGAACGGCGAGGGGCAGGAGGGAGGGTACCCGGCTGCCTTCAGTTTGGCGTTCGGTGTTGCTAGGCGCGAGGGCCACTGTCAGTGCCAAGGCGGCAGCCGGCAACCTTCCCTCGACCGCGAGAATCGAGCTCTTCCTTCCTTCTCACCTCGAATCTCCGGTGAGAAAGAAATGTCGTCTCCGCCGGCACCCGCGGTCTCTCTCTCTCTCTCTCTCTCTCGCCGTCCTCTCTAGCCTCCCGATGCGTCTTGGAGAACGTTTTTCGCGCGCGCGAGCGAGCCCGCTCCGGCGGCGCCCGCTCGAGTCGAATCCGCCGGCACTTGCCGACTCGCCTCCGCTCGCTCCGCTGTCTCTCGGTTACGTCCGCGTATACGTCCCGCGTGCGTGTGTGCGTGCCAAGAGGAATCGAATCACGGGATATACGACGCGCGTCTCCCTCGTCGACTATCGACACGATGGTCTTCGGTTAACTACTGCATGCGCACCGTGAGTATCTCTTCTATTCTTTCTTTTCTTACAATTCGATGGAGTTTCGAAACGTCGTGTGATCGCCGCCTTTCCCCTCCCCCTCCTCCCCCCCCCCATTGATACAATCGCCCTTGCTCTCCTTCATTTTTCGACAAAGGTTGGTGCGCTAGTTTTCTTTTTACGTGTCTTCCAATGTAAAAAAATTGTACCTGGCAAGACAGTAGCTCGCATTCTGCGCTAACCGAGTGCGAGGAAAGTACTAATTGGAGTATCTGCAGGTATTTTTGCATTAACAATGGCACGATGAGATATAGAACGTGTCAGGTTACGCTGGATATTTGGTAATGTATTGCGTGTGGCGTCGCAGTCGGTATCTTTTGTACGTCCGGGACTTTTCGACTTGAAAACTTGTCTCTCGCATCGTAATAAATAGTGGACATTTATACCGGGATTATGCGGCGAAAGTCAACGGCGAAAAGAACAATGCGAATACTTCCGAGCTGCGAGGAATTTTCAGAGCGATTTGCGTGGCGATATCTCAATGGTTCCGGGAACCTGAAGCCTCTTCTAAGATACGCTGAATGGACGAGCTACGCAGTTAGGGTTAGGTGAATAGAACACTGCGATACGTAGATTGGATGTGGTCTTAAAAAGTCCGCCCGCAAATCGAATCGCGCATTAAGAGAAAATACATCGACGCCTCGAGAGCGTCCGACTTCGATAAGCCGGACGAGAAAATTCCGTGTCGCGTTTTGCCACTTAAAAATACACACATCCGAGTTTCATAACTTGGGATGAGTCGCTGCCGTGTTAAAAGGCAGTTGTGCTTCGCGACAGTAATGCTCAAAAGTTTCCTCCGGACAGAAACCGGCACACAATTATTGCAATGATAATATCTCGATGCAATATCGTTCCAAGGAATACACTCGCGACTAAAACACAATATAAAATAGACGCGAAAGATTGAAGTTTGAGACGCTGTTGCCACATCTCTCACGCTACACTCGTGTCTACTACGTAATTCTTCCCATTCTTCAGTTTTAACCGTTTATATTGTTGAAACGGAACGGTCATTAATTTTGATTTCCCCCCCCCCCCCGTTATTCGTTCTATTTTACTTTGTATTTGTTTCTCAGACGAATCTCGCTCACCGTTGAGCTTAAAGGAAATAAAATGTGCCATCATTTGCGTTTGCAAACGCAGACGTTAATATTTTAACATACAATAATATGTGTAAATAATATTTCACGTGTAATAATATGACGACGAATTGTATATTGTTACGTGTAAAAATATTTTTAACGTGTTTTGCACGTAATATTTCGCGCAACGCAGCAGGCTTTAACATTTTTTTTTTAGAACTTTGAGACGGTCAATTTTAATTTAATTAGTCTTATTGTGCACGTATTAACGTAAAGAATGAACTGTAAAAGTTTGAAACAATTCTCACATAAATGATTTTGCGAAATAACTACCTCAGGTACTGCAAATTATTACATCGTTAACAGTGTCGTTACAGCGGTAGATTTTACGTAACAAGTAGCCCGAATTTAGGTCCTAATTATGTGCAATTATCCGAAATCATTGACTATCCCTCATGAAGCTTCGTAATTACGATTTACCAGGCTTCGACGGAACGTCGTTAAATCGTCGTTTTCGTCGGTCCCGTCTTTGCTGCGAGCGTAGCCGAGCGATGTTTTCTTCCTTATTTGCGTTTCTGAGTCACACGCGTGTCTGGTGGTTATCTATTCACGCGATTCGCCGCGCGGCGCGGCGGCGCACTTGTGTGTCTGACGATTATTTATTCGAATGTACCACCGAACGCGAAAAATGCCAGCGTTCCCACCTCTGTTTCGACGAACAAATATTGTTGATAAGGAATTATTTGGTGCATACGTACATTTACTGCGGCAAATAAAGGCAACAATTTCTATTGAATCCGCAAGAATGTCCAACTCTATCGGCTCTTTTAATTCGTGCTTCTTTAATCTTTGCATTGCGCGTTATTTAAAGTGCCTTGAAATTTGTGGAAACAATAAACGCGTATCGGCACTCCTAAAATTTGCAACCAATTGTTGCTCGACGCATCTAGTTCGCGAATTAATTGCGACAGAATTAATCGGAGTGTAATGAATTTGGCAGGACTATATAAAAATATCGCGG